>NC_143535.1:15765673-16080048 GCF_031878675.1 Megascapheus bottae | reverse complement strand
TGTGTGTGTGTGTGTGTGTGTATGCTTCACTACTCACATTGACTTAATACTTGTTTTTTTGTGTGCTCTTGTTTTTTTTGCAGACATTTTGCACATGCTCAGTCTCATATCTGATTTTAAGTTCTTGGTCATGGAATGGTACTGGGCCCAGCCTAAAGCCCTACACAAATGGGCAGTCATGGTCCTTATTTTACACAGCTACAGCAAGTTAAAGGAACATATCATGATCTAGGAAGTCTAAGGACTCTGATGGTCTATAATTCCATGACCCAGTTATATTTATTATGGCATACTCTCTATAACTGAGGATTTATAGGATGAAGTTTGGAAAATGCAATTGGAATGCATGCATAGTGGGCGAAGCATGACAGTATGTTTTCTCTTAATTTTCTTTTCAGAATACAAATTTTAAGGTATCATTGACCTCTGTCACCTGAAAAGAATTCTGGCATTACCCCCTCAGCACTTTCATTTCTTAGTCCTTTTTATAAAAAAATATTTTTAAGTGATCTTTTTTTCTCATTAGTTGTGGGACTTGAACTCAGGGACTGGTGTCATATTGCTCAGCTCTTTTGCTCAAGTCTAGTACTCTACCACTTTGAGCCACAGTGCCACTTCGGGTTTTCCCGTAGTAGGAAATACAAGCCTCATAGACTTTCCTGTTTGAGCTGACTTTGAACTGCAGTCCACAGACCTCAGCCTCCTAAGTAGCTATGATTAGAGGAATGGGCCACCACCATCCAGTTTTAAATTACCTTTTAGTAATTGTACAAAGGAGTTTATTAATATAATACATTTTGGTCAAGTTCATTCTTTTCAACATTTCCCCCCGGCCCTCCCAACTCATTTTTCCCATCACCCTCATTTTTCTTAAATTGTATAGGATATGCATTGAATTTTTTACTTCATTTTATCCTCCTCTTTGAGCTACCCTTTGGGGTTGCTTTTAGGGAAGAATAGTAGCAAAGGAAGGGAAACAAATATAATGAAATCTAAGACTGGAGAAGTCTACATATGGATGGTGTCAGGGATTGATAAAATCTAATGGGGGACAATTTCAGAATCATTTCTTTGCTTCTAGAATTTCCTAATATATATTTGAATCCAACCAGTTTCTGCACAGGTCCTGTTGAAGGAATTAAGGGATTTTATAAATTGGTCACTCCTTTTGGTTGTTTAAAACTGAAATCTGTAGTTCACAAATAAATATGAATGCATAAAACCAAAGGGAAAATTCCACCAAAGCCTCAGTCTCTATAATGAGATCAAGAATATATTTAAAAAGACGCAGGCTAACATGACATTTACATGCACACAAAAAGATAGGTGATAACTCTGCCAATGACAGGGACTGATTTGGGGTCTTGATGACTGACACAAGGCACAAAAGAAATATCTTCACTGTCCTAGCATGTTGCAAGATTATTCCATTAGATAGCTTTGATCTGTTTTGGTTCTGAAATTTTTAATCTTTAAAAATGAAGTCTACTGGGGCTGGGAGTTTGGCCTAGTGGTAGAATGCTTGCCTAGCATGCACCAAGACCTGGGTTCGATTCCTCGGTACCAAATACATAGAAAAAAAGCCAGAAGCGGTGCTGAGGCTCAAGTGGTAGAGCTCTAGCCTTGAGAAAGTCCAAGGACAGGGCTCAGGTCATGAGCTCAAGCCCAGGACTGGCAAAAAAAATGAAGTCTACTGACTCCTACTCTTCTTAGTGAGGTTTTTGGGGGTGAGGGTGGGGAGCAAAAAAACCATAAAAGAGGAAAAGAAAGACTGAAAGATAGATGTATATACTTGTCTTCCTGAGAATTCACCAGTTAGATTACCTTTTACAATTTTTTCCGACAATTATAGGAGTACAAAAATTTCCAAACTTTAGGAGGTGATTTTATCTTTATTCATTTATTCAACAAATATTCAGATAGTATCTCAATGTTGTAAAGCTAAGTGCTATTGGGTACACAGCAATACAGATTTTGTCAAAAGTATGCAGGTAAAATGGGCCATTATTCCAAAATCTTAAGATCAACAAATGGATACCCTCTGAAAGAAGTAGGAACTTGTTTTAAGCCATCAGAGACTGAGTGGGAAGAGTACATTACAGGTTACAGGCTTTCAAACCACACAAATATTGCTTGGTGAAGAAAGCCAACAATACACTAAAGAATATTCATTGGCTTCTCTGCAGAATGAATGTTTAATTTGCTTGACTTAGGACTTAAGAAAATTCAGGGACTTTGTTTTTGTAAAAGGAATTACAAGAAGGCAGGAACCAAGGATCAGACTAAGCCTGGGATTTTCCATGCTGGAATTATAAAACGCCAACTTTGGTTTTCCAATTCCATCAGATTGTGGTTTTCCAATTCCATCAGATTGTGATTCCCCACATCACATTATATAATTAAGCCACTCGGTGGCAAGACATGTGGCTCAAACAACCCTTATGACAAATTGACTCCTACTGTGTCCAAGTGGTGGCCAACTTGGAGAGGTGGAGCCTAAGAGATGACATTCTGGTCATCAGAGACTGCCTCTTGAGGCAGAGTGTGGGAACCTAATCTCTTCCTCATTCTTGATGTTTTTTACTTGTGGCCAGGAGGTTTGCACTGCACAATTCGTGCTATGATAGAATATGTGTCGCATTGGCCCCAAATCAATGAAGTCAATTGATTATGGATGGCATATTCCCAAACTACTATCCTTTCTCGTTATAACTGATTAATCTCAGGTCTTTTTTTAATAGTAACAGAAAGCTAACTGATACAGTTCCTACTTGTGAGGTTTGAGTTCATTTGAAATAGAATTTGTCTAATGTTTTCAGTGATTTGTTCCTAACATTTTTAATGGAAGAAAACAAAACTTTTCCAAATAGTAGAAAAAAAGAATCTTAGATCTGGTCCTTTCAGACAGAACCCAGGCTTCTGAATGAATTGTGTCATAGTCCTTTAGACAAACTTTTCTATTTAGGAGGAAGAAAGAAAGAGAGAAAGAGAGAGAGAGAAAGAAAGAAAGAAAGAAAGAGAGAAAGAAAGGAAGAAAGAAAGGAAGAAAGAGAGGAAAGAAAGATCTATCTATCTATATCTATATTATATCTATACTTGATACGTATACCATATATAGATAAATAGATCTATATTATATCATATCTAGATACTACCTAGATACTATCTAGAGGTAGACATAGAACTATCTCTATCTAGATAAATATAGATATCAATATATCTACCTATATATAGATATCTAATTATATCTGCATTCTATGTCTCTATGGTATATATCATAGATATATTTATAATATCTATATATGCTATATCTATATATAGATATAATGATATGGTATCATATAAGGATATGATCTCTATCTATCTGAGCAAAAACAAAAAAATGTAGTACAGACATCAAGACAAATGAAAAGGACAAATCTTTCCCGCAAAGAGGAACAGCCACTCTGGGTTCTACCACATGTGAAGGATGACATGGATTCCGAAGCTGGACTGTGCCCATGTGACACCCCAGAGTGAAACCTCATGGCGCCTCTCCATCTCTGACAGCCAGCCTACTTGCTGCAATTTGGGTTTTATGGATGCTGTGACTTATTACATAAGTGATATCTTTGATGAACAATGGTGTTGCTCTTTTAGCAGAGCCCTCCTGACTGATAGAATATTATGCCTATACTGTGCATTCTTTCTTCTGTATTTATTTCCCAAAATGCATTCTCTGTGCTTCGTGCTGTGGAGAGCTGGAAGCTTTTATGCAATTTAAGGGATACATATTTTAGCTAGAGCTGCCCACAATTATTGGCATTCAAACTCTTATTATTGCCCCCTCCCCATCACAGGACTTTCTCCTACTGGATTTATCAGAAGTAAGGCTAGTGATTGAATCATTTCCATCATGGCCTTTGCTTCCCCAAACATTCCAGAGGCTAAGTCTACTCAGCCCAAACATTCAATGGAGCCATTAGAGCATAAATCTTCATACAGAATAGCATCTCTAAAATCAATAGGGTTTGCCAGGTCCTATCATATATCACAGAATGTAGAGAACAGGAAAAGAAGTAACTGTCGTCCTCCGTGACTTTATACCATAGTTCATTCACCTGTCACTCAAACTAGTTTCAGAGTCAAGAAATGCTCCTGCCTCATTCTTGGAGTGACCATACATTATGGGTTTCTGGAACAGTTTCAATTTCAAATATTCTGTCTTGCTGTCCCATAAGTGTACTTGATCAGTCATAATCCTGTTTTGGGGGTTGAGGGAATATGTTCCCTTTGAATTTCTTCTCACCATCTTCATGGTGAAATTGGGCCATATTAACCTTGCATGAGACTCCTAGACCGACTTGAGTCTCAAAATGTCTTAGATTTAAAAGAAAATTGGGAAAGTAATGGTTGGACTAAGGGCATTTCATCTTCTTGTCTTTACATTCAGCGATAGACTACATTTTAAAAAGTATTTTTGACTGACAAGCTGAGGTTTGCATACTTTGTGAAGTACATTGTGGTGTGTACTATGTGTTTATATACTTGTATACACATGTACACATTATATATACATATACAAATAAATACATATTGACAAACACAAAGGTGACATGATTGAATTAAATAACTGAAATGTCATGCATAATAAATCAAAATAACATATCCATCATCTTCTTCCCCTTTTATATTTATGTTGTGTAGGCATTTGAATTTACTTACTTAGTAATTTTTGGAACATATAATACTTTTTTATTGTCGGAGTAATGTAGAGAGGGGTTTACAGTTACATTTGTCAGGCAGTGGATCCATTCCTTCTCTCACACTGACACCTCTTCTCATGTTTGTGTCCACGTTTTCCTCCTCCAGCTCCCTCCCAATCATTTTGTTTCCCCCATTCCCTTTCCTATTTCAAATACACAAATAAACATTTTTAAACATTTTTATTGTAACAGTCACATTGTTTTCAGTTAAAATAACATCCTTTCCATGGACCTAAAGTTTTGTATCTTTTTTATGATTTTCCAGATTCTTTCCTTTGGTGTGCACACCCACAGCCTCTGTTTACCTTCATCCCACTTTCTACTTCCATGAATTTAGCTTTATTAGATTGCACAGACAAGTGATATCCTTCAGTATTTGGCTTGCAGTGCCTAGCCTATTTCTCTTAATATTCTCAAGACTCATGCATGTTGTAAAAAATGACAAGATTTTTCTCCTTTAAAAGACTGGGTAATGTTCCATTTTGTATGTGGTCTTTGCATTTCCTTTAACCATTCACCAACTAACAGAAACTACAGTTTTCTATAATATTGCTCTTGGTAATTCTGCTGAAATTAGTGAGAGTTCTTGGTATATTGATTCCAGCTCCTTTGGATGTATACTCAGAAGTAATATTCCTTATTCTTTAATGATTTCATTCTTAGTTGGTTTTTATGTCATTTTGTATCATATTATTTTCCATATGGCTCTACAAATTTACATTCTCATCTGCCACTTCCCTTTTACCTGAATTTTCTGCCACACTTGTCTTTCATCTTTTTATAAACACCATTCTAACACATTTTAAATAGCATCTTATATACAATCACAATATGCAATAGCAATTAAAGTAAGAGATGCTGTAGTTAAGTTGTATGATTTGCCCACTCAAGTCCCTGAGACAAGTATTTTCTAAGAAATTTTCTTTGCTTCAGCAACGTGCATCTTGAACATTTCTACGTCTCCTTCCAACTCTAACAAATGATGAAGAAGTCTGCAAACTGTGCTGAGTTCAATGAAATGAGGTGATGAGGAAACAGGACAGCCAGAAAAAATACCACGAGGAATATACAGATGCACAAAATCCTAGAAGGCATTTTGGTATATTTGTCAATGATTCCGAAATCTAACTCCTTCTGATACATTTTCCAGTGCTTTGAATCACAAGGGGGGTGTCTTGTGATTGACTTAGAATTGAAGAAGCAGGGTGAACTACTAAGTACAAAGACATCTGATTTCTGAGCTAGGGTTAGCCACCAACTAGCTTGGCAAGTCATCTAATCTGCCTATATTTCAACTTATACAATGGGAAAAAATAGTTTATAATACATGACCAGGAA
Organism: Megascapheus bottae; assembly: GCF_031878675.1. NCBI lineage: Eukaryota > Metazoa > Chordata > Mammalia > Rodentia > Geomyidae > Megascapheus > Megascapheus bottae. The sequence goes on along the minus strand of NC_143535.1, from coordinate 16,073,965 downwards.
GATTTCTACTAGCTCTAACAAATTTTCTAAGTGATCTAAAGAATCTTGTTAGGAGATCCACCCTATTTGCAAATCTAAGGAATGGCAAAGAAAAAGGAAAGACAATATATCTGATTCCTGTTTATCATTTTCAGCCCCACACAGCTCTGAGCTTTGTTCTATTACTTCATACATTCTGATTGTCCTTGCCTCGGGTTCAAAAGCTATAAACAGCAGTATCACATGAAAAAAAAAAGAAATTCTCTTATACTTTGTGAAAAGTCTAAGAGGAAAGGGTACAAAATTTTGGAGTCAGAGAAACTTGGCTTCCCCTAGTCACCTGCCAGAGAGAGAGGACTCACTGATGTTCTTCCAGGATCCTTGTTAACAATCTCTTGGTGGCCACTTTAAATATTATCTAAAAGACAAAAGATAATTTGGTAGCAGAAAGGAAATATTGAAAATATCTTCGGCATTGACAACACATCAGTGAGATATCTGTACTACGGCAGCAGCAGACTAGATCCTCTGGAGCAAAATTCACATCCTTTCCTCCACAGTTACATTTCTTTTCCTTTTTAAAGCAAATTATTGTGAAGGTGATGTACAGAGAGGACAAAGTTATGTAAGGTAATGAATACTTTTCTCTATGAACCATGTTCCCCTCTCGCTCATTTTCTCCCATTTCCCCCACAACTCCCTCCCACCCAAGTTTTAAAGTTCATTTCCAACAGAGTGTCCGTTGAGTTGAGTAGCACTGTCACTCTTTCTCCTCCCCACCCCGTTTCTGCCATTCCCTTTCCATTCTGCAATAGAAGACAAAGGGTACAGGAATCAAAAACAGTAAAAAAAAAAAATAGTGCAAAAACACGGATTAAAAAATAAAGAAAAAAGAAATGAATGCAAATATTACATTATAAAATGTTCTTGTTTCCATTGCATGGGGGAATATCAATACCAAACTTCAAACTCTATTATAAAACAGTAGTTATCATAACAGCTTGGAAAAGGCACAACCTGAGGACCAATAGGATAGAACTGAAGATCTAGAAATGAGCCTACAGACCTATAGCCACCTAATCTTTGATAAATTGGCCCAAAACACAGGATGGTAGAAAGCCTCTTCAACAAATGGTGCTGGTAAAATTGGCAATACACATGTAGAAAACTGAAGTTAGATTCTTATCTATCAATTTGCACCAGAACGAACTTCCAATAGATCAAAGACCTCAATGTAAAATATTACCAGAAGGGTTAGGGGAAATAGTAGGGATCCTTCAACAGGCACAGACTTCCTAAATAAAGATCTAGAAACACAAAAATCAAAGAAAGCCTGGATATACAGGCTTGCATTTTACTGCAGAGTCTCTGCATGGCAAAGGACATAGCTAGCAAGATAGAAAGCCCACAGGTTCTTTTTCTGGGGCTTTACTTACTTACATTAACCCAGGTCCAAAAAAATGATTGCATAGGAATTTCCAGGCATACAGCATTTGTAAGTTTTAAATAACTTGGGCAGACTACATTGACTTGCAATGGTTCTGCTTTTCTCAACAGTTATTAGTATTATTTATCACTTCCCTTATATTATTTATAAGTTAAGCTTTGTGACAGGTGTATATTTATGGGAAAAACACATTATGGAAGATTCATTATTGTCTGCAGTTGTTGGCTTCCATTGAGCTCATCAAAATATACCCAAGCATATATATGGAGAATCATGATTTGAATGGACAAAGTTCAATTCTCTCTTCCTCTTTAACACTGCCAAATATACATACATTCCTGGGAAGATATATATGGATAACAGACAAAGCTGTTGTCTGTACACTCCTCCCTCAGGCAATTCCTATTTTTGCACATAAACATGAGAGTCCAAAAAGGACTCATGCAGAAGCTCAGAAATTGATGTGTGGATGACATCCGTGCACTCCTTGACCATTTACGTGCAGGATGCACTCAAGGTTCACTGGTGACATTCCTGGCTGCGAAGTAAAATGCCTCATACAGAGCAATCACAGTGCTCCCATATGCACGGTGACTGAGAAATGGCATAAATGTGGGTAAATACCCTTGGGTCCTTACGACTCTTTAGGACTCCAGGATTGGAGAGCTGGAGCTGTGTTTCTCTACTGTGATTTGTGTGCACAGATAACTTAGTGGACCTGAGAAGATGGTGATTACTGCTTGGTGTGTCTAGAAAGGGACCAACAAGTTATTTCTGATCACTTCCCCCACAGCACTGATCATTGTCGTCCTCTACATTAGACTTTCAGCAGCATGGTGCCTATTCCATGAGCATGCTGTGGTTACACAATTTATTATCATTATTCAAAGGTATATTGAGCTGGCCATCGGTGGCTTTCACCTATAAAGCGAGCTACTTACAAGGCTTAGATAGGAGGATGAAAGATCAAAGCCAAACCAGGCAGAGGAGTCCTTGAAACTCTTACCTTCATGTAACCACCAAAAAGTCAGAAGTGGAACTGTAGCTCAAGTGGTAGGGTCTAATCTTGAACACAAAATCTCAGGGACAGTGCCCAGGTCCTGAGTTCAAACCTCAGGATTGGCATACACATATTCTATTCCCAGACTGCCTGATTTCAAATCATGCCAGTTTACTTTCTATTGATGAGACTTCAGGCTAATTTCCTCCCTCGAAAAGATGTGAAAAGCTAAATGTACATTATATATGTATACGTATAGTATAATGTAATACATAATTTACTATACAATTTTATATATTAAGTGATATGTATTATAAATATATATAATGCATTGAGCACTTCCCGGCACATAGTGAGAACTATTGAAAGGCTAATTGTTATTTTCCAAGGACAGACTTTTCAACCTATGCTGAAATAGTGGGAGACATTATGAGATGTCAAGAAATCATGGTTGAAAAATACTTGTTTATATATGCTGCTTCATTCAAGAAATGAGTTAAGGCAGCCAGTTGTTAATTGCTTTCCTCATGTATCCATACCCACGACAGCTGGCACAAATAGAAATATATAAATACAGAGCAGAAATTAAGCTGGGATGTGTGTATACCAAAAATGGAATATAGGTCAGGTGAAGTGAAACTGTTCATATTTGTTGACCGGTTGATCTTGGTGTCAAACAGTATTGATTCCATGGAAATGTATTGCTTTGAGCTTGTTTTCTGAATTTTTCTTTTATTCTTTGGATTCTAATTAGGGTTTGGATTTGAGGTTCCGTTTGCTTTCTGAATAAACTGAGCAGTGCATACGCTCTGATTTTAGTTCCGGTCACTTAATTTTCTGATTATTAAGATAGCATAAGCGCTATGTTGGCATGATTCCACTGTGTGCTTAAGTGTGAAGCACCTTTACATAATAAAATCCTAAATAAAACAGCCAAGGAACTCTGAGCTGATTGCATTTGGGGAATGAGGATGTTGGTATCAGGCTCTCCCTTGTGAACAGGAAGATTTTGACACAGGATGAGATTTCCACATTCACAACATGAAGTGCATATGATTTCCGTGAACAAATATATAATTCATTTGGGCAGCAGAACCTGGAGGCTAACGCATAAGTCTTGGAAGCACCAAATCCCTTTACCAGTCCTGATCACTGATCTGAGATATGGTTACTTTAAAATCATTTCAACTCTCTTATTACCAGTGGGCCAAGGAAGGATTAAAGCTGCCCATCTCATCTCAGAAAAACTCTGGGCCAATAATTATCACTGAAAAATAACCACAAAGGACTCATCTGGAAGTGTATACAACAAAGGGATATTTAACCAATGTACGTGGCCCAGCTGGAACAGAAGTAAATGCCAGACAAAATAGATGACAAATATCACAAGGCAAAGGACTGACTCAAGCAACAAGGGAAAGGTAGTTTCCTGCAAGAAGTGGGAGGACAGTTGACCACACTGTCTGGTTTGGTCTGTAGGATCCAAGCGCCGTATGGGGTGCCTTTAGACTGAGGCCTCTCTGCTACATTGGTGCAGCTATGCATCACTGACAAAAATCTATTCCTTCAGTTTTTCAGGAAAAAAAAAACTTTACTGAGAACCAGTCATGGGCCACACAGTACACTACATGCCAGGAAATACTAAATCCAATGAGATGAGGCTCATCCTTTATTTTAACTTGATATGCAGCAAATGGGTAAAATAATAATCCCAGTAAAAAAAAATCACGATAATATCATACACACACACACACACACACACACACTAAGGTGCTTCATTCAGACTCAGAGCTGAGAGAAAGATTTCCTGTGAAGATGCTTGAACTGATCTTGTAGGCTAAATGACTGTTTAACTGAATGAATTCAATTTATGAACTCCTACAACTAAGTTCAGAGACTGAAAGGACGGAAGTTGACCTTCTTGAACTTACATATGCATGGGAGTTCTCTCTGCAGAAATGGAAGGTTTATCTGGAAACTTCCATAAGAAACATGGATTCAGGTAACAGAATATGAGAAGGTTGTACGTGTGTGTGTGTGTGTGTGTGTGTGTGTGTGTGCGTGCGTGTGTGTGTGTGTGTGTGTGTGTGTGTGTGTGTGTGTTTTAAGTATAGGTTTTGCAGAGTTTCCTTTGGGGCTGCCATCTTTACCTCTTCCAAAGGACTATACCCAATTCCAAAGGACTTCATAGAGGATATAAATATAAAAATTTGAAGTAGGAAAATAAGAATTAAAATTACCCCTATAGACAATCCTATCCTGTACTTAAAGGACTTCACCCCAAGGCTCTGATTTCTAATAAACACTTTTTAAATATTATATTATTTATGTGATATATAGAGGGGCTACAGTTACATTTGTAAGGTAGTGAGTACATTACTTCTTGAACATAAGTACTTTTAAGTGAAGTAATAGCATACAAAATGATCATATAAGCATCGGTGACTTTCCTGGACATTGACAATAAACTTACTGAAAAAGAAATCAGGAGAAGAATTTCATTTACAATATGGTCAAAAAATAAATAATGAGTTATCTAGTCAAAACTTTCCCAAAGGTGCTAAAGGGTCCTATGAGGAATACAATGTCATTCAAACAATTACAATATAATTTAAACAAGAAAGAAGCTGCAGTAAATGATAAATGATAGGAGAAAAATCTCATATTCACTTTTCAGAAGGAGAAATATAAATATTGCTACTATGGGTGAGAAACACTAGGATCCTTGATTCTGAAGCTGACAGTGGTCCCTTTAGGCTGAAATACTTGTCCAATCAAGAATTCAGATGTCGCCTGGTGTGGTAGCTCATGCCTGAAATCCTAGCTACTCAGGAGGCTGAGATCTGAGGATCAACGTTCAAAGCCAGCCCCACACAAAAGGACCTGAGACTCTTATCTCCAATTAACCTCCAGAAAATGGGAAGGGGGGCTTGGCTCAAGGTTAGAACAGTAGCCTTGAGCTGAAGAGCTCAGGGACAACACCCAAGCGGAGTTCAAGCCTCATGAACCACCAAAAAAAAAAAAATTCAGATGTCTTCCAAGGAGAAGAGCAGTTTGGAGTGAAGGTGGGGAGAAAGAGCAAGAAAGCCATCCATCACGGGAGGAACTGACATCAGAGAAAAGAGACAATTAGGAGTGAGGTGAAGAAGTCTCAATATAAAAAACCGGGTTTTGTATTCCATGGGGGTGGGGGGCATTCATTTTCTAGCATTATAAGTAGAATACAAGAAGAGAGAGTGTAGGAGAGAGAGAAAGGGACAGAGCATAGCGTCCCCCATCAAATTACTTTTACTTATCAGTTTAGGTCAGTTTCATGTAGGTCACAAAGCTCTGTGTATCTTCAGAATAAAGTCTTTAATCGGCTGATGGATATGAAAAAATAAATTACTGTGGCAAAATGTAATAAACGTTAAAGGGAAAATGATGAGGGTAATATAACTACATTGATTTAACTAGGATGATATAGAGGAATTGTCTGTTTTATAGGTTTCTAGATGTCTATTAGTGGCTGTGTATTAAGGAATAGGGCTGTTCTCTTGATATACTTAAGAGCTGTCAGTAATTCCTATTTCACAGTCCACTGCTTCAATTCAGAAAGTGTGTCCCAGCCCTTGGTGACCACATCCTAGAGGCACTGAAGGGTGACCAGCTGCTGAAGGGTTTGTGTTCAGGCAGCTCTCAGGGAAAGCAGCTGCGTTTAAGAACATCCAATCACTCCAGCCACCTCCTCACTGCCCTGCCACCTTGCTGGACTGCAGTGTCATTTGTTTTAATCATCTGGTGTTGGACTCATTATGTCCTGATCTTTTCCGGAGAGTGTAGCCTCCTTGGTGGGTGGAAATGATAATTGAGGACATTTAGGGAACAGGCACTAAGCCAATCCCTGGGGACATATATCCCTAATCCAGAGCCAGGGCACCTTCCCAAGAGAAAGCAACAGACATGAGATTTACTCAGAATGTCATTTTTAGCTCCTCCACTATGATAATGTCACTGACCTATTAAAAAGCATCCTGCAGTTTTCCCCCATGGCCTCCCAAATTAAGCCCAAATTATGATCAGCAAAAGAAATGAGGAAAGTCATTTCTGGCCATTTACAACCCACACAGTGTAGAAGAGCACTTTCTGGTGTCAACTTGTTTAATACTCCTATTAATGGCTTTTAAATAAGATGGCATCTGTGATGTTGCCTTTCAGAGATTCAGCCTGACGATACCTTTTGATACTTGATTTCCACAGGCCCTTTAAGTGATACTCTATTCTTGTTATCTTTCTATAAAAGAAAATCACCTGGCTGACTCTTTCCAAGCATTTAAATGAGGAAGGGACTACTCCTGGCTCTGAAGCATCCGGCTATGTCCTTGATTGAATATACATATCTCCTCTGGGCCCAAGTGACATTCTAAGTCGAGGTGAGGCTGTTGGGCAAAGGCAGTGATTCTCAGCCAGGAGATGCACCCAACTCTTTGCCCTTGGAAGACACTGAGCAATATCTTGAGATGTTGTGGGTTGTCGTGAAGGATGTGGGTTAGATGCTCCTGGGATCCAGTGGGCAGAGGCTAGGATGCTGCTACATATCTTATTTTGTATAGGGCAGTTCTTTCCAACAGTGATTATTCAACCAGAAGTGTGCAGTGTTGAGTGTGGAAAATGCAGCCAAAGTCTGTATGGGGCTTGCCTTTCCCCATTCTTCTCCCAGGGGATCGTCTATAGACATTCTCCATGTTTCCCATGCTCTCATCTGCACTACTTGCTGCATTCACTCTATTCCCAAACATGTGATCCTGTCCCATTCCTCCTTCCATCCTTCCTCCACTGCCTTACCTCAAACAAAAGGAAACTTCTTTCCCCTCCTCCTTGAGAATCAAGTTCACTACGTGAGTGGCAAAGCCCCTGACACCATGAATCTTTGCCTTATAACATGTTACTTGTCCAATATCTATCTGTCATCCAAGGTCTGTTTTTTACTATGAATGAGGGTTATTATTTATTAAATTCCCATTATCTCTATAGCACTTTGTGAGAATTATTTTTTCAGTTTGTCATTTAATCTTTACACCGCCCCAAAAGATAACTAGTATCCTTATTGGAAAATCTCCACAAACTGTAGCAAAGAGCATATGTGACATATGTTCCAGGGTAAGTCACATTGTTTAATCCTCACTGTTAGTAAGTGAACAATCCTGAATTATAAAACAATATGTCTGATGCCAAAAATCCTTTCCCCTATGCAACAGAAGCTCTTGCTGAATGCATTTTTTTGCCAGCCCTGGGGCTTGACTCAGGGCCTGGGCACTGTCTTTTGGTTTTCTCAAGGCTAGAGCTCTACGACTTGAGCCACAGCACCACTTCCGGCTTTTTTCTGTGTATAGGATACCAAGGAATTGAACCCAGGGCTTCATACATGCTAGGCAAGTACTCTACAACTAGACCATGCTCCAGGCCCCTACATGTATTTTTACAATGTTCATGGTCTCTTATTTATTTGTTGGTTGGATTGCTTTCTTGTTTGCTTGAGATGGACATCTTAAGATGGCCAGATATTTGTAATTCTCCTGTCTCAGCAGCCCAAGCATTAGGATTACATGCATGCACCATGAAACGTAACTGCTGTAGTCCTTTTAAACCGCTGAAAATAAACTAGCATCCAAAGTGACTGTAATGTCATTTTTGTCCCATATATAATCTCAGTATTCTATGTTAATCAGCCCGATGGCTTGAGACATGGATTGGAAGGTATAGAAAACATCTATTTGACCCAGCAATTCCACTCCTTGGCATTTACCCAATTGTCCAGAAACAAGGACATACTAAAGCTACTAGCACAATGATGTTCACTGCAGCACTATTTATTCTATGTTGCTGTCGGAAAGAATGACATCGCCCCATTTGTAAGGAAATGGAAAGACTTAGAAAAAATCATATTAAGTGAAGTAAGCCAGCCTCAAAGGAACACAGGCTCAATGGTTTCCCTCATTTGTCATAATCAGTAGAAACCTTGGGCTCTACTAGCAGAGATTTACAATAGAAGAAAACATAGGTACATAAGGCCATATAGTATGACACAAAAAGAAGGGACCCCCAGGATATAGAAACAAAAGCCATATAATGAGTGATTGTTGTCCTTAATGTACTATGTTATCTCTTCTATTAATTACAATAAAATATGTGGAAAAAAAGAAAACATCTATTTGACCCCTTTCCTAGAGGGAGGATTCAGAGATCATTTTTCTCCCACAATTACAGCAAACTAATCTTAAGGAGTATCAAAGAGCTTCCAGTAACAACAAGCTAGTTGATGATGGATAATTGTATATATTAGGTATCTGTTGCTACATAAAAAGTATCAAGTGTGTGAGTGTATGTGTGTGTGTGTGTGTGTGTGTGTGTGTGTGTGAGAAAGAGAGAGAGAGAGAGAGAGAGAGAGAGAGAGAGAGAGAGAGAGAGAGAGAGAGAGAGAGAGAGAGAGAGAGTTTGTCTTGGTGACTGTGGAAGCAGCTTGGCTTGGAGCAGTCATCTTGGTTTTGACTGAGGCTGAGCAAAAAGTAGATGCATTATCAGTCCCAAGGTCTTCCATGTAAAGGAAAGAGTGTCTTCCCTCTGCCTGCTATGACCAAGAGGCCATACCTTGTTCCTATATCCATGGTGCTTCATCGTATATGAACACAAACCTTTAAGAGAATAACATCAGAAGCTCCAGTCTAGATTTTCCAGACATCCACAAGGAGGAGTAATAAACTGATGAGAATATGGTAAGGTGGGCAGTAAATAAAAAGTGCTGCATTTCATTAGTAGGCTATAACATCAATCGCTATGATATGCTGGAAAGTCAAATCACTCATACGAAGAACAGACATTAAATAGGGGTTGAATAATACCAGAGAATCTGAAGCCAGAATGCTGACTGACCCTATCCCTTACTAGTTGTATAACCTGTTTGTATTTGCTCCTTTGTATATGCTTTAGTTTATTTATCTAAAAATGCACAATATTAATGGTATCTAAGTGAGCTATGACTCCATTTTCCCTGGCACAATCATTTGCTTAGTAGTGGGCCACCTCAGAACAATAGTCCACGAAGTTAGGAGAAAGTATCTCCTAGTAATGTCATAGTCTTTAATCATGTAGGTGATGATTCACATGACTACATGTTTGTGTGTAAACAAACTCAAGGAACTGCCAGCTGCACAAAAGTAGGGAACACACAACTATGTATACTATATAATGCTTAATTATGCTAATAAGCAGCTGTGTTATTGGTTTGTGTGACTACGGTGTCTTTGTATGATTTTAGAGTGTGTTCCTTCTACTTATATATTTTGAAGCTCATTATAAAGCAGCATGTCATGTTACACTATATCTCTCAATTGGATTATTTTTCTCTGGCACTTGATTTAATCTTGTGCTGTGTTGTTTATCATAGCCACTGGGGTACTGGACTGCACAATGTACATACACCCTATCGGCTAGGTTTGTAGCAAGCAAGCTAGACCTTCCACACAATTCTAGAGCTTGGCTGTATAACATGCTAGAACATTGAGGCTTGCCTAAAGCCCTGGACAAAATTGGTGATAATGCTTCTCAGAGTATATTCTCATCATTAAAGAGCATATAAATGTAGCCTGCTTTGGTTAGGTTAGTTAGCATTACATTAGACTCAGTTTATTTTATTCAGTTTTATCTATTTTGATATTGGTTTTGATATGCAATGTTACTTATTTATTTTCTGCCAGTCTGAGGGCTTGAACTCAGGACCTAGGTGCTAGCCCTGGACTATATATTGCTCAAGACTAGTGCTGTACCATTTGAGTCATAGCTCTACTTCCATGTTTTGGGTAGTTCAATGGAGATAAGAGACTCACAGACTTTCCTTCCTGGACTGACTTCCAATTGGGATCCTCGATCTCAGCTTCCTAAGTTGCTATGATTACAAGCATGAGCCACCAGCGCCTGTTTATGTAGGATGCTGAGACAACATGAAAGTGGTTGTTTTGATAGAAGTAGGTGATAGACCAGAAGCAAAAGTTGCTTCAGCAAAAAAATGTTTGTCATGTGCTAATTGGGACAGCATGAATATTGCATGCTACCACTCCCTAGTGGCTACATTGTGGAATTTCAGCTATGTGGCAAAACAATCATTTTCTCTTGAGATGGAAATTGTAAAATACAGTCCTACGGTAACCCTTTTCTATGAGTGTAAATGGCCATGATCCCAACAGCATAAAAACAGAAAAAAAATATCAAACCTGAAAGCATCATCTTAGAGGCCTCCTCTAAATAACTTGAAGAGATTGTCATTGGATGATAGGGTGATAAGCCTGGCTCACCAGTGTCCAGATTTAGCAGGCTGTGCCCACTAGAATCCTTTACCCAAATTTACTTCCAAAATAAACTAGGCCATGTCCTTGTCATGAGTAGCAGGATATTTGATGTCACTTATAAAAAAGAAGAAGAAAGGAAAAACTCAATTATGAGAAGAGTGTTCCTTTGCAATGTCTCCAGCAGATTGAGTTGCAATGTGGAGAAAACAGGGAGCTGTAATACATTACTCTGCACACTTTGTGCTTCTAGCTAGTCCCAGACCTCAATATTAATAGATTTTTCCACTCCAAGTGTTCTTACTTGAGTGACTGAAAGTTAAACTGACGAAAAGAAAGTAGCAATAATGACTCAGACATGTTCTTGTGGACAGCTATTGGTCTCCAAAGCCATTGTATATATATTTTTTTTTCCAGACACTCAGTTGTCATTTACCTCTATCTTGCTGGAGAATGAAGTAATACTGAATAATGATGTTGACAGCAAAAGGAAGAACACCTGGGGCTTGGGAAATTTCTTCCTCTACCACCCAATGCAGATCAAAGCTGTGTTCTCAAAGGTGCACAATCCCTTGACTAGCTCTAGACTTTTCTATGCCCTGGGCACCACTTCTTTCTCAACTATCAAAAATGAAATATCTACCCCTCAGCAAACAGTACCAAAATAACTACACCTAGGATCTTTAGGTTTTCTTGTGTTGTTCTAAAATAAGATACTTTTGCTCATGACACCCCAGTACAATGATTTTTAACCAATACACAGATCAAAGTGACCCGAGCTTTTGTAAACTAGGCATGCTTGAGCCTCTACTCTTACCACCCCAAAGACAAAGTGAATCAGAAGCTACCACTTTATGGCCCAGGAATCTGCATTTACTAAAAATGTTCTATGGTGCTTTAGCAGCATTTGTTCCCTGAGAAGTAACAACAGTCCAACTTGCCTGAGGGAAAAGCCGTGTTCCCAGAGATTCTGCAGCAGAGAACATGGCTATCTTGTTTCTTTTCTTGATCTCTACACAGTGATACATTTCGGCTTCCAAGAAGGAAAACAACTATATCCACACAGGCCTTCTCTATTCCTTTATTCCAAATCCTTTTATTGTTTTTTTTTCTGCTACCAAGCCAAGTAACCAATGTGTTAGAATTCTCTTGACTGGGACAAAAATGGATACCAGAAACTTAGGTTCAAAAATATAAGTCATAAATCATGGGAATAGGGGAAGAAGTATCTGCTCAAGTTAAGGAGATGTGGTTGCAGCATTACAGGATAGTTAGGAAGCTCTTTGTTTTCCCTCTTTCCTTCCTAAATTATTGGTTGTAAAGTTTCTCAGTCACCTAGGAGTGTATCAATTCTAAAGGTGTGGTGCATAGACCCCTTTGGGTATCTGAGAACGTCTCAGAGAGCAAAGCAATGTTTCTCAAGTCACCAAGATATTTGCACCAATAGATCAAAGCCAGTGCTGGCATCTTAACAAGAGTTAGGGCACTGGTCATTGTGTTGTATTTTCAAAGAAACATTTATATATTTGTTTAGGGGTTCAAGCTGAATAAGACACATTTTTCACAAAACAACAATTTCCTTGAAAGAGTGATGGACAGATAAACTATGGTTATTCAAACTTGAGTATTTGACCTTTCTTTTTAGGGAAACAAATCAAATGAAACAAGCCTGTCACTTGAAGGAAAAGGGACAGCATTTGTCATCAGAGATAAAGGTAGATCATTCAGAAGATTGAAGTTTCAAAAATTCTCACCAGGAGCTTTCCATACTCACAATGCTAATAAATCTGACTTCTTTCATGTTTTTTTTGTAAAGAAATACACCAAAGTGTGGAAGGTCTAAATGAATGATTAGACTGACATTTTTTAATGACTGTGTCTGGTACTATGAAAGTAAACTATGCATAGCTAAAAGACTTCTTCAGATTGCAAGATAGACTCATGGTGTTTCAATACTTTTATTTGTAATTGCTTTGGAGAAATGTGTATATAATGCATAATATAATGTTTCTCTACTTATCAACAATAGATGATCATCAAATGTAGGCAATTAGCATCATCACAAATATTTCTCATTTCTTTGTGGTAAGAACATCATAGCTTTTTAAAAAATCTGTTGTTAACTGGGGTCACCTCAATGTATTAAAAAATATGATAAATATGACAGTGGAATGCTATTCAACCATAAGAACAAACTCTTGTAATTTATAGTGACACAGGGAAGCTTGGAATATGCATTATGTTAACTGAAATAAGCCAGAAGTAGAAAGTAGAATAGTGGTTATCGCAGCCTGGGTAGGTTCCAGCAAAAGAAAAGTGGGGAGAGATTGCCCGACAGGTATAAAATTACGAATAGCAAGAACGAGACCCCTGGACTTTAATGTCTTGGATGAAATGCTCATCTCTAGACATGTACATTCTACGTCGAAGCAACTAAGCTTTCATAAGTGAAAACTCATTGAATGTTGCTGCAGTATCCAAGAAGAGCATCTAAAATTAATCATAAGGCTATTAAAATACTCCTTTTTCCAGCCACATAGTTTGTGATTGAATGTAAAAGCGGATATGAAAATCCCATTTTCCTCTATTAAGCCTGATATTAAAGCGATTTGCAGAAGTACAAATGTCCTCTGCTCTTTAACTATACGCTTCTTACTGATGGACCTTTTAAAACATTGCCTTTCACAAGAAAATACAATGTTTCAGACATGATCTGATCAGTTGGGAATGAGGCCTCATCCTTCCTAAAAGATGACTAAGACTCTCTTAGGAGTTTTTTTAATGGGGGGATGTAGACATGTCAGCCCTTTTATTATAACAGCCTTATGACATCCAATATCTCTGTGTTTGTTGTTATTGCTATTTGTTACTTTCATCAGACCCTAATAAACCTTATCTCTTTCATGGTGAATAAGTGAGATCATGTCTTTTTGTACTGTATTTTAAGACCTTAAACTTGTGTTTATCAAGCCTTATCTTTTTGGATTTGACACGCCACTATCACTTATTTAAATCTCTTTGGATCTCAATTTTAACCATTTAACATGGCATGCAGCTTTCTGGTGCAAATCACCCAGAAAGATTTATGTTTATCCAAGTCACTCACAGAATCTTTAACAGACGATAACTTTATACTCCATCGTGACCTATGTCCTACATAAATTTAGCTAGAGCACCCAGCATTCTTTATATTCCCCGAAGATCTCATTTTTAAGTTCTGAAAATTGCAAACAAACATATTTATTTCCTCTTGTTCCCTCACCCCTCCCGTGTTTCAGAATTTTTCAGAATTCTGCCTCTAGTTACTGAAGGTAAAGTCTCTCCTCCAGGAAGTAGTCCTCTTTCAGCTGGATGTTGGTGGCTCATGCCTATAAGCTTAGATACTCAGGGGGCTGAGCTTTTTAAGTACTGAGTTAATCCAGGTCAACAAATCTGAAAGACTCTTACCTCCAATTAACCAGCAAAATGTCAGAAGCAGAGATGTGACTAAGTGGTAGAACACAAGCCGTGAATAAAAAACGTGAGAGTGCAAAACTAGGAAAACAAAACACTCTTCTTCCTAGGGTACAGGGTAGGAGTTTCTTCCAACCTCTTTTTCCCTCTTACTATGAGTGAGTTGGCATTTTCATCACAGATTCTTTTTTGTCCGGAAAGAGGTAATCCTAGAATTAAAGGAGTGTGCAATTTTGATTTGTTATAGGTATGATGGCATTTTGTCATAAGATTCCCTTTTCTCATGAGATCTGTTCCATGTCAATATTTTTTGTCTCCAACACAGACACCATTGTCTCACCACATCTCTCCATTTAGCCTTTCCACCAGCAAAGAATGTCTGTTATTTGTATTCCTCGCCAGTTGTTTTCTTTATTTCCATTGTTTGTTCAGAGAGCTCCCTGAGCAACAATCCTGCTTTCAAGTGCCTCTTTTTCATCTTCACAGAATGATCTGCAATTTCATCTTGTGTCTCTTGCTGTAAGATCACATCTGTCTTTAATATGATGTTTTGGTAGCTTCCTCCTACAAGCTCAGAAGGCCCTGTGACTTAGCCCAGCATTTTATTCTATAGCTATTAGGATGACGTAGTGCCTTTCTCCCAAATTTCTATCATTTTCAACTCACTAACACGTTCTTGTTACTATCTCCCATGTAGCACCGTATCTTCTGTTGGTTCCTGTTTCTTGCAGTAAGTTACTAGAAATGTTATCTGTTTGTTTAGGCTTCCGATTGCCAGAGGGTCATGTTTCTCTGCTGGTTCAGTTATTGGATAAAAAAACTGTATCATCCATGGCTTCTTTCTTGCTGGGAAAGTTGTAATTTATTCATACCAAGATAACTCACTATTTCATGCTCTTCTTAGTCTTGTTCTTAGAAGTTCAAATCCATAAAATTTCTATCCTCAACTTCCTATATTGGAAGCAAGTGTTTCTTCTTGGCATATAAAGTATCCTAACCACTCTACAAACTAAAGTTTGCATCTTCTCATTATTTTGTCATTTTACTTCAGTCGTATGTGTGTGTACGTGTGTGTGTGTGTGTGTGTGTGCTGATAGAGGAGCTTGATCTCAGGGCCTGATACTTTCTCTTTGCTCTTTTGCTCAGGGCCTGAATTCTACCACTTGAGTCATACCTCCACATTTGACTTTTTGCTGACTAATTGGAGAAGAGAGTCTCTTGGGCTGGCTTTAAACCAAGACCCTCAGATCTCAAACTCCTGAGTTGGCTAGGATTTTAGGTTGGAGCCAACAGTACCCAGCAATACTTCAGTCTTGTTTCCCATCACTGCCAAACATAGGGGACATCTGACAAGCTTGTATTTTGTTTCCAGATATCTTAACATGCATTGTCCTTACTTGTCCAAACTGTTTGTACTTGTGTCTGTACACCCGGGGTCACGGGCATTACATTCAATCCCTTTTCTATTCAGAAGAACTGCTGAATAGCAGTTCATCCATATTCGTTGTTCTGTTTGGAAATATGTGTTAGGATAGGTAGTTGGAAAAATTTGGGGAGGGAATAAGGGTGGTTTTCTGCTTTCTTGGGATTGTATCAGAACTAGGAATCTCCAGTCAGAATTTCTCACTTAGAAATCAAAGTTAGCACTGAGCTAACTGGAGCTGATGGGACAGGCACTGTTAACATTAATGGTGAAACTTCTGGGAGGAAATTGACAGGCATAGGAGAGGGGTGTTTTTGTTCATCAGTGTGTGTGTCTTTAGTGTCTTCAAGTATTGAGATGTACATAGCTCAGTAGAATCCTCCCATCGAGATTATAGTGAAGGCTCTGCTAGAAGAGAACATTCCTCTACGTTTCATTAGTATGAATAGGGCCTCTGTGGCTAGGAATTATAGGTGGATATCCCCGCATAGGAAATGACCCATTCTCTCAGACCCATAGAGGGGCACAGCTGGCCTGTTATTACGGCATTCATTACTGTTGTCATCACCATCAGCATCTCAAATTGACTAATTATTCATAGTGGGTGTGCTATACTTCTATATCCTATCTGGAATCTGGTGATACAGCAGACTCAATAGCAGGGCTTTATGATGTTGTTGTTGTTGTTGTTTTCTGGATGATAGAAACATTTCATGAAGGCCAAAAGAATGATGTAGTTATTAAACAGGCCCCCTAGTGATTTTCTTCCAAAGGCCCCAGTAACTCTGGAGACCCTAATCTCTTTTCAAATGAACAGCTGTGGCCTTTTCAGAGCTAATACCCAGCACACGAATATTCCAGTATGTTATACATATGCCACTTGGATCAATACCATAGATTCCATTAGGCTGTGCTTGGCATCCTGTTTTCTACCTATCCTTGGTGACCTCGATTCCACTTGTAAACAGCATTGGGTAAGGAATCTGTTGAGTAGCTCAAATTAGGGAGGATTTATGCAAGTCTCATTGCCTTTTCTCTGCATGAGCTCAGCAGTGAAAAGGAATGCACTCTGGCTGTGCAGAAGCATGTGAACATAAGGCACAGGTCTCTTTATAAAGGATGACCAGTAGATAGATATTTGATGGATGGTGAATCTCAGGGAATGACTTCAAAGTAGTGTCTTCTTGTGTCTGCTCATGATGGCAACATACAATTATCAGTTATTTTATCTCTTCTCTTGGAACAATCATCAGTAGATTTCCTCACTTTCATTCTCCTTTTATCTATTCCTTCCTTCCTGCCTCCCTTCTTTCCTTTCTTCTTCCTTCATTTACTCTTTCATCCCTTCCATTCCTTCTTTCCTTCTTTTATTATTTCCCCTTTATTGTTCTTATGTTCTGGATTTGCAATGGGATATAGGGATTTTTGATCCTCTACTGAAGCTTAAAGCTATGAGTTGTTTCCCTCAAAAAATCATCAGTACACATATCTAAACATTTTGGGGGAATCATGTATTATTTTAAACTCTCTAATATTCAGAGAATCTCTGGTGAACTTGCAAGCCCTAGGAGACAAGAATGTCTTTGTGGGACCCTCAGTATCTCATGATGTGGGAAATCTTTATCTTTTGAAAAAGAAGCATTGAGGAAAATATTTGACTACTTTTACCAAAAATAAAGACTTGTTTATTGAAGTATAATTTACATAAGATAAAATTATCATTTTAGGTAGGTATTTCATGTATAACCATTATCATAAATAAGATATAGATTATTTTTAACCCTGACAACTTTCCTCATAAATAACTTTAGTCAATCTCTTTCCCTTAAACACTTGAACCCTGTCATTGACAAACGATGGTCTGTTTTGCTTCCAAAGTTTTGTCTTTTCTTGGGTGTCAAGTAAATAGATCCAGATAGGAGATAGCATTCTTTGTCTACTTTAGTGTACCTCAATTTACTAAGTATAATATATTTTTATTTTTTCTGAAAAAATTAAGTCCAAAATTAGTGTTACTCACTTTAGGTAGACATGATAAATGATGCTTTCAGATTTTACTATGAAGTTAATATAAGTATTTCATTACTTATTAAAGAGAATGCTACCCTATGTGTGACCTTATATGTCTCAAGAGTTCATTCCTTTTCATCACTGAAAACTATTCCATTGCATAGGTATACCACTATATGTTAGCTTTTGCTTTCTCCAATAATACATGTTGTGTTTGTATTTGTTATTTTCTTACTGTGGCTGAATATAGTCACAAAGACAAGTAGTTATTCTTTGACTTTCTTAAAAAGGACTTCCTCATCTCCCCCAGGTAGATGGTTAAACAACTGGTTTGTATCAGATTCATGTTTACTGAGAACTTATTACATGATGAGTGTAACACAAGGTATAGTGCCCTCAGCACTATCAGAACACTGTGAAATATGAATTAGTGTTTCAATGTTTTTTATTCATTTGAGAAAACAGAGAGAGTAGCTGGAACAACAAAATCCAGAAATGTGGAAGCATATGGGGTAAGTTAGTTTAACCCATTCAGAATTCTTCACCTGCCTTTCCATTCTATTACTCCTTAGCAT
This sequence comes from Megascapheus bottae, assembly GCF_031878675.1. NCBI lineage: Eukaryota > Metazoa > Chordata > Mammalia > Rodentia > Geomyidae > Megascapheus > Megascapheus bottae. The sequence goes on along the minus strand of NC_143535.1, from coordinate 16,055,760 downwards.
TAACTCAATTACGAACACCACATTCATCCCAGTTGTGCAGATTTTATCAGCCAACAAGCTGTGTTGTTGTGAGGTGCAAAGGGATCATCAAAACAAGCTCTACCATCTCAGAAATATCCAGAAGGATCTAGAGAGAAAGTTCTTCCTTTAAATCTCATAGGGAGAACTTTCTTGGGCTCTCACTCAAGAAAGGATAATCTTGAGTCAATTCTTCAGCTCATTTAAGACCTCCACGGGACACAATAGAGCCACACTCTTATCTATTTCTCAGAACAGTAAGAGGTGCTGGAATGCAGATAGGATTACACCTCTAAGAATCAGCAGAGCTCAGGATAAAATACTCTCATCTTCCCCTTATTCAAGTGCCCTGGAGGTTAACATTCAACAATCCTAGGGTCTAAGAAATTGCCTCCTTTGCCTGAATTAAATGAAATCTAATGAAACAGAAATCCAGGTCAGCGTAGTTCACCATCAAACCTTCAGCCTCTGCATCGCTGGCAGCTCTCCTTGTAATAATTAAACAGAAAGTCATAGGCAGGCAATGGAGAAATCCGTCGCTAATCTTGTCCCTCATCAGCCTATCTTCCTAAATGTGCCTTAATTAAGGTTTCTAAATGTTCTGTACCCATAGTACAAAAATGAAGCTGCTTCAGGGATGCTCAGCAAACAGAGGTGGAAGGTCTTGTTGGGGTATTTCTCATCCAGAACATTAAAAAAATCAAAGGTAAAATCCAATAACTGGAATTGTATATGAGGAATGAGCAGGGAGATGGGAACATGGAGGGGTGGGAGATGATTGCTTTCTTCTTTTTTTTTTCCTGTAGAATTTCACTTTAAGGATTCTGAAGGCATATAGCTGGCTTTATCACGGCTTCTCCAACACACCGGGGAGTGAATGAAACAGCTGTCACATTTAAACACACACAGCGGTAATCCTCCACTGAGCACAATGCCAGGACAGAACAGAAAATCTATCAACACTTACGATGTATTCTATTTATTTAGCGACTCATCCTTCCTTACCAAAAGTTCCATCTGACAGGTTAGATCTAGGGGCCACAAGCCACGGGTGGCTTTTTGTGGTTTGACAGTTACCAAGAAAGGGACGTGGAAAATGGTCAGAATTTACCAAGGGGTAGTGGGGAGGAGGTTTGACTGAAGATGATAAAATCACAAAGCTTGAATTTTAGGAGGACCAAGAGTCTGGAGCAGATAGAAGGCCTAAGCCCTTCATATCCAGAGGCAAAAGACACGTGGGAAATGTTACGGAATACCTTTGTTTTCTTTTCCTACTCTTCCACCAATATTTTCATTTAAAGACCAACTTCTCCACCTCTCCACCCAAGACCCCCATCTTGACGGATATATGTCAATCATATCTATATATTTTCTATAAACCTATGATTAGCCATTTGTATTTTTATACGTGTATTCATTTGTATCTTTATACTTGTATAAGGTCGGACTTGCGAGGGCCAGTGAACTAGGCACAAGCCTGTTAGCCTGTCCGCAGGTTTTCGCCACTGATCACATATTGGGTCTGTCCCTTCACCCATTAGCCAATCAGTTCAAAGCATGACAGCTCGCTAAACCGACCAATGATTAGTCACAACCCTCCTCCCTCTTTGTATTGCGCCAATCATTTAATGGAATGATTACTGGGACTTTCCCCCTACCAAAGAATGTATTAAAGGTGCTGTAATTTTGTGCTCGTGGCCTCTGGTCTGCACTCGACTAGCAGTGCCCAGAGACCCCTGTTCGATCTCGTCAATAAACGACTCATTGCAATTTGCATTGATCTTCGGTCTCTGGTGATCCTTCTGGGGGGCTTCAAGTTTCTGGGCGTTATAAGAGGACAGTGATTGACAGAAAAACTTTATAGGTGGCTACAAAACACAGTTGGGTATTGCTTGAGTAGGGTGCCCTAGATGGAATCTCTGAATTACTTCTGCATCATAGAGGATCTGGTTTATTTATTACTACAAGGAAATATTTACTACTTTTACTTATTATCTTTAGGTAGCTGTACAGAGGGGATCCAATCCATCGTATTAGTTTATGAGAACAGCGTAACAAACCTGTCCATCATTCTCTCCCATCTGTACCAACTCCACTCCATTTTCAAACATGTATCATGAATATTATGGCTATATTTTCTTACCATTCCACTCTCTATTTATATGCTCCCCTCTTGACCTCTGCAAAGAGGTCAAAACATATTTCAGCTCCCTAGTATTCCATGGGTGGATTGGTAAATTCCTTGTTCAAAGGACACTCATGAATCAAGCCACCTTCCCTGTGTATACCATATTTTACCCGATTTGTTTATGTAGCTATACACACAGGCCTGTGTATGTTTTGTATTCATTCATTTTGATTCATTTTAAGATTAAAATTGAACATAGGATATCTTATAAGAAGGTTTAAATTATATGGCTATATTTAAATAAGGAAATTAATTTGTGATGGTTCACGAGCCTTTGCATTACTCCAGCTACAGATGCATTGCTAGGGCAGAAGTCCCCTGACATCCATATCTCTGGTTGCTCCAAGAGCATGGCCCTGGATGAGTGAAATTTGGGCACTGAAAGAGTTGCCTCTTGGGATCTCAAAGAGGAAAAAACAGGCAGGTACAGGGAATAGGCACAAAAATGATGACCGAAAAACAAATAATGACATCTTGAAATGATTCTCCATTCAGTGTGGTGTTGGGTCTATGGAGAGTCTCAGAGAATCAGTCTAGGAATCGGGAGAGACACAGAAAGATTGTTAAAGGGATGGCAATCGTGACTGGCCGATTACAGGCTACACAAGAGGCTGCTGAAAGATCGTTAGTTCATAGCTCTATAAAAGCATGTTTTACTTAATTCAATTATATTTCAAGAAATGGAATTTAGGTATTGTTTTTTTCACTACATAATTCATGGGAAGTTTTGTGCTGGCAAGTGAGAGGACACAACAATGAAAACACACAATATTCTCCCGATGAGTTCTGGTGTGAAATGCGGCAGTAGATAGGGGAGAAAGAGCACTAGAATTTGAAGATCAATGCATAAGAACTAAGTCTGAACTCTGGCCCATTCCACCATAACTTCAAAAAAAGACAACCTTTCTTGTCTCAATTTTTACAACCTGGCATAAATATGATACTTTAAGGGTAGACTTAGATAAAGAAGTGAATGAAATCTTCCCATTAGCGAAACTCCACTAATACTAGTTTTCTTTTTCTCTCTCCCCAATTATTATCCTACAAGGGAGGAAAGGCAGCTATGTTGGAAATGATGTGGCTAGAACATAGGGTTCATGAAGTAGAAAGGCCTCAGATATAAGCAAGCTAAGAACAATGCAGCCAGAGCCTATATTATTCCCTACTATATAACATTCAACTCCTTACAATACAGGTCAGGGGTTGAACCTCCAGTAGGTAGATAACAGGGAAGGGGAAAATCTTTGTCTTACGTCAGTGATGCTATCAGAGTTAGGTTCAGGTAAGAAAAGGACACCTGAGAAAAGAAGCCCTAGCTCTAGTGTCAGTGGGAGATAAATTCCTTAGCATCCCTAGCCCTCCTTATTGTCCCTTTCCTTTGATTTTTCCCTGGTACTTAACACCTTATTTTCAATTTCATAAGGTGAATTCTATTGGGGCTGAAGTCTTTTGTTCCCTGTGGCTGATATAATCCAAGCATATAGACAATGCTTGGCACATGGCAAGCCTGTGTTAAATAAATGAATCCTCCTTAGAATGGAAAGAAAGGGAATTAAACAAGCCAACCCCATGTTTCTGTGCCTGTAGAGCAAGGAGAATGGTGTTTATTGCAAAGCATAGAGAAAAGGCAGGTGAACAAGTTTGGGCAGCAATCTTATCAGCTGGTTTTTCTGGCCCTTCTAAAGAAAAATGGTCTTACAGGAAATTGTGAAAGACTAAATTTTTTTTTTTTGTTGTTGTTTGTTTGTTTTTGTTTGTTTGTTTTTCCAGATTCAGTTTGGTCAAATCTGTGACTGTTGCTTGATGAAGCAGGGGGAGCAGAGCCAGAGCCTTTCTACTATTTCCATGTCTGACAATGAAGGCCTTTTGTCTGGTCCTCAAAACCAGAAGAAGGTCGAGCCTCAGTCTGGGGGTCCATCCGTTCTCTCCATACTGCCGCTTCTGCTGCACAGAGGTCAACTTGCCCTTCGTGATCTCAGGCACCCCATGGTGAGAACACCTTCATCGAGGCCCCTTATTGGAGGGGTAGTGTCCTTGTGTCTCAGGCTTTTTTTCTGCATCACCCCCACTAGCATCTCTGGAACATGTTGTAATCCTTAACTCTACTGTTTTGAAATGTCCCTTCAATAGCTATAATAATCATCTTACAAACAACCTAGAATAAGCTCTAATTGCTTCTAATGTTGTATTACAGCTGAGATGTAGGGAGAGCAGAGACATGCTCACTGGCACAGCCCTGTTCTGATTATAGGGTACCTCTGGGAGCATTTTCACAGAGGAGAAAGGAAGAAAAAAAGCCTATTGAGTTTTATCCTTTTTTTTTACATCCTGGTCTAGTAAAATCCCATATCCAGGCAGTCAGGGAAAGGGCATCTTAAACCACAGAAGGGGCTGAACCTTCCAGTTTCTCAGTAAGCAATATAGAACCATTTGCTAAACATTATACCATCTCTTAGCCACTGCTGGGATCTCTCCAACTCAACTCAATTTGCCTCTGAGAAACTTCTTAGTGGTTAATGACTCCTGGGTCAGAGCATCAGCCCAACACTGAGAGATGTTCCTTACTGATGAGAGAACATGTGTGAATAAATAAAGCCTGATGGATCCAACCCCCATTGGATAATATCTATGTGATTACCCAGCAGTCATCGCGGCTGTTCCTCCCTATCAATCTATCCGCTGTTGTTTATAACACTGAAGTGGACCTGGCCCAGGATCACTCAGAAGTTCCCACAAGGGAAAATTTCCTGCACCTCCTGTGATCCTCCTTACAACCTGCGGTTTGGAGAGACATGCTATCAACTTCACGAGAGCTTCTGGAGCTCCTACCTTCCTTCCTGACATCATTTCTTCCCTTGGATGCAGAGACTAAGGAACTTCCATCCATGACCCCAGCAACCTTTCTGTTTTGCCTCTCCATTTCTTTTAGGAATCCCTAATCACGGAAACATAGCTGTAAAGGCTGTACATTCCATCTTTCTATAACCTAAGCCTTTCAAAGAGTTCTTTTTCCACCTCATCATCATAACAGGGAACCCACAGAGATCAGGAAGAGAGCTTGCACCACTGGCCACCTTGTGGTAAAGAAAACAGGTTCAGAAAAGGGAGTTATAAGATATGGTGGTGACAGAATCAGGACTTGCATAAGTGTTCTCCAGCTTACCTGGTTTAAACCTCAGCTAAGCCTCAGTTCGTGAGGCTTTTGGGGGCTACATTTCAGAATCATTTGGAGTAGTGGAGATAAAGGGATGAACACTGGAAGAGCTAGGTAGATTCCCAAGGAGTCCTGAAATTGTCTATTCCAGAAAAAGTAAACTAACAGACATGAAATCACATTTGCAACAAAATCAGAAATCATTTGTTTAAAAAATGGCTTTTGCTGCAGGGGAACCTGAGAAAGACAACTAAGCCTCCTTTGCCCTGTCTGAAGAGAAAATTGTATACTTCCCACACAACTAAGGCCCCTTAAAATATTAGGGAGAAAAAAATAAAGTAAGGTGAGGCAAGGTAAATGAGCAATATTATTTTGACTGAGGAGTTTCAAGGTTTTCACTTGTATCTGTGTTTTCAAGGGAAGTCAGTGCCAAACATGGCCTTGGTCTCAGGCTTTCTTCCCTCCCCTGAAACCTCAGGTATGTGTGTTCAAGGGGAACGGCAAGGGGGAGATGATTCAATGGGGTCAGCAGCAGAAACAATTCTAAAAAAGGTGAGTGCTTTCAGCGTAAGTTATTTTCCATCAGGTTTTCTGTCTGGAACAAGTTTCATAGGAAAGTTTCTTCAGCAGAACTCAGTTTCCTCTGGGATATATGCCTAGCATGTATGCTAGCATGAGGCCATATTCTATTATCATTAATGTCTCCTGCCTTGGCTTGAGATGCCTTAATCCGCAATGATCCATGGAGGCGTCCTCCACTTTCCTCTATGTGAAAAGCATCTCATAAAGGCAAAAAAAACCCCTGAAACTACTGTTTATACAACAGTTAGCCATGATCCCCATTCTCCAATCCTTCTTTAGACAATTAATTCCTTCAAACTCTGGTACAAGGGTCATTGAGTGCAGGAAGTCTTCGTGAAGCCAACATTTCAGTGGATGACCAAGAAGGCTGACTACTTACAACGAAGTCAGTTCTGTAGCTGGTTGGGTGGAATCATGAAAGCCAGTTAAAGATACTTCAGTCTAGACAGGTAATTTCATTCATTTGTTCCACAAACCCTCATTGTGTACCTACTGTATGCCAAAGGTTTGATGAAGATTGTTTTAGGGGTTGGCTTCCAAGAAAGACGATGACAATTACTTCTCACAATTTTACTCTCAATATGTTGGAAATCCTGAAGTCATGGTAATGCCAGAGAAAGTTGAGAAATCAGATTGATAATAATATAAAGGGTACATTTGGAGTATTTGGAAGAAAAACCTTTGTCAAAAACTGACATACAACATCTCAGCCTCGTTGCAAAAAACATGCAGAAATAAATAAAAATGAGAATAAAAAGAATTAAAAAAAACAGTTGACACTTACCATGGTACACTGCAAAGCCAATTTGTGTAGACATGCACAAAGGAGCCTACATTATCATGTGATTTGCCATGGCAGATAGCAGCAAATGCACATTTCATTCATGTTAATTAACCTCATGTGTCCATACAATTAACTCTTACCTCCTCTCTCCTTCTTTATATTTCCTTTGTGCAGAATAATCAAGAATGTTGTTTGCAGAATGTGGGGCCCTGAAAAAGGCCACTCCCCCTCCCCCCGTACCTGGAGAATTCACTTACTATCCTAGAGATCATAAGTAAGTTGAGACCTGGTGTCAGGGATGTTTGTGATGCCAGATGTATAAACCGCAGGAGAGCAATTTGAGAAACAATCCAGAAGAGAGTAGGCAACAATCTTTTACTTTCTTAAAAAAAAATAAATGAATACATGCTGTTGGTGGCTAGAACGTAAAGGCATCTCGTGAATAAAAGAGCTGCCAAGTCTGGTTGAGGCGTTTTGACACAGGAACTGTGAACGCTACAGCAATCTATTACCACTGGAAGCTTCCTCCACTCTAGGTGTTTGTTATAAATCACTTTACCCCCTTTCCTTTCCTTTCTCTTGCAGTTAATATATTTCTTTTCAGCAAATATTATTTTCTGTACATTACCAGCCCTGTTCAGCTGTTAACATGTGTGTCTGTAGTTAGCATTTTTGTATTCAGCTAATATTTTCATTCAGTAATACGTACCTAGTGTCGACTTCATTCTCATCATATTTGCTAGAAATATTTTCTTCTGTTAACATTTGTTTCTCCTTTTAAGGATTTATTTTTTTTAATGTGCTAGGTATTTTTATCTTGTGAGGACTGTCAGCTTTGGCTTAGCGTTACAAGAAACTCAGAGAATTTACCAAAAAGGGCTCTCCATGAGTGGCTGAATTTCACATACATTCAGGTCTCAGTTTGAGTCAACTTGGGATTCACAAAAGTATTGTGGAAATAGAGGGAAACAAGTGCAAATTTTACCTGCAGTGGCTGAATTCACGTATAAATGCTTATGTTATTTAAAGAAAGGACAGGAAGAACTAGGAATAATAAAATGGAAATCCTAGAGAAAGGTCATTCAGCTTGTTATAGGAATAAAAATTATATAATATATGCACGTGTTAAATACCAGGAGAAATCTCTTGATGTAATTCACTATACACTAAAAGTAAAGGGTTCAGGCTCTGGTGGCTCACATCTGTAAGACCAGCTGTAGAGGAGGCTGAGATCTTAAAGACTAAGTGAGGTTCAAAGCCAGCCCAGGAAAGAAAGGTTTGTGAGACTCCATCTCTGATTAGCCAGGGAAAACACTGGCTCGGTGGAAGCATGGCTCAAGCACATGAGCACCAGCAGTGGAGAAAGTAAGATGAAGGAATGTGTTGTTGAAATCTATGTGATATTTGATAAGGAAGGAGTTGGAACTGAAGCAGCCAAAGAGAAAGAAATGCCGGCAGGATACAGTGAAGATCTTAGTGGAAAGAGGTAAACCGAAGAGAAGAAACTCAGCCTTTGTTTTATTTTTTTTAATCCTCTATCATCTGTGATATATGATGATTCTGCTTTGTTTTGTGGAAGTCTAGGGATCTGAACTCAGGACCTCTTGCCTGCTCTACCTCCACAACTCTCCCTGGGACATTTCCCAACATGCATTTAGGGTCACACAATCGAATGCCCAATGTATTTCTTTATAGTACTTAAAAAATTAATTGCCACATAAGAAATATACCTATTTATGGAGCAAAGGGTGCTGATTTGATACCAGTACACAGTGTGTAATTATTAAGTGAGGGTAGTTAACATTTTCATCTCTGAAAACAACTGGAAAATTTACTTGTATTGGGAAACTTCAAAATCTTTGTGCTTTTTAAAAATAAAACAGTAAATTGTCATGAATTACAGGCAACTTATTATGTTATAGAACACTTAAACTATCTATCTGAATTTACTTGTGATGGAATCTCTCTCTTCCCTTCCTACTGTAGAGACCACACTTTGCTTTAGTTCTACGAGATCAGCTCTTTCACCATCCACAGAAAATGAAAGACAGCTGGCCGAGGCTCTGGCCAGCCTCTCAATGCTGCTTTTATTTTTACTCCTGACCCACGTTGCCCTCCACAAGCCCGTTTTATTATTGGAAGAATCCCTACCTCCACTAGATGTCTTATTGAGAACTCTGTGTTAGGATTTCTTAGGATAGACAGGAGATGCCTTCTACTGGCCTTTCCATCTTGAAGATCATGAGCGCCTATGCCCGAATGACACTGCTATGATTCAGAGAGAAAGATACTTAGGTGATTCTTAGGTTGTCAGAAGGAATCTAGGGAGGTGACACAGATTTCTGCCCCATGTGCGCACACACACACACACACACACACACACACACACACACACACACACACACACACACGTTTATTGAGCAACTGGGCTGGGTGCATTTGGGATGGTATAGGCAGAATCTTTCTATTGGGAAACTGCTTTGTGATACTGAAGCTTTCATATCCCATTCTTCTCAGTGACTGGAGTTTCCCACAGTCATTTGTTGGAGATTGGTCTGGAGACTCCTGGAGTGGGAAACCATCTCTTTAGCCAAGCTGGGGATGATGCCAATCTCAGTTTGTGAGAAGCAATGTGGTACCAGATGGGAGAAGAGAAAAGTGTAGATCTGTAGATGTGAGGCCTGAGAGAGGCCTTGTGCTGAACCCAGAGAAAGAAAAAAAATAAATACATAAGAGGGAGGGAGGGAGGCAGGGAGGGCAGGAGAGAGGGAGGGAAGGAAGGAGGGAGAGAGAGAGAGGGAGGGAGGGAGGGAGAGAGAGAGAGAGAGAGAGAGAGAGAGAGAGAGAGAGAGAGAGAGAGAGAGAGAGAGAGAGAAAGAGCTGGTGGGCCAGCTGATTCTCTGAAGGGCACATTCTGGCTTTCTGGCAAGCAGCATTACAGGCCTGACCCTGGGCTCGAGATGACATTCTAAAGCTGTCAGTTTCCAATTAGCTTCTGGCAAACTGTTTGGACTTGGACACGACAGGAGAACCCTTCCCCCCTGCTCATCAGTGTCCACCACCTCCAGCTCCACCCCTGCCAAGCGCCAGAAACAGGCTCTGCTGCCATTCTGCAGAGCTCTCGCTCAAGGGGCCATCCATCCATCCAAAGTGGGATCTCAGGGTGTTTGAGCCTATTTTTCTCTTGAGCATGTGTTGTCCAAGAAAGGGTGGTGACTGGCCATGGGAGGGGCACAATGCAATGTACCTAGGTGCCAGTCTCATGCCCATCATCTTGAGCTGGGCTTTAATAAAAAACGCTTGTGAAGCTGCAGGCACAGCATTCCCTGGGTGTTTCCTTTGTGTTCTATTTTGCATTTCGAAGGTGGTTGACATCACTCATCTGTCAAAATCATTTCCCAAAGATTGTTAGGAAATGGGTAGGAGGCCTGCAGGTATGTGAATTGTGCTTATTGGAGAAAAGTATATTAACTTGAAGAGCTGAAGAAAGCATGGTTACTACAAGCAAGATTCTGCAGGGAGAGAGAGAAAGAGAGGTTGGAAACGACAAGACCACCTGTCGTATATGGCCTGTCCTAGAGCTCCAGCTTTCAAGCATGGCTCCTGGCAAAGTGTGCAAGGCACATGCGTGTGTTTGAGATGAAGATATCTCCCCGTGCTCACTCTTGACAGAGCTCAATCACCTAAGTTAGGGAATTTTCACTTTTAAGATCTAGATATTGATTTTGATGCGGTGAGAGACCCTTGCTTTGCATACAAGCACCACCGTCTCACAATATATGAACTTATTTGTAATATAAGAACCAAAACCTTGAGAACAAATGAGGCTGCAACAAGAAAATGACTTCATGACTATCGAATGCTTAATTGGATTCCATCCGCCCAACCAGACTCTTACACTCCTAATGCATATGGCTCAACGCTCACACACAACTCATTTTCCCCGTCGTAATCCATCCACTAGGCCAACTTCTATTAGGAATGCACTTGGCTGCAGGTAACAGAAACCTTGATTTTGTCATTTAGGTAGAGATTCAGTTTTGTCTCATAATTATCTGTGTGTTTTGTTGGCAGTGATGCAGAAGTTTCATGAATTAGAATTCTGTGACCATCTTGTACTTTCCTGCACAGAGGTAATGCAAGACTGTTGTTGCATCTTCAAATGCAGCATCCATATCTAGAGGAAAGATGGCAGGTGGTGGCTATGTCTTTGTCTTTGCCTGTAAGCAAGAGAAAAGAAAGTTCTCTTGAAGACTCACACATATCTTGAGTCAAAATGCTAAAGGGCCAGGCCATTACTAGCTACAAAGAGATCTGAGACATGCTGATTCTTCCTGCCTCCATATAGGAGGAAAGAGAAGAGGAGGCCACATAAACCAATATGCAGTGTTTGTCACTATGATAGAGAGAAATGAAGGTTCTGTCAGTGTTTTTCAGACGTAGTTTAGAGCACCAGTTGCTGTGTCTCCAAAGTTCGTGGGCTGGAAGTTTAACCCCCGAATTGACAAGTTGATGGTATTTGAAGCTCAGCTCCTTAGTGAAAAATGGAAGTTGGATGACACCATTTGTGTTGGGCCATATGACAAGATTCACGGATTTCTAAGAAGAGGATAAGACCTAAGCTGTCACACCGCCAGTTCTTCACCATGTGATGTCCCCAGCATTGTACCATAGAGCAAGAAGTCCTCTGCCATACTGAGTAACATGTGTGGTTCTCATAAACCGACATGTTGCATTGAAATCCTTTTGTACATCTGCTTAAAGATATTTAAAAAAGTAGATCTAGTTATAAATTTTTTAAAAATCCCCCATTAGATAGAGCCTCACAATCTTGGACATTTCAGCCTCCAGACAGTAAGAAATAATTTTGTTTGTTTTTTTGTCGGTCGTGGGGCTTGAACTCTGGGCCTGGGCAATGTCTCTGAGCTCTTTAGCTCAAGGCTACCACACTACCCTTGACCTATAGCACCACTTCCGATTTTATAGTGATTAATTGAGATAAGAGTCTCATGGTCTTAAGTGCCCAAGTGGCTTTGAACCTCAGTCCTCAGATCTAAGCCTCCTGAGTAGCTCGGATTGCAGGCATGAGCCACCATGCTTGGCAAGAAATAATTTTTTTCAATGAAATTCCCTGTCTTTAATGTTCTCTTATAGCAACAGAAAATGGACTAAGATGCTGACAAAGTGTAGCTAATGAGTAAAGCAAAATACTTAGCCATAAATAGGTATAGTTGATGTAGATATTGGTGATAGAAGGAGAAAGTACCATCTAGATTAGAGATAAAATTACCAGAATAATAATTAGATTAGATATCCAGATTAATCTTTGCTTTGTATTTTCAATTGAAAAAAATGTTGAAGAGTGAGTGTCCACTCCAAATTCAAATACTAAATTTTAGCACCCAAAATGATGGTACAAGGAGGTAGAGCCTTTGTTCATAAGACTAGAGCCCTAAATTAATGAGATTTCTTCCTTCCTTCCTTCCTTCCTTCCTTCCTTCCTTCCTTCCTTCCTTCCGTCCATCCTTCCTTCCTTTTTTCCTTCCTATTGTGTACCAGGGCTTGAACTCAGGGCCTACGTATTGTCTTTTAGCTTTTTCACTGAGAATTGACACTCTACCACTTGAGCCACAGCTCTACGTTGGGCTTTTTGCTAGTTAATTGGAGATAAGAGCTCCTAGGACTTTCCTGCATGAGCCATCAGAATCTGGTAGAATGGTGATATTAGTACATACACACATATGCATATATAATATACATGTATACATATATATTTTATAGGTATATATATCATATGTATATGATAAATATAATCCCAGATTGCTCTTTATCATTCTTGTTCCTCATACACAGAAAGCATGGTCATTTTTGTACTGTTGTAAATAACATAAATCTGAGTCTCTTAGCTCTTGATCTTCAACTTTCAGAGGTTAAATGTTTTCTATTTAACTCACCCACTATACCGTACACTCCAGTAAATTGCTATCTGGATCCAGCTTCTGCTACAATCACAAAATGAGGTGTGGTTCCTTTAAAAAAAAAAAGATGTGGTGTGGTTCCTTTAAAAAAAAAGATGTTTTAGCTGCTTACCATTTGGGAGGTTCAGGAGTATGCTGCTGCCACCTACTTGGTTTCTGGTTTGAGTGGGCAGAGAAGCAGAGATGGAAATGGGCACGCGCATGAGATGCATCTGCATGAGAATAGAAATGAAAGAGCAAGAGAAGAAACATAAATGGCACACCCTTGAGGCGCCCAGTCTCTGTTGTGAACCTATACCAACTAATCTCTTTAGGAGAGTGAGTGGAATTCTCAACTGACTACCTACCAGCAACTGATACTGTTTATTAGAGGGGAGACCAAGATGTTAACTCAGAAAACCTGGGAAGAACATTAGCCAAGGCCCATCACATACTAAGATGACTCAAACAACAGCCAGCATTTCTTCATTATGGTTACATGCTTAGTTCTTCACCTTTTGTTTTAAATTCATCAACTCTGAGAATTAGATGTATCACCATCCAGAGTAGAGGATAACTCCGAGCATATATTAAAAATATAGGTAGAACAAACACTAAACAAAACTTTAAAATAATGAAGCCAAGGACCAGGTATGGTATTAGATCACAGTCATAATATCTGCTACTTGAGAGGAAGAAATTGGAAGGATTGCAATTTTCTAGCCCGAGAAAAATGTTAGTGAGATGCCCATTGCAACAAATAAGTTGTAAGATTGTGACTCACCCTGGAATCCCAGCTACTCAGGAGTCATAAGTAGGATTATTAATGGTCCATGATGTATTTGAGCAAAGACATGAGAAACTTACTGAAAAATAGCTAAAGCACAAAGAAGTGTTAGTTGCATAACTCTAGTGGCAGAATACCTTCTAATGAGCACAGGACATGAATTAAAATCCCAGTAGTGTCACTCAGTCAATCAGAGAGCAACAAAGGAGTAAAATTATGATCTTTGAATTGCATGTTTTGAGAGTAGCTTTTCTCAGCCAGGGACAATCTCTCTCCACTGAAGAACAGTTCATCAGAACTGTTTGTAGAGACATTTTGCATTACTGTTCCTGGGAAGGAGAGGAGGCATGTACTCATGAGATCCAGTGAACAGAGACCAGCCAAGGGTTATAGGACCCCACTGAATATCTTGCAGAGTCCGGAGGCAGACCTGCAACGTGGAATCATTCAACCTCAGCTATCAATAGAGCTGAAGTGGAGAAACAGATATCAACATTCGAATCATCCTCGGATAATCATAAGGTGGTGAGCCAAAACCACAGAGAGATCTGGAAGAAGCCAACTCCAAACAGAAAAGATAAGTGGTCATCTTCTTAATCATACTGATTGTGTAACTCATAAAAGGAATTAGAAATTGTTTCCAAGGCTCACTGTGAAACTTACATTTGTGGGGGTCATAGAATTTTACCTAAGCTAAACTAAATTTCATGACAATGTCTAATACCCTCAGACCCTCTCTATTCTCGTCATATTCTCATATATGTGTTCACAATGCCTTGTAAAGATAATTCTGGGAAGTGGATTGAATTTACCTAACTCTTGAAGTCATTATTTTCATGTTCAGGAAGGGCAGAGTGTGGCAACAGCACTGTTTATAGGACCTAATTTAGTAACATCTTCTCCATCAGAGTTTTCTATGTGCTTCTTGCATCTTAGAGTGGCCTTAAAATAAGCAATGAGTTTAGAACTATACTGGAAACTATTTTCGAGAATAGATACCATTGAGTGTCTCTGAGTCCTAACTGCAAGCACATGATCTAAATTGTGATTATAACAATATCAGCTGAGACAATGATGAGATTCACACTGATTAGACACTACCACAGATTTTGCATGAAACTATCCATTTGAACCATCACAGAAAACCTGTGGTCTGTGCTGTTATACTTGTTTTACAGACAAATAAAACTTATGTAGAGAGTCTATGAACTTGTCCATGATCACATTTCTAATAGGTTTGAAAACTTCATTAGAAACATAAGAATCTGTTCTTAGATTTGCCTTTGTGCTATTTCCAGGCATCTACAGTAGAAGTTCTGATGACATTGTAGAACAGTGGAGATATTGGCCACTCAGACATGGAACTTGGTCATGTTCTCTCTCCTGGGTAGTATAATATAGGATTAAATAAAAGTTCTCTCCCAGCCTCCATTTCCCTCCATAACTGATCAGTGGGTCTAATTTACTGTAGCTACTTTGTACACATCAGCATGTTTCATGGGTTTTCCTTTCCTTTCCTTTCTTTCTTGCTTTTTTAAAAAAAAATTCCAGGTGGGAATGAATTCTACAAATTTGCTTCCTGCTGTGGACTAAATTTCTTTTGTACTATTGAATTGCCTCTTTGTTGCTTTTAAAAGCGCTCCTCACCCCCAGTTCTTCTCTTGCAAAGAAGCCTGGCCTGCAGTTCCCAGACACCTATTTTTGTGTTCTTCTTGCATAAAGAGTCTCTTCTCATCGTCAGTCTTCCCACTTCCTTCATCACTGAAGTGGCCCTTCTCTGATTGAACTCAGTTCTGTTGTAGAAAATGCCTAGAGACCCAGAGGAAACAGGGGCACTCAGTCAGACAGCCTGCTAGACATCAGTGCTTCTATCTAATCAAATCCACCCCTCTTCAGGATGTTATTTTTGTAGTTTTTACCAACACCTGCTAGTGGTAAGCCTGGAGTCAGAAGCACTTGGAAGGGAATTGCACCTGTTCTTCTAACAATTTTATAATCATTAAATAAGGAAGGAGAAGAGAGGCAGGAACTATACTACTGGCCCTATATATTCATATAAGTTAAGTATCACAGTGCCTAAAATAGCCAATGTTAAACTCAAAGTGATTCAGAAATATGAGCTAACTTGCCTATGAAGGGTACCCAGTTAGACTTGGTTTAAGACATAAGCTGAGCCTGGGTTATTTCTGCCATGCTTGTTGGCTCAGCCATCATTACTGTTGGACATGAAGGAAATACATTCTGTCCTGGGTTAACCAATGCTGAACTTGACAGGAAGGGATTGTATTCTATCTACCCTTAGAATTTCACTCTCCTGGGGCTGGGAGTTTGGCCTAGTGATAGAGTGCTTGCCTAGCATGCACGAAGACCCAGATTTGATTCCCGGTACCACATACAGAGAAAAAAGCCAGAAGTGGTGCTGAGGCTCAAGTGGTAGAGCTCTAGCCTTGACAAAGTCCAAGGACAGTGCTCAGGTCCTAAGCTCAAGCCTAGGACTGGCAAAAAAAATTTCTCACTTTCCTTCACATCTTTCTTCTGACCATCTTCTTTACATCTTCTGCACATCTCGTTCTGACCAGGTTGGTAACTGACTGACAACTTATGAACCTGTAGTTTAGTAGATTAGCTTTCCTAGATTATGTAATATTGTATTTTCTTTCTGAAAAAAGCCATTCCCCAGAGGATGTGCATCCTGGGAAAAGATGTTTAGGGAGCTGGTTATTAATTCAAAATGTTTGCAAATTATCATCTCTGTCTTCATCAAAACTGAATTATTCAAAAAGCACAATCAGAAAAAACATGATTATGAGTGTATATCAAGCATTTTTCTGACCATTTGTATTTCTTTGTGAGAGAACTGTGTATTCATGTCCCATGTATCAAAATATCCCAAAATACTTCATAAGAAGCATCCATGTATCAAAATATCACATCATACCCCATAAGCATGTACAATTACAACATCTCAAATGAAAAAATAGCAAAACAAGACAGGCACCATCGACTCATGCCTACAATCCCAGCTACCCAGAAAGCTGAGAATATAGGTTCATGGTTCAAAGCTAGCCCAGCAGGAAAGACTGTAAGATGCTTATCTACAATTAATCACTCAAAACCTGGAAGTAGAGTTGTAGTAGAGCCTTGAGCAGAAAAGCTCTGAGATAGTGTCCAGGACTAGCACACACACACACACACACACACACACACACACACACACACACACACACACACACAGCATTATCCTTTGTTGTGATATTTCTTAAATAATACAATTATGTCTCAGATTTCATTCTCCAAGCTTTATCCCTACAAAGCTGTTTAATCTGAAAACAAATAAAGCATAAGGTTTGTGTTGTTATTCCGATTTCATAAATGAGGAGACTGATCCACAGAGATGTTTCATAGATTGCTAAAGCTGTTCAGTGTGAATTGTCAATTATCCAGTCATCTTCCATAGGAGCTTAAGTTTCTCAACCTCCATTCTTCCCTGACCACAGGGACTGCCTTTAGCAATAGTCCCATTATACTGTTTTAGCTAGGTACCTCCCTTCTACTGACATTTCTTTCTTCTTCATCATTTTCCATCCACTGACATCAGCCCTGCTCTCAGCTTCCATCTTCCCCTAGGTACAAACCATATGCAGAACTGAGCTCCATCCTTCCACTCAACTGCAAAATGCTACTGCCTTGATCCCTACAATCACAGCCACAGTTCCAAATGAGAGCTTCTCCTTTCTGCAACTTAACAACTACCATTGCCTAAGCTTTCTTCAACACCATCCAGCAGCTGCTGGAAAGATGGCTTAGGCAGTAGCTAATAACTGGCTCATACCCACCTTGACTTCTGAATGTTTCCCATATTAGAGCTTCCACATTTGTCTATGTAGGTCCATTGTGAATCAAGCCTGAGCCAGGCAGCTCTGCATAGAGCTTATCACCATACACCTGGCCAGAATACTGCTGGGCTTGAGTCTAACCTAAGGCACACTGCTATCTGCTGAGCCAAACTTCTTCCTTAAACAGCAAGCAGCTGTCTCACCAAGTAGATAGACTTTGGCCTCAAGCGTCAGAACATCTGGTAACCACATTCTTAACAACCATTCCTTGCTGTGCGCAGAGAATGAGGTGAAACAGAGGAACAAGAACCAAGGATAGCCAAGCACGGTGGATCATGCCTGTAATCCTAGCTACTCAGGAGGCTGAGATCTGAAGATCAAGGTTCAAAGCCAGCACAGGCACAAAAGGACCTGAGACTTAACTCCAATTAACCACTAGAAAATGAGAAGTGGGGTTAAGGCTCAAGGGGTAGGATGGTAGCCTTAAGCTGAAGAGCTCAGGGACAGTGCCCAGGCTGAGTTCAAGCCCATGACCTCCCCTCCAAAAAAAAAAAAAAAAGAACCGAGAGTAGAAAGAGGGTTTAAGGATCTTTTTAGATGTTTTACAGGTGCCATGATTTCCCCATGAGTTTTCCAGCATTCCGTTATCTTTGATTTGTCCTGTGTTTTCAAATCTGACTTTAAACTGGCTCTCATTTTGTATCTGTCATTGAACACTTTTAGCTTTAGAAATAATTTTATTTTTAGTGTCTGAAGGGCCCTGGGTCAGGCCTAGAAGACAAAAAAGTGGAGCTTATGATGTTAATGGGACTCTACATTCGAATGAGAGGAACTAATTATGAATGTGGTAATGATTTAATGTTGTTGTTGCCTGAATCTTGAAGGAAGGCAAAAGATTTTGAGGCATCTCAAAATCATCTCCAATGATTCTATTCATTAGAGAGCTCACCTTTAATTAGCTGGCATTAGCTTCTGCATCATTTGTATTCATTTGTATTGCTCTCAGGTTTAGTGACCAAAATAATACAAAACAAATATACTCCTTAAGTTGCCATGACAAGTCTTCAAGTATTGAAAGACAACTTTCTGGCACTGTTTGTATAACTTTTTCCCTTTCTAAGTGACTATTTCCTTTACTTGTCACTCATTCATTAGTACCAGGGAATTAAAACCTTGGGGATGCATATAAAATGGTATCTTTGGTCTTGTGGGGAAATATCCCATTGATTTTTAGCTGTGTTCTAGCATAATGAGGCCAGCAGAGGAGAGAAAGATGCTTAGTACAAGTAGATACTGGTTTACTTTTCCTTACTTGACATGTGGAATGCTCTGTACAATGTTATAAGGAGAATTGTTCTAGTGGTAAGCCATATTGGATAACCGTGTGCATATGCCAAGCAGCAAGGCAATATACCAGGGGAAGGAACTTTGAGAGACAACAGGAACTCTGTACCTATGTCTGGTTTTCTAATGTCTGATCAGATCCTGGCAAAAGATACTTGCCAGGACCTAGAGTCCAGCCCACTAATAATAACGAAGATAAGAAAATGTTTATAAAACTAACAACTATGAGGCCACTATACACCAAATTAATCCCATCAATTAAATTTTTAAAAACTCCTGACATTAATTTTATTATAGGCTAGGATTAGGCATGGAATCCTAGCTACTCAGGAGGCTGAGCTATAAGGACCATGTTTAAAACCAGCCAGGTCAGAAAAGTCCCTATAAGACTCTTATCTCTAATTAATCACCCCAAAACCTGAAATGGAGCTGTGGCTCAAAGGGTTAAAGAGCTAGACTTGGCAAACTTGCTCAGGGATAGATCCTAGGCCCTGAGCTGAAGCTCCACAACTGACAAAAAATTCCAGGGCTCTTATCTACAAATTAGCCAGCAAATATCAGAAGCTGAGGTATGGCTCAAGTGGCCAGACTTGAGCAAAAAGCTAAGGTATAGCATCTAGCTTCTGAGTTCAAGACCTGGTATTGGCACATGCATGTGCATGTACACACACACACACACACACACACACACACACACACGTGTACAAATTCACAATGTTATGCATTACACATTTTATAAGTAAGGTAAAGGACACTTATGGAGAGATAAGAAAATGGGAAGAGTCACATTTATTCCATATTCCATATTCTGAACCCCAACAACCATCTGAACCATACTGGCTTAATCCATTTCTAGAATTCAGGACAAGTCTGATTATAAAAAGGCTGAACTGTTAGAGTCAGTCAGTCAGAAATATTTAAAAGAAAATAAAGTAAAGGAAGACAAAGTAAGAGGTGGTTTACTTCACACCTGAAATCTACATAGACTGTTTACTAGGTGGGTGGCATTTCAAAACTCAGTATATTGGCCACAAGGAAGCATGAAGCACACATGCAAAGCCCTGGCCATCTCAGCAAACCCTTCAAGCATAGCATGAATTCCTTTCAAGGCTGAGATCATCTCAGGTGCATTTCTTGTCCCAAATCAGGATTGAATCAAGAGCCCAAACAGAACCAAACAGAGCCAAACAGAACTGCGGCCAAAGCATACCAGCAAGTGGAGCTGCAGGAGCTGGCAAAGAAGGAACACATGGGAACAGAGCAGGGTACTGACTTGCCTGGAATATAGACATCCAGGGCCAGAGCGTCTTGATCTGATGCCCTCTTCTTTTCTCCTGAAAATAACAGAATAGAGCCAGCATCATGAGACTCTACTCTGTCTCCCTGTTATCCTCAGGGGCATCCAATTTGGCAGTTTTATGAGAGCATTTTTCACTTTCTTCCACAAATTTCATTTTAAAGCTCTTTGGGCAGGTCAGCAACTCTCCTCCCACATTGCCTATGATATGAACACCAGCTCTTGCCAGGAACTCTTTGTTCTAGAAAGTCATGGTCCAGGAAAACAAATCATGCTCTGACACCATCTATATAGCCAGCTGTTGCCCACTCAACTCTCACTTTCACTGCCAAACTTACAACTGCCAATTAGAAGCAGAGCTGAAAAGCGGTACTTTCTATTCCTGCTGTTTTCTTTTTAAAAAATGAAAAAGAAACAGTCTACCAGAACTTTAAAAATCATTAGAATTGCATATAATCTGTTTTGTTCTGAGTACTTCATCATTCAATCTCATGTTAACTGGAAAAGTAAAAAGCAACGGGTTTGATGATGTGTTTTGGCAAAGTTTCTATTTCTGTATCCTCTTGAGTACATCTGGGAGCATATGAAGGCTCTCACTGCACCCACACTTTAGGAAAGTCCTTCTCTGGAGGGACTGTGTTAATTCTTCCTTTGCCTTGGGGAGATAATAAAAAGTACTCTCTTGTGTCAGTATTTGCCTATAATTTAAATTGTCTAGAAAATAGGACATTTATTCCCAAAGGATTTAAATTGCCATCATTGGAAATATCATTCTGAGTATGAAAAATATGATAGGGGCTGAGATTATAACTCAGTAGTAGAGCTTTTACCTAGCATGTGTGTAAAGAGAGTCCTGGGGATCTATTTCCCACACTACAAAAAGAAAACACAAAAGAAGTAATTCCACAAAATAATGGAATTTGATGGACAGAGAAGATGACAAAAGAGAGCCTGATTTCATGCCACAACGTGAGTGAATAATACATAATGGAAAATAACATAATTATATAACCTGTTTCTCTTTAATATGTTATACATATAAATATAATACATTCTATATTATGCATGTTATTTATATACAGATCATAGAGATAAACATATATATATATATACCATACAGATATATGTATATATCTATATATTTCTGTCCAGATAAAAAGATGATCGTAATAGATGATGATGGATAGATATACAGAGAGATGATTTAAAAAAAGCAAACAAGAAAAAAGGGGTAAGGTATGCTTCTGGGGGAATAAAAAATGTCTAGTCTTGTTGGGATAAAAACCTGCTTTAAACATCAAAAGTGAGGCTGATTTGACCACGTGTTCTTAGATGATTTGTGAAGCTTGTATGCTAGTTCACATATCTAGACCTCACAAATCTCTAGAGAATGGTTATTTAATCACTTACGAGTAGGAGACCTACTTGGCGTAACTAATGTGCCTGAAAGGCTTTCTCAGGCATCATCTGAGACTCTTTGGGCAGCTGTAATGAAATGTCACACACTGATATCCTATAAACAATAGACATTCAATTCTCCCTATTTGGGAGGCCGGCAGGTCCAAGACAGGTGTGATGAAAGGGGAGGAGGATCTAGGAGGCTCTTTAAGAGACTCTGGGATAAGGGCACTAATTCCTAAGGGCCCCACCCTCATGACCTAATGGCTTTCCATAGTCTGCCAGGTCCAGGTACTTTCACATCTGGGACTTCAATACACAGATCAGAGTGGGCCATGCCCTTAGCAAGGGTGGACGGACCTACGGTGTGAGCCTAGAAAATGCATGACGAGGATCAGGGAGAATTCTAAAGCTGGTTCACTGAAATATTTTGTCTACCCATACCAGTAGCAGAAAATGTAAGTGGATTAGGGTAGATCCTGATCCATGTCCTCACAGCACCTACACAGAGACAGATGGAGGGTGCCACAGGTATTTCTGTTTTACCCAGAATTTTTCCTCCTTTTTCCTGATAAAAGAAGATGATTGAGCACAGCCTTTGTCAACTTTTAATATGGCAACTGCCTTGTCCATGACTGAAGGCTGTGAGCGTTTTCCCCAGTCTGCAGTGGTTCACTCCATTAAGTGTTTTATGGCAATGAAGAGAAGTTGGGATTCTTCTTGGCATTAATCACCGACCTATGTTCTGCCAAGTGCTGCGGCTGAGGGGATCCCAGCAGGCCCTTGTGCTTCTTGCTTTCCCGGGAATGAGAAATCTTGTGTAGGTGTGTGTTCACTGACCACTGTGCCATGGACATTTGCCACAAACTATCATAGCTGGTGGGCGTCATGTAGGGGTATTTAATTCTCCAGAGATAGCACCAAGTGCTAGCTTCTACCAGTTTATGAGTGTCCAGCACATCAGAGCTGAACAAACGAATCCACAGCGTCTGAGGGCTTAGTAGGATTTACAGGCAATTACTGAAGTTTTGAGGACAGCACATGGTGTTACTCACCATCTTACTGAAGAAAGGAGAATTGTTGAGGGAACTCCGTGGGGCTGGGGGCAGGAAGGGGGATAGGATGCCTCTCCAGTCTGCCCTACTTCATTCGCACAGTCGCTTGGAGGATCATCATCTCATCTGAGATGTCTTGCTCCCTCTACAGCACTAAGGGAAAATTGGACACTTTACTGTGGAAATTTTTTGATACTCCAACCTAGACAAGGAAGAGCTTAGAAAGTTATAAAACAAAAGTGCATGAGATCAATTCTTTTCCTGCAGGTTGAACTGAGGGTTTGGTTTGGTTGTTTTCTTCTTAAGGAGACACCATCTTCTCTGTCAAGGGAACAAGAATACACATGGTTCAAAGAACAAGTGCCTAAGCTAGTGTACACTCTCATCTGTGTGTGCATGTGTGCATGCGTGTGTGTGCGCGCATGAGTGTGTGTGTGTGTGTGTGTGTGTGTGTGTGTGGTGTTGGTAGTGGAGTGTGAACTCAAGCGTCTCCTGCTCGCATTAGGCTTTTTCTCTCAAGGTGTGTACTCCGCCTGCTGAGACACACAGCTACTTCTGGCTTTTTGCTGGTCAATTGCATGAAAAGACTTGCAGGTTTTTTCACAGGGGCTACTCTTGAACTGCGCTCTCCAGAATTCAGACTGCTGAGTCATTAGGAGTTCAGTATTGAACCACCAGTGTTGAGCCCAGCTTTATGGGTCAGTTTTTAAATCAGTGTACAGTGATGTGCTTCATTTTGAGATTCACATCTGCACAGTGAGAACAGTGACTTGCTCTGAACATTTGAGCATCACATGAGATGTGTATGAATATATGAGTGAATATGAAGTATGAGTGAAAGCTCATAAATCATCTAGTAAGTTTAAACATGGAACTTTGATATTTACTCTCTTAATTGTTTTGCCAGATGGTCATGGTGTTGCATGCTTACAATCTCAATTACTCAGGAGGCAGAGATAGATAGGATTGCAGATCAAAGCCAGCAGCAAAACTTAGAGAAACAAGCCAGATGTAGTCACACACACACCTGTGGCTACAACTAGTTAGGAGGTAGAAGAATCATGGTGTGAGGCCTGTCTAGGGAAATTTAGAGAGCTATTATCTCAAAAACTAATATCAAGGGAGAGGAGTTTAGCCTACCGGTAATGTGCTTGCCTAGCATACATGAACACCTCGGTACCACATACATAGAAAAACTTGGAAATGGTGCTGTGAATCAAGTGGTAGAGCTCTAGCCTTGAGAAAGCCCAAGAACAGTGCTCAGGCCTTGAGTTAAAGCCCTGGGACTGGCAAAAAAGAAAAGAGAAAAAGGAATACTAACATCAAAAGTAATGGCAACGTGGATCAAATGGTAGAAGACTTACCTAGCAAGCACAAGGCTGAATTCAGTACAGAAAATAAAAATTGGCCAACATTACTGGATAACTAGGAGCCAATCTATTAAGAGAGAAAACTCTGAACAAAAGGTTTTTCTGAGACAGAAAATACAGGAAGGGGATTACTTTGAGCCCAAAATACAACAAGGAAGAGAAGAACTGAGTGTGGAAACTTATCCAGCTGTTACTCCTTTTAAAGGGTGGATCCCATAAGGTAACAAAAGAGCAACAGATAGCTAACCTTAGTGGAGATGTCCTCCAATCAGGAAGGCATTACAGAAGACAGGGATGCTACCCACCCTGAAGAGCAATGCATAAAGTTGTGTGATGGTTTTCACTTGTTAAGAAATACCACCCACATTTTCCCACATCATTCTCTTTCTTGTAGACATCATTGCTAATGGATCAAATATTCCAACGTGTGGGTGGTTTATTTCACCACTCCATGCTATGGGACATTTAATCAGCTTCTAGTGTTTTCTGTCATGATAGGCACTAGTCTGGTAATAACAAAACAAAACAAAAAAACCCTTCTATAAATATCTATCTGATAACATGGAAAATTTACATGAGTGGGATTATTAGCACAGAAAGGACTTTAGGCCAGGTCTCAGGGGCTCATAGCTCCTCAGGAGACTGAGATCCCAGTTCATAGCCAATATGTGCCTTAAAGGCTATTATTCTTCTTACCATTTGACAAGAAAAAATTCCAAAAGTGGAGATATGGTTCAAGTGGTAGAGCACCAACATTGAGCCAAAACCATAGCCCTGAGATTAAGCTCTAGTACTGCCACACATACACACATGGGTGTGCAGGCACACACACAGACACACACACACAGACACACACACATACACACACACACACACACACACACACACCACAGAAAGATAGTGTACATGGTTTTAGGATTCATAATACATTTTACCATACATGGTGGGTACAGTATCAGTAGTTATATTCCTAACAACAATAGAGTTGACAGTTTCCCAAGCTTTTTGGGGGGAATAAAATATTATTAATCCTTTTAAAGCACTAAGATTTCATTTGAAATAGGCAGTTATCTTATTGTCATCGAAATTCTTATTTAATTCAGCGAATTTCTTTCTTCTGCTTGCTGCCTCTGAGCAATTTATCTTTTTTTTCCATCTGTGTGATGCATTTTACTTGAGAAGCTATCTTTTCTAAAGATGAATAAGATACAAGTATGAATTAGAAGCATTAAATGTTTACCCTACAGTGCAAATAACAGAATTCACAACACTGGATGTCTCTGAGGCTCAGAGTCTGTCAATATTCCTGTGCTTAGTACTAGCCCTTAGCGATTTCGAATTGGTGACGTCGTGCTTTCTGTAATTGCCAACTTTATATTATGCAAATATTATGAAGCTGAAATGTGATGATGGGAGTGCACAGGTGAGAATGAACATAGCAGGTAGTTCAGTTGGATACCGTCTAGTGTGAGAATGTGTGGAGAATTAATGGTTTCAGTGTGTTTTCAACCACAATGCAGGCCTTCTGAAATGCCAGATTAAGAAATTGGATCCTTATTCAGTGCTTGGTGAGAAAAAAAATCACAACTTCACATGTGAACTGAGTCTGTCTCTTTAAAATTCTCACTGCAGAGTAAAACTAAAATACCAAGGCTCAGGTCCCACATTGGACCAAATAAGTAAGTCTAGACAGAGGTGGGGGATAGAGGGAGAAGAGAAAGAGAGAGAGAGAGAGAGAAGAGAGAGAGAGAGAGAGAGAGAGAGAGAGAGAGAGAGACAGAGAGACAGAGAGAGACAGAGAGAGACAGAGAGAGAGACAGAGACAGAGAGAGAGACAGAGAGAGAGAGAGAGAGAGAGAGAGAGAGAGAGAGAGAGAGAGAGAGAGAGAGAGAGAGAGAGAGAGAGAATTAGCTTTGACAAACCAGGATTGGGAACAGATACCATAGATTAAAGTAAATTTACTTAATAACAATCAAAAAATGGGAAACAAGCAAGGAAGAGGTATAAAAAATGAGGGGAAAGAGAAACTCGAAAGAGACTAGAAAGAGACAGACTGAAATGAACAGAGATAAACTAAAATGAAAAGCAAGCATTAGATTATTGTATTGTGTTGAGAAGGTAACAGGAAAGGCCTGGTTTGATACGATAACAGTAAGAGACAGTGCAAGGCATCCGTGGAAGCACTAATGCATATAATATATTGATTTATCCATGTACTGGAAGAGATGAACTTAGGAATATAGTTTGAGGGAGAGTAGACATGATGATGAGCAGTTACCAGAACTTACATGGGAGAATTAACAAGAGACTTGCACAATACTTTTCAGGCAACAGAGAAAATCGAAATAGAATGAGAGGCACAAGAGAAGGAAAATCTAAGATGATAAATATGTACAGTGGACAACGTAATACTTGTTGAAAGGAATGAAGCTGAGGATCCACTTTCAGCCAGCAGAAGGAAGAAGCTACAGAACTTCTCACAGAAAAATCAGCAATCACAAATACATTGTTCTGAGTTCCAAAAAGACTGTGGGTCATATGGTGCTGATAGAAAGGAAGTTGAGAACAGGTGATGATATGTGACAAAAATAGTCCAAAAGTCTATAAAGTTGTTGAAGACACAGCAAGGACTTTGAGGGAAGTATAGGCTCTTCCTGGAAAGGAATGGAAGGAGAACTTAAAACAGGTGAAAGAAAGGTCTGTCAGTTGTTTTGTTTTGCTTAGGGATTTCTCCTTCCTATTTTTTTTTAAAAAAAGGATATATGAGATGCCCCACATTTTCTAAAAGGGGCATGTTACTGGATAGGGCCATGAAAAGTGGAGCAAGAGAAAATTGAACAACTGTAACTAAGCCTGGGTGGAGATGGGTGGGGATGAAAGATTGAGCGGGGTTGAAGGGGGTCCCGAGAATGCAGGTCACCCCGAGGAAGATGAGAAAAATGGGGAAATGGCCATGAAGGGAAGGACAATATTGAGCTTATAGAAGAAACCAGAAGAACAAGGATGGCCAAAGCTGAACTTCCCACCACAATCGGGAGAAAAGTTATGAGCTGAAAATGCAGTTGGGGGAGTTATTGTGAAAAGTAAATGTAGATATAGAATGGAATTCATGAATAAGTCAAATTATTCCCAGGCAATATTGCACATCGGATTAGTGCTGGATAGTACAAGATTAGAGAGCTCTGAACGTCGAAACTTTAAAATATACACAGTGCTCATCACCTTAAATTTTGTTTCAAGTTATATTCTCTTTAAGACTGTTTGGGAAACTTAATTCTCCAGACACTTAAAGCCATTATTGCTCTTTGAAAGTAGGCTGATCTAAATATGCAAATCAAGGAAAGGGATTGGGGGTACGTCATCATGGAAGAATAAAAGAATAAAAATAGGAAAGAAGGCAATGCAAAGGAAAAGAAAAAAAACTCACAATGAAGGATTATTGGAAGTGAAGCTGGAGTTGGATGGCACTGGGTCCTGTAAGTCTCTTGTAGAGCAGGGATGAAAAACTGGAGGCTGTGACTACAGGAGTGTTTGGATGCTACGTTGCTTGTAGGGCCTGGATACGCACTCATGAACTGTCAGATTAGCCAGCATGGCAGGGCCCTTATCACAGGTACTGGGTTAAGGTTTTCCTATAATCATTATAACATTGCTAATGATAAGTACAAACTGTACCATTAGCTGGTTTTCAGAACGATGATACCAAAATTCAGCTTTATCTTCCAAATAACCCTATCCTAAGTAATACTTTATTTCCAAACTGTGGCACAGCCAGAACAGGGAGCAATGATGGTGGTGGAATTCTATGTTTTGATGTTATAAAAATCATTTATGCTTTTAATTATTGCAATGGCTTAGCCCCAGTTATAGAAAATAAGGCAGCGAGCTTGAAGCCAATAGGGAAGAAAGGGTAGCTGTTAGCTGATAGCTGGTAACTGGGTACTATGATTTACGCCTCTAAATCCTGGCTACCCAATAACTTAGAACTGAGGATCACAGTTTGAAGCCAGTCTATTCAGGAAAGAACTTGAAACTCTCATCTCCAATAAATTACTCAAAAGGCCAGAAGAAGAACTGTAGTGTGAGTGGTAAAGTGCTAGCCTTAACTAGAAAGTTCAGAGCCTGACAGCCCAAGGCCAGCCAGTACACACACACACACACACACACACACACACACACACACACACACACGCATGCAAGGTTGTGAACCCCAAAATCAGAGAATTACTCGAAAGAGGAACAGCAAACAATTGGACAGATGTTCCTGGCAAAAAGAAGGAGAGGAAAAATGGAAATGCTGGAGAATAATGACATCTTTTGAGAACGTGATTTTATGTAGCCTAATTTTAGCAGTTTAGGAGAGATGAGAAAACACAAGCTTTTGTGGAGAGAGACGAGAAATGTCATCAGCTGTGATACAACTATGGTGGAGAGAATGGGGTTGGTGGAGAGGACAATGTGTCACCCAGCTCAAAGCATCTCTTGTGAGGTTTTGACAGTGATAATTTACCTGTGAGATAATGGAAGACTCAAGAGCACTTTATCCCCATAATTTCATAGTGGTGAAATTAAAGAAAAAGAAAGGATCACACTTCATTTTTATCATTTGAAGGAAAGGGGGGAATTAACTCATTGTCCAAACCTGAACATTTGCTGGATGAAAGGTAGTACCTTTAACAATTTGCTGAATAACAGAAAGATGTTTCATAACAAACTGAAATTTATACAATGGATAGGAAATGAATAGATAAATACATATGTGGCTATACATTTACAGATCCTTTAAAGTAAATAAAAATGTATTTAAATACAATCATCAAGGAAGGACCATTGGAGGTGTCATTTAAGGAAAACAGGAAGGTCTCATATGGAGAGAAAGTAGCATGGTTAATTCTACACTGATATTGAGAATATGATAAGTCAGTCACAGAATGGGATGTAGTTTTTACGGGTCAATGGTAGCAAGCAGAGTATCTTGAAAAGGCTGTATAGAGAAGCAAGGAAGTAGATCCCAGAAGATTTTATCCTAGGTGCAGCAGGAAGTCATTTAGGTGCATCAAGAAACTATCTAATGCCTGTTTAATATGTGGAGTTGGGCCATGTGTGAAGTATCTGGGGTACCACTGCAGGCTTGACAGAGACAGTTCACTTCTTTTTTTTTAATTGTAATTAGTAAAAGTGTTACATGATATTTGCCAGATAGAAGGTGCATTAATTCACATCCATTGATACCCTTTCACATGTCTTGGTACCCATTACCCTCCCCCACCTACCCCACACCCGTCTTGGTTTTCCCCCCTTCCCTATCAAATTTCAAATAACCAAATACAAATAAATTCAATATATCAGATAACAAAGTGAGATACTGTAACAATATGAGATAACCAAGGGACAGCAAAGGAGATGAGAGACAACATAGTGCATTAAGGACAACAATCATTCGTTATATGGCTTTTGTTTCAATATCCTGGAGGTCCTTTCAATTAGCTTCATACTATATGGCCTTATGTATCAAGATTTTGCTCTATTGCAGATCTCTGCTAGTAGAGCCCAAGGTTTCTACTGATTATGACGAATGAGGAAACCATTGAGCCTAAAAGTTCCTTTGAGTCTGGCTTACTTCACTTAATATGATTTTTTCTAAGTCTTTCCATTTCCTAACAAATGGGGCGATGTCATTCTTTCTGACAGCAGCATAGAATTCCATTGTGTACAAATACCACATCTTGTAGATCCACTCATCAACTGAGGGACATCTAGGTTGGTTCCATATCTTTGCTATGGTGAATAGTGCTGCAATGAACATCGTTGTGCTAGTGGATTTAGTCTGTCCTTGTTTCTGGATGGTTGGGTAAATGCCAAGTAGTGGAAATGCTGGGTCATAGGGGAGCTCTATGTTTAGCCTTTTGAGGCACTGCCACACTGCTTTCCATAGTGGTTGAACGAGTTTGCACTCCCACCAACAGTGTAGTAGTGATCCCTCCTGGCCACATCCCCTCCAGCATCTGTTATTATTCGTTTTCCTGATCCTGGTCATTCTAACTGGAGTGAGGTGGAATCTTAGAGTTGTTTTGATTTGCATTTCTTTTATGACCAGAGATGTTGAGCATTTCTTCATGTGTCTATAGGCCATTTTTGTTTCTTCTTCAGAGAAGACTCTCTTTAAGTCTTTGGCCCATTTTTTAATGGGATGCTTGTTACTTTGGAGATTAGTTTTGGAGTGATTCAATTTTGTGAGTTGTTGATATATTTTAGATATGAGGCCTTTGTCCGTTGTTTGGTTGGTGAAGATCTTCTCCCACTGTGTAGGCTTCCTAATTAATTTACTAGCCATGTCTTTTGCCATGCAAAAGCTCCGCAGTTTAATGCAGTCCCACTTATCCAGCCTTTCTCTGATTCGTTGAGATTCTTGGACCTTATTAAGAAAGTTTCGACCTGTGTCAAGGAGGCCTAGTGTATCTCCTATTCCTTCCTGTAAAGTTTTCAGTGTGTCAGCTTTTACCTCAAGGTCTTTGATCCACTTGGAGTTAATTCTAGTGCAAGGTGACAAAGAAGGATCCAACTTTAGTTTTCTGCAGGTGCTTAACCAGTTCTGCCAGCACAACTTGTTGAAGAGGCTGTCTTTCTTCCCTTCTATTTTTTTGGCTCCCTTGTCAAAATTAGGTGGCCATAGGTCTGTGGTTTAGTATCTGGGTCCTCAGTTCTATTCCATTGGTCTTCAGGCCTGTTCTTGTGCCAGTACCAAGCTGTTTTGAGAATTATAGCTCTGTAATAGAGTCTAAAGTTTGGAATTGAAATTCCTCCAGCGCTGTTCTTTCTGCTAAGAAGTGTTTTTGCTATACGGGGTCTTTTATTATTCCATATGAAATTTTGAATTGACTCTTCTATTTCTTTAAAGAATGACATTGGGATATTGATGGGTATTTTGTTGAATTTGTAGATAGCCCTTGGCAAGATTGTCATTTTCACAATGTTGATTCTTCCAATCCAGGAGAATGGGAGGTTTTTCCATTTCCTTAGTTCTGCTTTAATTTCCTTTTTAGGGTTTTAAAGTTTTCATCAAAAAGGTCCTTTACATTCTTAGTTAAGCTAAATCCTAGATACTTTATTTTCTTTGAGGCTATTGTGAAAGGAGTTTCTTTCCTGATTATTGCCTCGTTCCTCTCACTGTTGGCGTAAAGGAAGGCAGTTGATTTTTGAGGGTTGATTTTATAGCCTTCTACTCTTCCAAAGTTTTCAATCAGCTCAAGGAGCTTGGGAGTAGAGTCTATAGGATTCTTTAAATACAGAATCATGTCATCTGCAAAGAGGGAGAGTTTTATTTCCTCTTTCCCTACTTGGATCCCCTTTATGCTTGCTTCTTGCCTTATTGCACTGGCTAGGAATTCTAGTACTATGTTAAAGAGGAGTGGAGAGAGTGGGCATCCTTGTCTCATTCCTGATTTCAGAGGGAATGGCTTTAGATTTTCACCAGATTTCTCATACACAGCCTTTATTACATTGAGGAATGTTCCATGGATTCCTAGTTTCTCCAGAGCTTTTAACATAAAGGGGTGTTGGATCTTGTCAAATGCCTTTTCCGCGTCTATTGAGACAATCATGTGATTTTTGTCCTTGCTCCTGTTGATGTGTTGAATTATATTAATTGATTTGCGTATGTTGAACCAGCTTTGCCTCCCTGTGATGAATCCTGTTTGATCATAGTGTATATTTTTTTTGATGAGTTGTTGTAGACGGTTGGCCAGTATTTTGTTGAGAAATTTTGCATCGGTGTTCATCAAAGAAAGAGGTTTATAGTTCTCTTTCTTTGATGAATCTCTGTCTGGTTTGGGGATGAGGGTTATACTGGCTTCATAGAATGAGTTTGGTAAGGAACCTTCATTTTCAATTTCGTTGAAGAGCTTGAGGAGTATTGGTGTGAACTCTGCTTTGAAGACCTTATAGAATTCAGCTGTGAATCCATCTGGCCCTGGGTTTTTCTTAGGTGGAAGTTCTCTAATTGCCATTTCTATTTCAGAGCTTGAAATAGGCCTGTTGAGTTGGCTTAGTTCTTCTTGGTTCAGTATGGGTATGTTAATATTGGCTAGGAATTCATCCATTTCATCTAGATTCTCAAATTTGTTGGCATAAAGGTTTGAGAAGTATTCCCTCATGATATTCTGGATCTTGGTAATTTCTGTCATGATATTACCATTTTCATCTGCAATTTTGTTCATTTCGATATGCTCTCTTCTTTTTTTGGTAAGATTTGCTAAGGGCTTGTCAGTTTTGTTAATTCTTTCAAAGAACCAACTCCTTGTTTTGTTGATTCTTTCTATACTTTTTTTGGATTCCAAATCATTTAATTCTGCTTTGATTTTAATATTTTGCATTCTTCTACTGGGATTAGGGTTTGTTTGTTGCTCTTTTTCCAGGAGCTTAAGGTGAGACATTAACTTGTTAGTTTGCAATTTTTCCAACTTGTTGTTGTAGGCACTCAGCGCTATAAATTTTCCTCTGAGTACTGCCTTTGCTGTGTCCCAAAGGAGTTGGTATTTTGTGTGCTCCTTACTGTTAAATTTCATAAACTGTTGGATTTCTGTTCTGATCTCTTCGATGACCCATTGGTGATTCAACAATGTGTTGTTCAGTCTCCATGAGTTACCGGGTTTTCGTTGGTGGAGATATGTGTTCAGTTCCAATTTGATGCCTTTGTGGTCTGAGAGTGTGCATGGAATAATTTCAGTGTTTCTGAACCTGATCAGGTTTGTTTTATGGCCTAAGATGTGATCTATTTTGGAAAATGTTCCATGTGCTGCTGAGAAAAACGTATATTGTGTTGTTGCTGGGTGGAATATTCTGCAGATGTCTGTTAGATCTAGTTGGTCTATATAGTTGTTCAGTTCTAAGGTTTCTCTGTTGAGTTTTTGCCTTGTTGATCTGTCCATAGGTGAGAGTGGTGTGTTAAAGTCACCAACAATCACTGTATTTCGATCTATGTATGGTTTCAGTGTAAGTAAACTTTGCTTGATGAAGTTCGGAGCTCCGGGATTGAGTGTGTAAATATTTAGGATCGTTATGTCTTCCTGGAGGAAAGATCCCTTTAGTAGTATGTAGTAACCTTCTTTGTCTTTTCTTACTAATTTTAGTTTGAAGTCTATTTTATCTGATATGAGGATGGCAACTCCAGCCTGTCTATGGGGGCTGTTAGCTTGATAGAATTTATTCCAACCTCTCACTTTCAAAAGATGATTGTTTTTTGGGGTAAGATGTATCTCTTGAAGACAGCAGAACGTTGGCTCTTGCTTTTTGATCCAACTAGACAGCCTATGCCGTTTAATTGGAGAGTTAAGTCCATCGATATTGAGAGTTAGGATTGAGAGATATTTATTAGTTCCTACCATTTTTAAAACCTTTTATTAGGGCCTGTGTCTTGACAGTTCTTGTGGTCCTTAGATGGTATGCTGGTTAGGTGCCATTTCTTTCCCTATATTGCATTTATTTGGTTTTCTATGTATAGAACATCTTTGAGAATTCTCTGTAGTGTTGGTTTTGTTGCGACATATTGTTGCAGCTTTTCCCTGGAATGGAATGTTTTTATTGTTCCCTAAGTTATGAATGACAGCTTAGCTGTGTACAGTATTCTTGGTTGGTAGTTATTTGACTTAAGGGCATGACATATATGCTTCCAGTCACTTCTTGCTTGCATGGTCTCTGCTGAGTAATCTGGGGTTATTCTGATTGGTTTGCCTTTATAGGTTACTGAACCCTTTTCCCTGGCTGCCTTTAGGATCCTTTCTTTGGTTTCTATTGATCCAGTTCAGATTACGATGTGGCGGTGAGATGTTCTTTTCTGGTCAGGTCTGTTTGGGGTTCTAAAAGCTTCTTGTATCTGGATGGGCCTGCCCTTCTGGATATTTGGGAAATTCTCTGAGATGATTCCCTGAAGTATATTTCCAATACCATTGACCTCTTTCTGCACACCCTCCTAAATACCAATTAGCCTTAAATTAGGCTTCCTAATTGTATCTTGGACCTCCTGAAACGCTCTCTCATTTTTCCTAGATTTGGATTGACTCATTTTCTGTTCTTTCTCTATAATAACTAAATTATCTTCAGCCCCGGAAATTCTCTCCTCTGCATTGTCTAACCTGCTATCAAAGCTATCTACTTTATTTTTCATATCCCTTGCTTCTAATTGCTTATTTTTGATGCCTTGCATCTCTTCTTTTAGATCATCTATGGATTTCTTTAGCTCCTTGATTTCCATGTGAGTGGTTAGCTCAGTAGCTTTATTTTCTTTGAACATTTGCTGGAGTTCGGTCACCTTTTTATTTGTGGATTCTATGAATTCATCCATCTTTCTTTAAAAAACCTTTATTATGGCCTCCTTTATGGCTTCTTCTTTCTCACTTATCACCTTGTTTATGGTTTCCTCTTGTTCAGCTATGGCTGCCTCCCTTATCTCTTTCTTTATATTTTCACATTTTTCATTAATGATGTTTATCAATTGCATTTGTATAGCACTTGGAAGACTCTCCTCTAGGTTTGCCAGTGACTGTTCCATTGACTGTTGACATTGGGTGGGGGATGTTGTTTCTTGATTTGACATTTTTCTTGAGTTTCTTGTTCTGCCCGTTGGAAAATGGGAGCAAGATTAATACTAAACACGATTATAGTTTTTCAGATATAACCAACCTAGACCTCTGTAGCTGGCAGACACTAGATGTTCACAAGTTTTGATTGGTGTTATCACTCTTTCTTTTTGTGCACTTACCGACCAGTCTAATACATCCACTGATAAGCGATTTATACCCAAAACAATAATCCTCTCAATCCAATCTCTATTGTCTTTAAGTCCCTCTGAGCCTAGAGAATAATTAAACACCTAGATATACAGTGTTGCTCAACAGCCATCAAGTGTAGATCCATGCAGTATAAGGGTTGAAAGACGAGCAGAGGTCCAGAGATAGAAAAATAGAATGAGAGAGGTCAGGGGAGGTACAAGATGATTAATGTAGGAGTGTAAGAATATTGTAGTAATGAAGAAAAAGTATAGCGTAAGGATAACTGACCTAAGTTGGTAAGTAGGTAGCGTATTTGAGTACAAAGTTTGGAAAGTATTAGAATAAAACTTATGTGTTGCTGCACGACTAGCTCTTAGCCCAACCAGTGGCCTCACAGTGGAGCATGGGATGGATCTGCAAGCTTCCGTTTGAGCGTGGTTGGCAGACGTTTTCCTGTGCTGCTTCCAGGGGCGGCCCCACGCCAAGGGTGTGGGGATTGAGAGTTTCAGGGGCTCTCAGCAGGACCAGCAGGAGACCCCTCTGTTCACAGGGGCGGGGCCCAGCTGAGGATGTGGGCTCCAAGGGCGGAGCCATGCCTTTTTGATTCTCAGAAGGGGAGCTTGGCTGCTGGTCGGCCCTTCAGATCCCTGCTGTGTTTCCACTCCTTTGTCCGAGTCTGTGACTGTGGGGGGTCCCTCAGTGCTGTCTTGCTCAGGATTCCCAGCTGGAGGATGCCCCGCTCAAGAATTGAGGGGGGGCAGATGCTGGCTCCTATTTACCCGCACCCCCTACCCACTGTTGTAAGGCAGGGTCCCAAAGAGCTCCACTCTCCAGATCCAGTGGCCTGGGTGAGGAGCCTGGTGGGCGGGTGGGAGCTGGGACAGCTCCACCTCCCCTGGTGGGGTGCTGAGTCTTAGGGTCCGCCCGCTTGTCAGTCTCCAGTGAGAGGGCTGGGGGTTGAGCCCATTGGGCTGGTGGGAGTTGGGACAGCCCCGCCTCCCTTGGTGGGGTGCTGGGTCCTAGGTAGCCGCCTGTCAATCTCCAGTCAATGGC
This sequence comes from Megascapheus bottae, assembly GCF_031878675.1. Taxonomy (NCBI): domain Eukaryota; kingdom Metazoa; phylum Chordata; class Mammalia; order Rodentia; family Geomyidae; genus Megascapheus; species Megascapheus bottae. The sequence continues at coordinate 16,020,170 of NC_143535.1, read as the reverse complement.
CTGAGGGAGGGGGCTGTTGAGGGGAGGGACAGGATTCTAAATTCCTTGCCCCCCTGCTCCCGCCAGTCTTTCTCGGGCGGGGTGTTGGGGTCTGAGTTAAGTTCTATTGCTTGGCACCCGCTCCGCTTTCCCGATGTGTTTGGGGATGCGCTGTATTACTCACGCCTCTGCGTCCGTCTGCGGGTGCTCCACAGTGGTGGGGAGTCTTTCACTCCCCTCGGGTCTCCGCCGCTGCCTGTGTTCTGTGTCTGGGTTCCACTGCTTGCTGTTCTGGTTCCGCGTCTGGGTTCCACTGCTTCCGCTGTTCGCTGGCCCGGTTCTGTGCTGGTTTCTGCAGCCGTTGGGCTCCTGGCCTGGCGCCCTCCACTGCCGCCTCTTTTCGTGGCTTTCTCGGCTTGGATCAGGCGCGAGAGGTGGAGGAGGGGTCCTCACGTTCCGAATTGTTTGAGAAAGTTGGATGTAAGTTTTATCTGGATTTCTTTTCCTGTTTGAGTCCTTCTCCATTGCTTTTTGAGTTTGTTGTTGTAGATTTCTTAAGGTAGTTGGCTCTTGGGACTCCCTGGTTCTCTCTTTTTGTGAGAGAGAGCTAGGCAGTGTCCCTATTGTCTCGGCGCCATCTTCCTTCTTCGAGACAGTTCACTTCTAATCTACCATTTAGCTGAAGCTAGAGGTAGGGACTGATACAGACAAAAATCAAGAGTGAATTCTGTAAGCCAGGATCAAATGGACAAAGATCACATTTTCTTTCATATGAGTATACTAGACCTAAAGACCTAAAAGATTAATACATGTCACACACAGATAGTAACATAGATCCTATCAATATATTAATAGTACTTTATATATAACAAAATATATTGATATATAATGTGTATATTGTATATCACTTTCACCATATATGATATAATTTGATCTATCTACCTATCTATTTATCTATCCATCTACAATCTATCTATCTGTCTGTCTGTCTGTCTACCTCTCTGGTCAAGAGTGGTAACAATTTCTGAGCAGAAAACTTTCAGGCAGGGAGCAGCTTTCCATTTAGGTGGGAAAAAAAGAGAGCAATGATTGCAGGGGAAAGATTTAACTCAGGTTCTTTCCTCCAATTTGACTAAAACAATCATAATTAGTCAGAGTTCTTTAATGGAAAATAACAAAAAAAATGAAGTGAATGCAGTTCAGGCAAGTCTCAGAATATATGGAGAACACAGCCACACCCAGGAAAAGCTGGAGGCTGGACAAAAGCAAAAATTATGAAGGCAAGACTCACTAGTGCCTGACTACAGGTAAGTTCTGGAACAGGTGAGGTGAGAACCAATTTTCAATCTTTTATTTAAATCTATTTTCAACAAGCACATAATATAAAAAGTATATATTTGGGGGTATTCTGTAATATTTCCATAGATGTAAATCTGAACAATATATGAATCAGGATAACCATATCTTTCAGACATCATTTCTTTATGGTGAAAGTATTCAAAATCTTTTTCTTAGGGTTGTTTGAAATATACATCATCCTTATCTATAGTCATTCTATTATGGCAAGAGCAAACCAGACTTCTTGCTCCTTACTTTAGAGCTTAGGAATGAGCCAATTTTATTCTATTTATTTGGTTTTTTTTTAGTATTATTAAATTTCTACTGAGGAGATTGCCTTCAGAAAAGGAGTAAAAGGAGTGTCTGACTGGTTTGCTTTGTGTTATATAACCGTCCCTTCTCCAAACTATATGTGATGGACTATATGTTTTCTTTGTTCATCTCTCTCTCCCTCCCTCCCTCCCTCCCTTCCTTTCTTCCTTCCTTCTTTCCCTCCTTCCTTCCTCCCTCCCTCCTTCCCTTCTTTCCTCCCTCCCTCCCTTCATTTCTTCCTTCCCTCCCTCCTTTTTCCTTTTGCATTTTGGGATTTTGTGGCAGTAATAGGGTTTGAACTCAGAGTCTCTTACTTGCTAGGCAACTACTCTTGCCTAGAGTCAGCTTCAGACCAAGATCTCTGCTTCCTGCACAGCTGAGACTACAAGTATGCCCTTATCCTACCTGGCTCATCCTTGAGATTCATTTTACTTTGACGGAGGCTCATCACAAGCCAATCCTTTTTCTGCCTCTGAAATAGCTAGAATTAGAGGTGTTGTCCCCTGAAACTCACCCCATATCCCCCAAAATAACCCCCAAAACTAATGTTTTATATGAAGTGAAGAGACTAGTCATTGGGAAGCTAGAAAGAACGCCTGATCTGTTCATGAGAAGACTTGAATCAGAAACTGACAATGGTGCAATAGCAGTCAGAAACGGGAGATGGAAAGAGGTTTAAGACTCATGCTGAGTAGCCCTGAGGAGGAAGGTACTGCACCAAAGACAAGCTCCCACTCTCTCTCCAGGATACAAATGAGAAGAGCATTACTCACAAATCAATCCATTCCATTTCCATACAAAAATAGCAGAAATACCAGTGTTTCTTATCAGACCTGTTTAATTTCCTTTTTGGTCTGCATTTGGTGATAATTCAGGGGAATTATTAAACCTGGGTCCTCTTCACTGAACTGGGGATGATTTAGCTAATGATCTGTTAATGAGTTGTTAATCACTTATTCAAATTGGGAGGGTGGGGTGACTGAGCAGGTGTTGAACCTGGAGGAAGAATGTGTTGCAGTTAAAACCTTCCAACTTCTGTCTCCATGGAGCAGGCTCTTCCCTGCTTGTGCCTTATTTTCTTTCTCCACCTACTTTCTAGCAGGATCTTGGCGTAGATGTGGATCCCAAGGCTTTCTGAAATCCTGGAAGACAGTCTGAAGTGTTTCGCCTTGATTATGGATGCAGTCCATCCAATAGCTATTTGATGATATGGCCAAAACATTCTTTCAGAAAAGTAAAGCCTGAGGCATCAGTATGTTTAAAATAATAAATGTGAACTGCTAAACAACTATGTACAATTAGATAGCAGTATGAATCTATCTATATTAGTGTTGTCTCTTTCTGTCTGATACAGAGAACAAGAGAAAGATGAGTTATTTTCAGTGATATAATTGGGATGGGAAGGAAGACTGGGAAATTTATCCTAGGTCATTTAAGGTGAAACAGTGGATGTCAATACAGGTGTGGTGACTGGCAACAAATTCTGTAGAGTTTTCTTATACCATTTGGCCTCTCCTATATTCTATTCCAAAGTCATTTTTAACTCAGGGCCTGAGTGCTGTCCCTGAGCTCTTTCTGCCCAGAGCTGGAGCTCTACTACTTTGTGTCATAGCTCTACTTTCAGTTTTTGAGTGATTAGTTGGAGAAGAGTCTTATGGGGTGCTTTTCTGACCTGTCTGACTTTTAACTTTGATCCTCAGATAGCAGCTCCTGAGTAGGCTGGAAAAGTAATCTAGACACACACACACACACTTTTTAAGATGTCTAATTGAGCCTGGCACTGGTGGCACACATCTGTAATCCTAGCTACTCAAGAGGCTGAAATCGGAGGATCACGTTTCTGAGCCAGCCAGGGCAGGAAAGTCTGTGAGATTCTTATCTCCAATTAACCTCCAGAAAACTGTGGCACTGTGGCTCTAAGTGGCAGAGTACTAGTCTTGAGTGATAAAGCTCAGGGACAACACCCAGGCCTTGAGTTCAAACTCTAGGACCAACACCAAACAAACAAATGAAAAACTAAAAAGCAAAAAAATGAATTGGGAGATGCTTCAAATGGCTCAAGTGGTATAGCACTTATCTGGAAGTCAGGTCCTGAGTTCAACCACCAGTATTGAAAAAATAAGAAATTTGAAAAATGAAAGACAAAGAAAACAAGAAATGAATAAAGGTGAGAAGGAGGAGGAGGAGGAAAGAAGAAGGAAAAAAAGCACAGGCATATGTGGATTCATATTCTTGACCATTCTAGATTTACTAAATTAGAATTGGAGAATGGGCCCCAGGAATTTATAGTTTACACTCCCTAGGTAATGTTTATGTACATTCAAGTTTGGGAGTTTCATTCTCTCACTGATTTGCTCCACTATTATCCTGGCTAACACATTTAATAAGATTAATGATCTGGTCTCTCTGCCTAGAAAGTACATTAGAAGCTTGACATTCAGGAATGAAATGGGAAGGACACAGAGCAGCTGTACTGGACTACCACCTATTTCCACAGGAATGATCACTGTTCAACTGCTAGTGAGAAATGAGAAGGAAACCCTAACAACCAGATAGAGTCACATGTTTATTACAGTGAAATAAATAATAGATATTAAAGATGCACCTCCTGACTCAGGAGGAAAAAATGCAATAGAAGTTACAATTTTACTCAGTATCTTTATTCCATAAATGCTTGGAGAGATAGAATAAACGTTTAAGCAATATTTATTATAAAAAAACAATTTAAAGCTAAAAGCATGTTAAGTACTCATACAAATCATTTTTAACTTTTTACTGTTCAATTTTAATGTGCGTCTAGGAGTTGTATGAAGGCATTTTGTGGTGATAGTTTCATACAGACATATGATGTATGAAACCCCGAGAGGGGGTGCCATCTCTCAATTCTCATTAGTTTCCCTCTTCTGTAAACAAGGGGGCTAAGCTCCATTGTTGTGTTTTAATTAGTATGTATGATATACTTCCTTCATGTGTTTACTCTATCCCTCATAGCTGGCCCTTCCTTCTCCGGCTGATATTCAGCCCTCAGTGGACCTGATTCTTCCCTGAAGCTGCCCTTCTCATATATGAAGTCAGTGAAAATAACAAGGTTGAAACCCTTCCTCTAGCCACAGCTCCTTCTGTCTGTGCAATGACCTGAGCTGGAAGATGAGGTGGAACAATAGAGGTAAGAGCCTGGGGCAGAAGGAAGAGGATTACATGAGTATTAGGGGCTGAATATGTAAAAATTCTACAGGATATTTTATATCTAAAGATTCTGGACTAGTACAACAGCCTTCTATTCTGTTCCCTAGTTAGTGTAAGGGATGCAGGTAATCTATTAAATGAATGTATTACTGAACCATTGAAACAATTGTTTCTGGTCTCTCTTCATTGCTGAAATGAATAGCATTTGCTTCAGAACCCACTTACTTAACTGTAAGCTTTCTTTGTCTCAGAATCTGACTCTTAAATTCCTATTATGGCCTATCAAGAGTTTGTCAGAAGAGATGAAGTGGTTTGATCCTAGCTACAAGGACTCTGGGTGTGGAAGGATCAAGGATTAAGTCCAACCTCTGAGGAAGAGTTTGTGTGGGGCTCCTTACACCCTTTAAAATTTTGTAACCTTCTCTTGAAAATAATCAGCAAAGCACTAACAAGTATGAGATATGGAGTCTAAGATTCCAGGGCTACCAAATATATAAAGCCTATCATAAGAAGCACATAGAACCTCTTGGAAAACAAAACATTTTGTATATTGTGGTTTTCTAGATACAGAATAATATAATGCATGGAGTATTATTATTATTATGCAAGTGGTTGATAATTAGAGCTGGTGAGTGACTCCAGACTATTCCTATGATTAATTCTTTTATATAGGGGAGCATCCTGATTCGAAAGGAATCATTCCACTGAAAGATCTTCCAAGGTGAGTAAATTAGGAGATGGCAAGGTTGTGAAAACAATGCTGCTGTTTTCTTCTCTTCATTCTTTCATTTCTTGATGCATTTATTTTCCCATTCAATTATTTTTTCAAGTAATTTGCCTGACAGGAATAGAACAAAGCCAGAGTTTTAAAGAGAGAAAACATTTTAAACGTACGTTTCTTCTAATCCCTAAATTTTCTTTCTTTTTTTTTTACAAGAAGAAAGAATCCTGAGGCATACTAACTAGTTAGTTTCATTAACAATAAAATAGGAATTTCAAATCAAAGGGAGAATGGATGAATTTGTCACTCCCACAATATGTTGTGCTTTGTTGTTCTTCTTAACTCTTGATTGAAAAATTACTTTTCAGGGAACTGGAAAGTTACATTGCCTAATACAAACTGGATTTATAAACACTTGTCAAACATTCATTTGGTAGATTTATTTGCATCATGGTTTTAAGAAACTAGTGGATTACATTTCAGTCTTCCTTGGGAACCATTAGGAAAAATTTGTTTCATTCTTTAATCATATCATCCAATAGTGCCCATATGGAATCATCCTGAGAGATAGTTGAATTCCACAAGTACAAATATTTTACCCCTGCCAAAGAATTAAAATTTGCTGTTGAAAATTTCTTTTCAGCATCACTGATTCCTCCTGTGAGACAAACAAGAGCCAAAATTCTAAATGGTTAACCAAAATTCCCTCGACAATCATATTTTTAAATATGCAAAAGACTTGGCTATGAAGATTGTTTTCATCTGTGTTAGCAAATTCTGCTAATCCCCATCCTTCAAAGATAAGTACATTCATTACATTAATCAGAGAAAAGGGATGGGGTAGAGTAAATGAAAAGTTATTAAAGAAAGGGAAATGGATGGCAAGTAAAGTGATGATTTGTTTTGCTACAACCAAGTTCATTTCCAGAGGAAAGCCCTTATCAATTTCTAGGGAATGGTTTGTTCTGTCACCATATTAATGTTCTTTATGGTTCTCTCAGAGCTGATTCGGTGACACCAATCTAAATAAGAGAGAGGGGAAGGCTTCATCATACCTGCCACTGACCAGGACATTAACATTTACAACAAGGGCATCTGAGAGACATTTCTAAGAGGTCAAAACTTGTATTGCAAGAGTGAAGAGACAAAAGGAAAAAAAACTTACTTAAAAGCCATGTATTTATGGCAGGCTAGGTATGTATGTCCTCTTTGGTTTGGTAAGCTTTTATTAAACACTGTCCATGTTGGAGATGCCTGGCTAGATCCTTGATCATTCATGGACTTTATTGTCTTGTAGGGAGGGTTGTTAAACAAAGCCAGGAAAATGTGCACTCAACAAACATTTGTCAAAGCAATTTAAACAGAGAGAGATACAAGATACAAAAGAAATGCTGATTGATTTTCTCTGGAGAATGTACAACAAGAAAAGGTTTGAGATAGATATGTGACTATGGGAGATAAAGTGTCGGCCAAAGAGTGGAAAGGGATGCTACAGGGAGAGAACACTCCTGGGCAGAAGATTCTGGAATGGTTGATCCAATATCAATTGCTGGAGCAGAGGAGAAAAGAGGAAAGCCTGGCAGAAACAGAACCTTATCTGTTGAACAAGCTAGCAAACTATCAGGTAAACGTCCTTCATGAAGCTTTGTAACAGGAATGAATATATGGAGATTGTTTAGGGGATGTTAAGCTATTAAAAGAAGGTTATACTGTTAGAAATTGAGGAATTAGAGGTAACATCAAAGATGGAGCCAGGTGCTAGTGGCTCACACCTGTAATCCTAGCTACTCAGGAGACTGAGATCTGAGAATGGAGGTTTGAGGCCAGCCCATGCAGCAAAGTCCATGAGATTCTGAACTCCGAGTAACTACCAGAAAACCAGAAGTGGAGCTGTGATTCCAAGTGGTAGAGAGCTACCCTTGAGCACTTACAAGCTCAGGGACAGCACCCTGAATTCAAGCTCCATGATGGACCAAAGCTGGGGAAAATGATGAATATGAGAGTAGAGGTTGAAGAATTTGTATTTTCAATTTCTACATCCTGGTACTGTTTTAGTATACAATAGGATCTCAGCATGCCTGCATACCTACATACCTATTTCACTGTGGCCAATGAACAATATGCCCAAACCTAACATATTTCCTGACCAACCTCACATATCTCATTTCTTACTCAGTTTCCCATTGGCAGACCATTCTGCTATGCATACACTGGTTGGAACTACCAAGCCTGTGAGACCTTTTTTTTTTTTTCTTTTCTGTTGGTGGTCATTCTTTTCCCATTGGGATTATTTTTTATTTAAAAATGAATAATAATTGCTTTTTCTTCATCTTTATATAAGGAAGTATGAATCTTGTCTTCTGACTCCCTTTGGCTCCTCCTTGTTGATATGCTTAAAATCAAACTGTTTTTCTTAGGGTCATACCCTGGAGCATTTGCTAAATGTAATTTTATGTGGACCTCCAATCTATTCCTCTTCATGATCAAGTAGTCTGTGCTGCAAATTTCAGTCATCCAGAATCAACCATTATTACCTCAAATTCCCTAAAGATGATTTTTCAGGCATAATTTGACCTCTTCATCTATAAATGACCCTCTCTATTCCAATCAGGTTTAATTCTGGAGCTAGGTACCCAGGGGGGGTTTCCACGTACTGAAATATCAACTCAATCATCCACTTCTCTAGGCAAAATCTCTTTGATTTTCTTTGGCTTATTAAATGACTTTCATATCAACTTTCTAGCTACTTGTCTTTGTGTTATACAGCAGGAATCCAGAGTAAATAGTACTGCTTACAAAAGCCTCATTGTGTATTCTTTTATTCTTAAAGTTTGCCTCTTCTTTCTTTCAACTCTTCACCCACTCACTGAAGTCATGCAAAACCTTCTCCATTCCTCTATATGAGCAACTGTACAGATAGAGAAGTACACCCAGTGTTACAAACAGCGTTCTTCAAACTGCATTCTTCAAACTGTGCTGACTTCTCATAGTCTGGGCCAGTCTCTTGTTTCTATATTCAGAAACTTACATTCCAGGTTTGTAGACCTGCTGGGGCCAGCCAGCAGCAAATGGGGATTCCTGATTTAGGGGGTGAGGACCTGGAAAAGAAGAAGACAATTAACAATCAGATGGGGTCCGGAGGTCTACAGGTCAAGTCAGTAGCCCAAGACTGCAGCCTAGTGTGAGTTTAAGACTATAGCCTAAGGCTGTGAGCTTAAGACCATAGCCCAGTTTATTTTTTAGTTCCAATCTCAAATACTTTTCTTAAAACCAGGAAACTGCCAGAGGTTGCATTCATATGTTAAACAAGAAGCGATTAACATAGCCCAAAGTCATGCTAATAGCTTATTTCCTTGTGTACACAGCTGTGCAGGTCCAAGGTCACTCTGACACCACACTTGGCCCCCAATGTAGACCTGCTTCAAAGACTAAATAAAATGATCATTTGTCCTAATGATTTTAGGACAAATTCTTTCAATCCTATATGCCATCTTTTCTCCTCTTTGGTTACAATAGTATAAGGTTGTTCCATTTTCCTGCAACTTTCTCTTTCAACATCATCCATTTTCACTTTATGAAGAATTCAATTTTATTCTTAACCCTTCCTTGAAATAATTAATATCTTTTCAATTAAATTCAATTATGTAGAATTTACTCCAATCGAAGAGGCCATCATAAACATAGCACAGAAATCTCTGCTTCGCTTCACATTTACCTCTATGTAAAGTGCTATCTTTATCGTTCTTTTGACAAACATGTCAAAGTATGTATCACCTACTCATGTCTCATTCATTCTAACACCCAGTTCTCACGAGAACTAGCTTTCACTAAGAAAAACCCAGATCTTCAAGGTGCTAAATACAAAGGAAGCTTCACAATTTAGAAGCTAAAACTCTCATCCCTCCGTATTGGGTTTTTACTTACTTCAATGGCTGCTCCATTTTTTTCTCCCCGAGAGCACTAGGTCTGCTCTTCCTGGGACAGAAAATGTTGGAATGATGAGCGTAGAAAATATCTATATATTTTCTATAAACCTATGTTAGCCATTTGTATTTTTATACTTGTGTTCATTTGTATTTTTATACTTGTATTTTCTTAACTTGCCTTTCTGCCTCTGTATACCTGCTTGCTAAAACCCTGAGGAATGTAACTGCTGTTCTCATGGCTAATCTACAACCACACACTCACCCCCAGGCCCCAGACACTCCTGGATCTGGAGCATGAGTTACAAGGTCGGGCTTGCAAGGGCCAGCGAACTAGGCACAAGCCCGTTAGCCTGTCCACGTCTGGCCCCTTGTCGGGTCTTTCTCTTCTGATCCCTTATTGTGTCTTTCTCTTCGCCCATTAGTCTGGCCACCTGTCGGGTCTTTCTCCACTTGACCCCTTGTTGGGTCTTTCCCTTCACCCATTAGCCAATCAGTTCAAAGCACAACAGCTTGCTAAACCGACCAATGATTAGTCACGACCCTCCTACCTCTTTGTATTGCGCCAATCATTTAATGGAATCATGGTATGAATTTCCCGCCTGGTGTATTGATTTGTTGCCAATGCTTGCTGGGACTTTCCCCCTACCAAAGAATGTATTAAAGATGCTGTAATTTTGTGCTCGGGGCCTCTGGTCTGCACTCGACTATCAGTGCCCAGAGACCCGTGTTCCACCTCGTCAATAAACGACTCATTGCAATTTGCATTGATCTTCGGTCTCTGGTGATCCTTCTGGGGGCTTCAAATTTCTGGGCATTACAATCACACATACCCAGGCACTAATTTTTCTCAAGCAATTTTGTCTCTCTAGTTAATTCAGCCAACTTTTTTGCTATAAGGACCAGAGAGAGTATTTTAGGCTTTGCAAGCCATGTGCTGTCTGTCAAAACTACTCAGCTCTGAGGATGTGGAATGGAGACTGTCAAAGGTGACACATAAATTAATAGGTGTGGCTGTGTACTAATAAAATTAGATTTATGAAATCAGGCAGCAGGTTGCTGTGCCCTTAGGAAACTGCAAGGCCTACGCTAGAGCGTCTCTTCCATGGCCCATGCTTTTATTTCTACTTGGAGATGAATCAAAGAACCTCGTGTGTGCGTGTGCGTGTGCGTGTGTGTGTGTGTGTGTGTGTGTGTGTGTGTGTGTGTGTGTTGTACTATGGCTTGGAGTTCAGGACTTATACAATGTCCCTTAGCTTTTTCTCTTAAGGATGGCACTCTGTCATTTGAACCACCACTCAAATAGAAATTTTAACTGGAGATAAGGTTCTCAGAGATTTCTCTGACTCTGTTGGCTTTGATCCTCAGACCTCAGCCTCTTCAGTAGGTAGGATTACAGGTGTGAGCTACCAGAGCACAGATTTGTTAAGGTACAACTGCCATTTAGCAATTACAACAAAAGAACTAAAAGAAAGCACAAACTCAACCACAATGCTTTGTAATTATTTTTCTTGCCAGGCCTGGGGCTTGAACTCAGGGCCTGAGTACTGTCCTTGGGCTTTCTCAAGGCTAGAGCTCTACCCCTTTATCCACCATTTCTGTCTTTTTTTCTATGTATGTGATACAGAAGAATCAAACCCAGGTCTTTGTGCATGCTAGGCAAGCACTCTACCACTAGGTTAAACTCCTGGCCGACTTTGTAATTATTTTAACTTGTGTATATGGGGTATGTTTGGTGGTATTGGGGCTTGAACTCAATACATATTTATTACTTGCTTACTCAGTTTGCTTGACTGGTACCATGTGAGTCATGATTCCAGCCCTATTTTGCTTTCTTTCTTTCTTTCTTTCTTTCTTTCTTTCTTTCTTTCTTTCTTTCTTTCTTTCTTTCTTTCTATCTTTCTTTTGGTTGATTGTGAGGCTTGAACTCTGGGCCTGGGCTCTTCAACTCAGGGCTAGTGCTCTATCACTTTGAGCCACAGAACCATACAAGTTTTTCTGGTGGTTATCTGGAAATAAGAGTCTCATACACTTTACTGCCCAGGCTGGCTTTGAACTATGATCCTCAGATTTCAGTCTCCGAGTAGCTAGAATTACAGGAGTGAGCCACCAGCACCCATCTCCAGCCTTGTTTTGTGCTGAATATTTTTGAGATAGTGTCTTATGGACTTTTTTGCCTGGACAGGCTTCAAACCACAATCCTCCAGGTCTTAGCCTCCTGAGAATCTAGGCATTGGTACCTGGTACATAAGGAGATTTCACTGTGGTTTTTGCACATATACATAAAATGTACCCAAATCAAGGTCACCTCTCACCTCCTCCTCTTCATTCTCCCTCCCCTGTCTTAAAGCAACTTTGATATTCTTCATTGTTTTATTTTTATACTTTTCCTTAAATTACTTGGATTAGGATCATTCCCCCAATATTTCTTCTTTTCTCTTTTTTTATTTAAATAATTTATTAACATTGATTTTTATATCATATTTCAAATGACATATTTAACAAACCAGTATTCAAGAAGGGAATCTATACAATCACTGGCACTTAGATTTTAGAACATAATTAAAATTAGGCTGAGGGTTTGTATGTTATAGGTACTTATTAATATATGTAATAAAACATTATGCCTATAGAGTCATAAATTTTGTCTGTGTAGTTGTGTTTATATTCCAATACCATGCCTATAGCATTAGGTATGCAAACAAAAGGTGCATGGTATCCTTCGTATGTGCTTATTAGATCCAAACAGTACAAGAACGATGACTCAATATTTTCATACCCCAATATTTCTTTACACAAATAAAAAAGACAATCTTAAAATGTATAAGGAAACACAAAGACTCTGAGCAGCCAAAAAAAGTCCTGAGGAAAAAGAAGCACTGGTACTATCACAATACCTCAATATCTGACTTTAAATTATGATATAGAGAGACAGGAACAAAAATAAAATGGTATTGGCACATAACCAAATAAATATCAACAGACAAGCAAAAAAAGATCCAGATATATGCCCAAACACCATATCCACCTGACTTTTGAGAAAGGCATCAAATATGTGTGTTGGAAAAAAAATAAAAAATCTCTTTAATGAATAGTATTGAGGAAACCAAATATCCCTATGCAGAAGACTGAAACTAGATATTATTTCCACTCGTGTACAAAAATTATTTCAAAATGAATTGAACAATATTTGTCACAAGAGGAAAAGAAACAGCAACTGATTTTTACTCTTGAGTAACATGATTGGGGCTTTCTTCAATTGCACTAAGGAAATGGAGAAAACAAGGTCACCATAATTGGTCTGCATTTTAACTTGTCAAGTTAGAGATGCTCATATGTTAATTACTTGGCTCTGCAGATATGGCATGGTGCGGGGAGAGGTCAAGGCCATGAAAGGAGATGTTTAGAAGTACCATGAGATTGGATGGTATTGCACCACAGACACAGGTTGCGTGGAAACAGTGAGTGTTAGGGCTGGATTCTGATGTACCCCATTATTAAAAACAGGCAGAAAGGACTGTAATAGCCAAGTGCATAGATTAAGACAAATTGCGGAAGGGAAGTATCTGAGAATATTTGCAAGAGGATCATGAGAAAAAAATCATATTCACTTGCAAGCTACTGGAAAAACTTTCAACTGCTAAAGTAATTTTTAATAAAAACTGAGAAACACAGGAGACATTTGGCTAGGAGTTGGGAGTATAAGTCAGAAAGAAGTGGAGGAAAGAGAAGGCCTAAATATATAAGTAAAGGTTTCTTTAAAATGAGTAATAATCTACTGACATACTCTGAAACACAGTCTCTTGGTCCTTTTTTCTCCCAAAGATAACCATGTTCAGGGGGGAAAAATGTAGAAGAAGCTTTGAGGAACTATTCCCCAGTGAAATAACCATAAATTCTGAAACTATCTTAAAATAACCATCTGAAATCTTTGCAAATTGTCATAAGCTCATGAAACAAATGAAGAAACAACTATTCAACCAATTCTTGGTAAACAAAAATAAGTGTTGTGCACTTAGTATTTGACATGTTTACTGTGCTGCCTGGCCCAGCTTAGTACCATATCAGTTCTTCTCTTGTTGATGAGTCCTTTTGAGGTCTCAAAAGGAGAGGTGGCTCTGCCATAGTTCCTTATGGAGAGCTATAGTGTCTCCTAGGGAGGGCAAGCCACAGCATTTCTCACTACTGGTAGCTTCCTTTTCCAAAGGCTGAATTCCAGATTTGTATGGTTAAGAGCTCAGAAATCCCTTTTCTTCATGCAGCTCCAATTCATAAAGTAGAGATTATAGGAGAGCTGAAGATACTGGGGTCTTATTATTGCATCTCCTTCTTGCTTGTAAGGAAGTGCTTACAAGCAGAAGAGTAAAATGGAAAAAAAGAAGAGGCTATCACCCAGCTCTGTGATGATAACGCAAGGCATGATATAGAGGCAAGCTGGACATCATATCTGCCTCCGGTTCAGTGAGTTAAAGAGTTTTCCTAGAAGTGAGGGAGGAACAAAGACCTCTGCCATTTGTTCCAAAGGAACAAACATTATTGAAGAACAATCAGAAGATACAAAATGCCAAATACAATGGAAATTTTGCTAATAAGCAATTAGGAAAGGATTGGTGACTCCATAGAAGCAATAAGATGAACTACAGTCCAACCATTATACCAAAAATATGATGAAAACAAACAACTGAGAGCCTTCCTGAGAAATAACCTTTATAATTATCCATGTACAGGATCTCAGATTTAATTCAATAAAACAGTGAAGCAATTCAGATTGTTGAGTGTTGTAACCAAAACAATAGAACAATTACCCAGCAATTAGCAGAGCTTAATTCTGGGTATCATGGCAATAAAGGTAGACAGCTGCAAATGGAAAGAAACAGTTGAAGGCAGCCTTCTTTAGATACTTTTATTCCAGGATCACTGCAAACATGCTCACGGTTGCAGGTTCTAAAGAGTAACAGCAAAGGATTAGTGTCTAGGAAATTGAGAACAATGAAATCATTCATCCAAATCATTAATAAAATCAATAAAATTATGATAAAGGTATTACACCCCATATTATTAAAATACAATTCATACAAGCAGACTATGGAATCAATTTATGTGCCCTTCAGTGACTTGATGGATTTAAAAAAAAAAGTGTGATCAAGGCCGGGAGTTTGGCCAAGTGGTAGAGTGCTTTCCTAGCATGCACCATGTTTGGGTTCGATTCCTCGGTACTGCATACACTTAAAAAATCTGGAAATGGTGCTGTGGCTCACGTGGTAGAGTGCTGGCCTTGAGAAAGCCCAAGGATGGTGCTGAGGCCCTGAGTTCAAGCCCCAGACTGGCAAAAAAAACCCAAAACAACAACAATAACAAAAACTCTGCGATCTGTGTTTCATTGAAACACAGGGAAGAACCAAATTATGACTTGTTCAGAGAAATAGATGGAACTGTGGAAATAAACTAGCCTCACAGAGAAATATATAATGTATTCTCTTTTATATGTAACATTTAGAAAGGCCATGAACATGAAGGACTATTAAAGATGTGAAAAGGGAAAAGTTGAGGAATAAGTGGACCTAAAAAAGTGTAACTGAGTTGATGTGTATGATCAAAATACATTAAGCTATATATGGAAATGTCATAATGAAACCCAGTATCTTGCACTAGTACTATATTCTTATTCTTTTCTTGAAAAGGGAAACAAACAAACAAAACAGAAAAAAAAATCCCTGGAAGAGAATAAAGTTTCCAGATTTGCCAAATGGTCTAAAATGTCAAGTTTTAAGCAAATTAAATGTTATGTAGGACATATAAACAAACAGGAAAGTGTGACTTATACATTATTTTTTAATTGCAGCAAAATGTTCCCTTGATGCCTTTGAAGGGATTCGGTTATTGAAGCAAAACACACACACACACACACACACACACACACACACACACACACACACACACACTCCAAAGAACCAACTGAAATTATGAAGAAGAAAAGGGGAGTGTTATCACAATAAATAATGTAAATGTAAAGAGAAGATACTTAAAACTAACAAAATGAGAATTCCAAATCTGAAAGCATAAAAACTAAAAAGAAAAATTCACTATAGGGGCTTACCTCTGCCAGCATTTGAATGGGCAGAAGAATGAATCCATAAACTTAGAGACACATATGCACTAAAAAAATCTGGGAAGGAAAATAGTCAAGAAAACTTAATAGAGATCAGAGAAATATGTGATTCTCTTAAACATGCTAACAATATTTTAGTGGAATTAAAAAATGTAGACAGAGAGGAATTAAACAGAAAAATATCTCAAAAATAATGATCCAATCATCCTAAATCTGATAACCACAATTAATCTGTATGTCTACAAGGATTAACGAACTCAGTAGAGATATGGCTCAGTGGCAAAGCTTCTACTTCTAAATCTACATAAATGGGAAGATGTCCTAAAATTGATTATGATAATGTCTGTATAGCTGTTTAAATATTCAAAAACACTGAATGTTACACTTTAAGTAAATGACTTATATGGTATGAATTATATTTCTCCAAATCCTTTTTATGAGAGTACAGCTATAGGCGTACATAGGTAAGGTCTCCACTTAGCCTGGAAATTAGTGGATTCAATTTTTTTTTCAGGTAAATATTCTTGAGTTTTACTGGGAGGAGAGCTAAATTAGACACTGAAGGACAGAGACAAAAAAGGAGAGTGAGAGCAAAGGGATGAGAACAGAGTTGTAGTGAATCGTTCTATAGAAATTGACACATAATCCTCAAGCAGCATGACTCTGAGGTAGCAAGAAATCAAGTGAAGCTTTTGCAATTGGAAATCATGACAGAAAGCCTTTTAATGCAAGCTAAAATATTCAGACTTAATACTACGATCATTGTATCTATTGAGATTTGGGTAAAAGGTGCACATAATCAAATTTGCTCTTATTTTTTTGAGTTGTAGTTAATGGTTTCTGTGGGAAGAGGGAAAGCAGAAAAGGGATGATGAAAGAGAAGAAATGTTGCAATCATATATGGTGTTGGTATGAAACCAACTGAAGATGAGGAAGCTGAATAGTGAAAGACGATAGATTCAGGAAATACTGACATGGACAGATGGGCTAACAAAGGTGCTGAGGTATATGTGGTGGCATTTTGATATTGCAAAGAGGAGTTGAGAAGGACTCAAAACCATCAGATTCATTTCCAGTAACATAACTCCATAGAATATGAACCAACAAAGAAAGCAGTAAACAAAGAAGACAGAGTGTAAGAAAACTTAGAATCTTTCTTTTTTGCTCCTTAAGAGTGAAAATATACCTTTATTCATTTAGTAGTTCTAATATATTGCCCAGTGAAAATTAAATAGTTGACTAAACAGGTCACCACAGGTTGAGAGTCTTAGATCCAATCAATATTCAGGAACTCAGATTCCTGGGGAGTTCTGGGATATGGGGAAAGCCACTGCCAAGCACTTTACTAGCTTCTACTCCTTCCTGATGTTCTTCAAAATGAGCTTCTTGAGGAAGTTCCTGGTGATGGAATTGAGGCAAAGAGAAGGATACAGTTGGAGTGGAAAAACAATACTGCTGGG
Organism: Megascapheus bottae; assembly: GCF_031878675.1. Taxonomy (NCBI): domain Eukaryota; kingdom Metazoa; phylum Chordata; class Mammalia; order Rodentia; family Geomyidae; genus Megascapheus; species Megascapheus bottae. Next base: position 16,003,142 of record NC_143535.1, on the reverse strand, counting down.
TGGAATTTTGATTTAAATGCCAATTGTTCCACTAACTTCATTTCGCTAATGCACGAACAGCTTTTGCAGTAATAACATATTTCAATGTGAATGTCTTTTTAATAATCCTTAATTTGAGTCCTAATTCCCTTGATAGCCACTTTGAAGAGACAACTGCCTTCTAAAACTAACACTGCAGAAACACATCAGAGAAAAGACCAATCACATACACACATGCAAGGACACGCATGCGCGTGCGCACACACACACACACACACACACACAGAACCCAAGCAGAGAAAAATCTTTCATATATTTTAATACATTATCGTATTTCTTAAATGAAATGTCTTTAAAGAAATGCCCTGAACCTTTTAATAAGCAATCATTCCAAGTTTTATACATATCAACAATTAACCACATATTCTTTATCATCACTCAGAATCTGAACAGGATGGAGGTAGAAAATGAGGACACCGTGGTGAAATCATAAGTAATATGAAAAAAATAAATTGAGACAAAATCACAGCTCCTAACTTAACCACAGAAGTTGAGAATATGCTTGGCAGTAAGGGCCTGAATATATTTTATCATGGGAGCCAACAAAATTTAGCAACTTTTGATTTATTTTTTTTATCCTAGTGAAGAGAATCAATGGGCCAAGTTTGGAATCAATGAGTTGACATTGATGAGCCCAAAGTCACAAAGCTGCCAAGAAAACATAAATGCCAACCAAGAAATATGTGTATGGCCTCACCTTTGTCCTCCTGAGTCCTCAGCAGAATAAATTTATTTTTGTGTTACAGAAAATTGCTCACACTAGCACCCTCACACTCCTCATCCATCCCCAAAGCCTCCCTATCTTCTTACCTGTAGTAGTAATTCTTAACTCTTGCTTTCAAAATAGCTCTGTGAGACTAACCTTGCAATTTGGAACACAAGGCTCCATGACAGAAACCTTAATATCATGGGGTTTACACAACAGCTTTTGACTTGAAGAAGGGGGGTGCAGGGACTAATAAAGGGTAAATGTGGGATGCCTATATCAATACTATAACCATTATTTTTCTACTTATTACTTTTCAGGTGGGGTCCCTCTGTTAGTTGGTATATCACTTCCCTTTATTACATTTACCTATCTTACAGTGTTGAAACATTATAACATTCAGGAACGATTAACTTCATAGGTAATGTTTCTTCTCTGCTTTCCTGACAATAAGCTCCATGAGAATAGGGAATTTATCTTTCATATTCACTGATTTCTTTCCACATTCCCATGTGCATTCCATCCATATGTGTTTGGAAATGAGGGGAGAGAGTAAGAATATAAGGAAGGAACACAGACTACAAATAAAGGGAATCTAGAATAAAGAAGAGAGGGGATAACTCATGCGTACCCTCGTGATGGTACAATTACACCATCCCTCAGGCATTTTAATTGTACAAATTATATAAGCCAGAGTTTTTACTCATATGTAAAATAAGTTGCAATTTATTACATCATCCCCGCTCACCCCAGAAATATGCCCCTCAATGGACTGCTATCTTTTTCTTTTGCCCTTGATTTAGTAAAGAAAATAAAATCAGCTCTCTGTCCTGTGGGATTTCAGGCTCAAGAGTCAACAGCATAAGTGAAAAGAACGAAAATCACATCAGAGTGATATGAAAATAAAATAATAATACAAGGTACAAGTTTATTTGTATCCATTTCTTTGTCCCATGAATCTGATAGTTGGTTGACTGAGCACTTTCCAAATCCACAAGAAGGTATCTCTAACAGTTCTTTCTTCCTTGTTTGACCCTTGCTGAAGCTATTCTAAGTGTACCCTGGAAGATGCCCTCTCATTCAAGTGCTCTAGCATATGTAAGCTCTACAGACTTTACCACCAGAAAAACCCACAGTGATGAAATTGCTCTTTTGCTGCATCGTCTCTATCCATGTGGACTATTGAATATTTGAATTATGAATGACCCGTATATTTTATTATAATTGTAGGAATGGGGATTGAACTCAAGGCCTAATGTCTATGAGACAAGCCTCTTAAAAATAGAACCACACCCTTAATCCCTTTGATTTTAATATTGATTTTCAGATGGGGTCTCCCTCTAACATGTCCTTGACCAGCCTCCAAACTCAATCCTTCACTTCTCAAACAGCTGGAACGTTGATGTGCACACCCAGCTTAATTTTTCAGATACTCACTAATTTTTTGCACCAGCTGGCCTTAGACAATGATCAGTTTTATTCATTTACACTTTTATTTAACTAACTGCTTGTGCCTAGCAGTTACTATGATGGACAGTTCTTGATAACTACACAACAACTGGGCTCATGAGAAAGTGTGGCCTTGGTTTTAGATCCTTTGATTTGATGATTTCAGAACCAATGCTTCTTGCAGGAGCTTCTAGCAATAGTTAACCACACTTTAAAAATATGCAGACAAATTAAATAAACACAAAGCACTCTTAAAGCCTTGGTCTAAAACTTGAGCTGAAATGAGCACCTCTGTATGAAACTCTGTGGTATTTTTCTCAAAAAATAAAATCACTGTTAGATGCACAAACCATACATGGAGGAAGGTATTGGAACTACATGCTCTCATGGATCAACCTGGTACTAAACCAAATTGGTCATGAACAGGATGGATCAATAAGACTTGAGAGGTTTAGCTGAGAAAAATCTGATGGATACTTTGCACTGGGAATTTTGCAAGATAGAAAAACAAGAGTGCTTATATAGTACATACTAGACTGTAGACTGTAGTGGGAATATGTCTAAAATGCAACCTCTACCAATATTGACTGTCAACCATTGTTCTAGCTCATTGGGCATGTGGGAGTAATTTGTGTAGTTACAAGGTTAGTAGAGTACAAAAGAGAAAAAGTTACCAGAGTTTTAGTTGCCAATGACCTTTCTCTCCCCTCTCATGGTTGCATCTTTTGTATGTTTTTAATTATTTAGTTACTATTTTATAATAGTCATTCCTCTGCTGTCTATCATATCTCAAAGACAGAATAAAGAACTCCTCCTCTCCCAGTCCTATACTAGTCTTACTGAGCCTTAAAGAGGCTTAAAGAGGAAGAGCCTTAAAGAGGAAGCAAAAGTAATTCTACAATATTTTAAGCTACTTTATTTTTTAAAAATTATTGAGGAACTATCTTGTAAAAAAATAGATGTCAGGTGTTGGTACATACCTATAATCCCAATACTGATGAGAGATAGAGAGAGAGAGAGAGAGAGAGAGAGAGAGAGAGAGAGAGAGAGAGAGAGAGAGAGAGAGAGGATCTCTAAGTTAAGGTCAATCTAAGTTGCATCTTCAATTCCAGGCAAGCCGCTGCACAGAAAGACCCTGTCTCAAAAAAAAAAAAACCAACATATAGGAAATTGTGAAATCTTGCTAATTGAACAATGTAATAAACGTGCCATTGGCACATGGCTGTGGGCCCAGTAACCACTGCCACCCAGCGCTCCCTCTACCCTACCATCATGCATTCAAGTACGAGGACACACCCATGAACCCACATGCCAACATACAAGCTTTTTCATAACCCAGTGACAAAAAGGTCCAGGAAAATGATATGCTTCCCTTTTGTTTCTTTTTGCTTCATTTTAATGGCATTTAATAAACTTTGTTACTCTCTTAAGTTGGTCTATTACTGTTCATACTTTTTGTTTCCATTTACTAGTTTGTTTTGCTTTTGCAGGTTTTACATTGCTAAAGCTCCTAAGCTCTAAGATGAGATGGGAACCAGGCAAACATTGTCAAGCTGCCATCCAGGCTGGCGAGTTCAGCAGGCTCACACATTTCACAACAGCATAAACCTGGGCATGGGTATGACACCATGGAGAGTAATTTGGAGAAGGGGGCCACCGCCCTGACACACTTCTAATCCAGGGAGGCTTGTTGAGTGTTATAATTGAGTTGAGTTTCAAAATGTGAAACAGATTGGCTTTGCTGGCAAGCTCAGAGCACAGGTGTGTTTATTTCTTCATAAAACAATGGTGCTCCTATACAAAACCCTCACAGCCCAGATGGATCTCCACATCACCTCTCCTCCTGGTCATGCAGATGGAAAGCACTTACCTCACCTCTTACTTCTGCTCCTCCTCCTCCTCCTTCTCCTCTCCTAAGCTCTCCCCATTACCCTTGTTTAAACTGAGCTACTCCTCAAGGACATGCTCAAAAAAAGAAGAAAAAACAGCAAACTCTTATTTTTCCCAAAAGGGAAACTGCAGTTCTTATTATCTGAAGCCTGATGTGAATGAATTGCTATCTCCAATAGTAAAATGTCACCTGCGGTACTATCTTTTGTTTGGCTGACCGGAGTTTAATCACTCTATTACCGTTTCCTAATACCTCCTTCAAGCGTGCATCAAAACATCATTTTGCCAAATTGTCCTAGATGGAAGAAAACCAAGTACAACATTGTCTTCTTTCTGTGATGTAGCACTTATTGCCTTATCCCTTATTATTTACCTTATGCCATACAGGCACATAGGATGAAGGATGTTGTTTCTAAGAATGGGAAACAAATAAAATGTAATACCTGCAATATATGGTGCTGTGTATTACAATGTATGTCTGATAAAAGAACTTGGTCTTTTATAAACCTTGAAAAAGAGAATAACTCAGTTTACAGGGCCAAGGAAGCTCCACTGATACCCAGTTTCCCTTAATACATTTGCAGCCCCAACTACATACAAAAGCAGGCTCAGACAATTCAAGGTAGAAAGATATAAAATTGCCTGCTCATAGGTTCAGAACACTAAATGTTTATTCAGTGCCTACTGTTTGACAGGCATTGCTCTGTGATTTTCTATGTCTCTTTTTTTACACTACTATTGTCATTCAATAGAGCATGTAATGCTTTTCCATTCTATATGGAAGGGAATCACGAACCTAAAAGGTCACATAGGAAGTAGCATCAGAATAGGAAGCTAGGTCCAAATTCTGTCAAGTCTTTTTGTTATTTTTGTTTGCCATACATTTTGTAGTGCTGCTTTTTTTTCTTTGTTTTTTGGTTAGTTGATCCAACTTGATGGGAGAAGGACTTAGTAGGTAAACATTTTCCTTTACCTCCATTTCTCTTGCCACAACATACACACTTCTTTCCTGACCAATCCAATCACTAAGTGCTATGCTTGATTTCTTTCAGTGAGCTGCCATTCTTTGGAACTTCTTGGATAAGATCTTGGAGTGCAGATTGTCCAAACTCTCTGATGGAATTTCATCTCCTACAGAGGCTTTCATTTCCATTTGCCTACCATTCCTAACATTTTATGGAAATTGCCTAGCAAGGTTATACTGAAGATGAAGTTGAACTCTGCTTGACTTTTTGTCAGGCTCTAGGCTCTAGAAGTCAGTCGAAAGTCGAGAGATCCAGCAATGCTTTTCCTGGTCATTAGGTTTATCAACTCTTGGTATATAGTACACGCTCCATTTAAGGAGCTGCATGATATCTATATGGGAAACAAAACAGCACTCAGGATAACAGTAGAGGCTGCTCTGCAAATAATAGAACCATTTCCTTAGGGGGAAATAATACTTTATAAAAAATGTAAAATTTATGTCACTTTCTCATTTAGTTCTCTCTACTCATTATTCACACCAAAGTGCACTTAGCGAAGGAAATACAAGACTGACATTTGCTGCACTAAATGGATTCTAGCTTGATGTACAATGCTAATTATCTGACCTCTGTGGTGTTGCTCTTGAGCCTGTTTTTATTAGGGAGTCAGGGGGAAGTGCTTTTAGACTGATGCCTCTCAGTCTAGGAAGATGTACTCTGGTGGTTTGGGTTCTGTGATGGTATGACCAGGCTTCTGATTTTATGACCAGAAGGTCAAGTCAACCATGATCCATCCCTTTCTATTCATTCCCTGGCCATTTATTGGACATCTAGCAGGTACCAGATCAAATCTGAGGCTCTAAACAAAATGCTAACAGGCCTGATCTTGTCATAAAGGAATTCCTGGTTTCACAGAAAGACAACAAAGAAGTAAAGTCACAAAGACAGAATAAGTCATCAAGGAGAGAATGATCAAAGCTCTGTGACAGCAGCACAGAAGAGCCATCCCCAAACCTTTGCTGTTGTCAGGAAACGCGAGCGTCCCCAGAGAATGAACCAACTGTACAGCGAAGAAATTCTACGCCTCACCAGGCTGCTACATGCCTTGAGTTCACACACATATGCACAGAGATACTTGTTGCTTAAAAAGAAAAAAAAAGATGTATTCTTCTACAAGGCATGCATAAAAACATCCCAAGAAGATATGGCAAACCCCACAACCCTGTAACCATGAGAACTGGAATTCCTGGCTTCCAGCCATTCGTTGCAGCCTCGTGAGTAAAAGGCCTCAGGTGAACAATAGCTTATGTCTGTCCTTTCTTTGCTGAAGTCCCATTAGGGTTATCCTTGTTCCCTTGAAGCACGATATCTGTGTAAGGTCGTGTAGTATCACCCAAAGTCATCGAGGAAACGCCAGCACTCCACCAATGTTTGGGAACGTTCCTGAAGAATCCCACTCAACATTTGCACTCCAAATATATATCATACTAACATCAGATACACAGTGTCCTTCAGCAAGACACTCATTGTGTTATATTGTCGGGGCAAAATCCAAAAGAGGCTCAATTTATAAGGGGCATAGGGGTGTTGTTCACAATTAACAAGACAGGAAAGTGAGCCATGCAGCATGGGAATAACTCCATAGACTCTGGTCCCACATGAGTAGCAAGGATAGAAATATTGCCAGCGAACTGATAACACAAGAACGGACAGTCATAAAACGGTCCTATCCCTAACAATGGATTGATCTCCCTAGATGTGAGAATAAAGAATTTCAGAATCTTCTTCTGTTCCCAGCTCTGTTGCTTCCCAGCTGTGTCACTAGTGCTGTACACCTTCCCCTCCCTTCATCACAGCTTCTTAATTAGAAAGTAGAAGTTGTTCTGCCACTCCATGATGGTAATTTGGGTTAAATAAAAGAGTGAGCATAAAATGTTCCCAGTTGGCACATAAAAATTAAAATATACTGGTGGTCTTTTCTCATTTTAGTTCTATTAGGAAAAAAACATGTGCACAATGTCCCAAAAGCTTTGAGGACCTGAGAGATTGTTTTTAATGAAGAAACTCAATGTGATTGCTAGTGCTTTCACTTGGTTCAGATAGCCAGAATGCTTCTTTCGGTGATGTGGGATGATACTGAGGACTCCCATTCTCTCGCTCTTGCTCATGTGTAGTCCCTACTGAATGGTGGCCATGTAAGCAAATACAGATATGATATAAACAAGCAGTTCACAGCCTTAAGATTAAACAGAATGTACGTTATAGCTAGCTGGACCTTATTTACAACTTCTGTATGTCAGCTTTGTCATTTACCAAGCCTGGGTGTTGTAATTATTACCTGAAGAAAATATTATATTTAGCATTTGAGAATAAATGCAAACTCCGTAGCCTTTGTTTTTCTGATTTTTCAAGGCATTGCGTCATTCATGATGATAAATTCTGCTGGCATTTATGTGATGATGAGTGGTAGTTTTCTTAGGTAGCCTTCTGCAATTTGAAATTAGCCATCGTTCACGTAGCATAAATTAGGACCAATTTTTATGTTTTAATTTACCATTTACTATGTGTCATTCCAGGGAACTAATTATTTTCTTATGTATTACATTGTTTTAGAAAGATTTTTTTTTCAGTAGATGTTTTCAGGGCTTTAGTTCTATTGTCTGTGAGGTAAGGAATTGTGGGTTGAATTTTAGCCCTTGAGAAGGAGCACTTCTTAGAGGAGCCCTGGAACTTTTACATGCGGCTCAATTTGTCCAACCCACCATTTTGTCTAATAGTTTATCATCTTCTTATTTACAGGTTATTTAACAAACCGGGTAAGGTTGACTCACCTCAATGTAGATCTCTTGCCTCCCTCGTTATCAGTGGCTTTGTACCCACAATTTCAGATACACATAATAAACTCAGGTCCAAAAATACGAAGTGAAAATTTTTGAAAGGAAACAATTCATCACTATTTTCAGTCATGTGATGAAATCTCACACAATATCCTGCTTCATCCTGTCAAGGATAAGCATGGCATGATGACCCATTTATTCAGCACATCTTATGATGTACATACAGCATCTGCATACAATGATTGGTGCTTTGTTACCAGATGACTTATTGTGGGATCGTAGTGCTTGCATTCAGTTAATAAGGTCATTTGCAGCCTCCACATTGCATGGTTTCCTAACCCACATCACATCAAGTAAGGTAGGTGCAGCACACTGGAGTCTTTTTGCAGAGACCCCATTCATATAATTGTTATTATGCTCACTTCTTACAATCACTCTGCTTTATTTCTACTTGATATTATCCATCTCTTGTAGTGCTTAATTTGTAAGTTAAACCTTATCACAAATATCTATACTTAGGAAAGAATGTAATATATTCTTTTCAGGGTTTGCTACTATTTTTGACTTCAGATATCAACTAAAGGCGTTGGAATGTAGCCTCTGGGAAAAGAAAGGCAGATCTATGGAAGTACCAGAATGTCCATTGATTCTTTTTGGGTAGGGTTAAAATCTCATAGCGGTCATATTTTAAGAAGGAGGACCAGAGCTATGACACTGTCAGATAATAGTTAGAATAAAGAAGACATTAGGAAGAGCTTTCTGGGAAAGTGGGTAGGACCTTTTCACTTCTTTTTCCCCTCTCAGTGATAAAAGAATATATCTAAGTTAGCACTGGAAGAGTAGCTGAAAATTTCCCAGGCCCACATGGTCCTGCATAAGAATCTCCTTGTTCATCTGAATTTACTATTAATGTTGAGAACCAGCATGACTTTTATGCTGTAATAACTCCTCAATAATAATTTACCCCACCATATGACCCAAGACCAAGGAAGACACAGTTGACACTAAGCAAATGCCAGGTGTCACCCACCCAGGAGCTTGCAGAAGGTTGTGCAGTAAGATCTGAGCTCCTGCAACAGAAAATACAAATGACAATTCCCAGAGCCCAGCTGTCTGGGGTTGAAAATAGCTTTGCTACCCAATCAGAAGTAGAAAATATGGATCTGGAGAAGTAAGCGAGGATTCATAAAAGAGATGAACGCTCTGAGCTACAGCCAGGAAAAATCTCTTTGGGGGCAGGGGAAGAGGAGAGTAGCTCAGGAAACGTTAGTGAGCCACAAAAGGAGGCTGGCTCTCTCTGGAAAACCAGTCTATCTGGGAAGTATAATTCTACGTAGGTTTGTAGAAGCTACAGAACTTATGCATTTGAAATGCAGAATTTTCGAATAACACAAATGCTACCACTATAAGTAGAAGGCATTGGGGAAATCTCTGCTTATTAGATGAGAAATCCAGTGTGATAACCACTCCACAGAAACAGCTCACAATTAGAGAACATGAAGGATTTTGGCTAAGGGAAAACCTCAAATCATTAGGCTTTCAAGATTCTAAACCCCACTTTTTTTCTCATTTTATATACAAATCTGGGCCCTGTACCTTCAAGTAAATTGCTTAGTACATATGCCTAGTGACTAAGAAGACCCATTTCTGAATTCTTAGCTAGAGTACTTGTTTTGTGTGCTCTTGTTCACCCCACAATCATTACAAATTTTCCTCTCTCTTAAGAAAGAAGGCCTTCCTAAATACTGTTTAGGAAACTACCCTTTGACCTACAAGTCCATCCACCTTGGGGAGGAGAATTTGTCCATATTCTAAGATCTGTCCCCAGGCTTTTCTCCTTTCAAAAGCAGGGCTGATTCTGGGAGCCAATTGTGATATGTCTTCCCATCCTGCACTCCAGATCTACCACCCATAGCTTCGATGACTCATGTTCTAGCCAAGTGCTGGCTCCGTTATTTCCATGTACTGATTTCAGCTCCTAGATTATAAATGTCTCCAAGATAAGAACCTGGTTGTTGTACATGTTGAGCTATGAGACGTGAGTTCCTGAAATGAAAAATAAAAATGACCATTTCCTCTCAGCCTAGCACAGTATCTTTATATAACAGGTTTCCAGATGCCTATTGAATTGGTTGAATGATTGTATCAAGGGCAACGCTATCTATTAAGCTTAAGGCACCTGAGCCACAAGTAAAATGGAACCAGGAAGAGGAGAACTAAATATAATTCTTCTGTAATGTATGTCACTGCATTTTCTGAACATCATAATGATTACCATTGCTATTGTGCACAATGTACTCACTCTGACTTGGGTATTCTTCCTAGAAAGAAGTTACTAGTGGAAACAGGATATTCTTCCCCTCTAAACTTACTCTGCAAAATGCTGGCAGGTCTGATAGATTTGCCAAGCTAAGCTGGCTTTGGTGAGAAACCAAAGCAATTTGTCAAACTCTAAGGGGCTGGGAGCATAAACTTGTATGGGAGAGGAAGTTGAATGCTGCCTGGATTGGCAAAACTAGACAAACTAGAAAAGAAATAGCTCAAAGACACTGAAGTGGGCAATACAGGTCCCTGGGCTATTGGCTTGGGTTAAAGGTCGACAGCAGGAAAGATCAACATCCTTAATTTGTAAGCAGTGAGAGTGCCAGGTTTCCATAGAAATGGACCCTGGCCTCAAATTAAAAGAGTATTTATAATGATGAAAGGGGAATTGAATCCCCAAATCATCCTTCTAGGCCTTGGCCTCTCATCCTGAAGCTTCAAAAGTTTGTGAGAAATGTTTGCTGAGTCAACAATCGCATGAGTCAGAGAACTGCATGTGATAGCAACATACTGGTTGTTGAAAGCTTATGGTCCTAGGGTCACTGTGTTAAAAGACACGGTCATCTGAAACAGAGACGAAAATCTGAAATGGAAGAAGGAAATCTGAACCAGGGTGGCCAGTTCCAAAGATGAAAGGGACAATAAGAATAGACCTGGGCTGACATAGAGATGAGCTAGCACATAAATGCAGGCTGAGCTTCAGAAAGAGAGACACCTGGACCCTCAGATTGCCATAAACCACTACTGGTCCTCTGTGAGCACCTAGTAAATGTGGTCTATTCTAACAGACATTGGATCCTCAGTCTGTATTGACCAACACTGTGGTTCTAATTCATCAGAATCTCTATCTAAGCTCCCTTGAATTATTACTATGGGTAGAAATATCAAGATGGCTTATTAATTAGCATGCCTCTTTGAACCCCACCAGCAAAAGTAATAACAATAGATAATATTTACCAGATCTTCACTCTTTAATGAGCACTGTTCTAAATTGTTCACACATGAATTTTTTAATCTTTATAAACATGCCAAGAGGTAGGAAACACAATTATCTCCCGTTTCACTAATGAATAAACTAAAAGACAGAGAAGTTAGGTAACCTTGGTTGAAGCTGCCCAGTGGAGAGAGCTGAAATTCTAACTCAGGGAGTCAATTCCACAAATTCTTTTCACATGAGACACCACAAGCCAGGACTAGTGCCAAAGATTGTCATTGTCCCTACAGAAGTTGCATCCAGGGAAAGCGCTCCTGGTTTTGCACAGGGATTGGTCTTTATTTCTCAGATGACCAATCCAGGTTGGTAACTAGCATTTCAATCTTTATGCACAAATCAATCTTCTCTTTTTTTCTCTGACCATAGCAGATGAACCACCTACTATTTGGTGAAGGAAAAATAGTACTCACTGCCTCTGTACTGTTTCTCTCCCACTCATTTTCTTACTCTGATTCAGCATGATCTGGCAGGGAACAAGACAGGGTAAAAAAAAAGAAGAGTCAACTTTTAAGCCTATGAAAGTTCTAGATTACATTATACTTTGTGGATGGACTTGTGGGTTCTTCAAATCTCCTGTTGGACCTCTTCCATGCAAGTCCCATGTTCTAAATCATGGTATTCCCATGTTATAATCCATGTAGATCTCATAATGCCAACTGTGCAGTTCCCATAGTATGATCCATACAAGAATTCTTATGCTTCTGAGTCATATTTTTTTTTGCCAGTCCTGGGCTTGAGCTCAGGGCCTGAGCACTGTCCTTGGACTTTCTCAAGGTTAGAACTCTACCACTTGAGCCTCAGCACCACTTACGGCTTTTTTTTCTATGTATGTGGTACCAAGGAATTGAACCCGGGCCTTCATGCATGCTAGGCAAGCACTTTAACCACTAGGCCAAACTCCCGGCTCCTTCTGAGTCATATTTATGTTATCGTATTCACAAAACTTGTCCTAGAGTTAAGTACTCAACAATTATTTGAGATTGGATGACTAACTGGATGGATGATTGGGTGGATGGATGGATAGATGGATGGAGGAATAAATGAATGGGTTATGATATATAAATATTCAGAACACAATGTAAAGCAGAATGCATAGTAAAGCAAAATATAAAGCAAAAAAGTTGACCCTAGTTTCAACTGACCCTCAATTTTTCTGCAAATGGCTGGAGAAGCTACAGCACTCTCTTACTCATTAGGGTTCAGATAAAGACCAGCTGTTTGGGAATGGCGATGAAAAGACCAAGAAAAAAGATCCCATTCCATGAGAACACATAACTCCAGGAATCCTTGGGATCCTGAGCAATCACAGCACCAAGGCTACAACTGGAAGATTTTTAATCCTAGAAAAATGGTTTTAATACACAGCATGCAGTGGGAATATTTGTTTGGGCACAGATTGAGCTTAAGTCAAATATTCTGCATTTACAATGTGAGTGATTAATAAGCAGCCACGGGACTTTGTTCTTTCTCTACAATACACTCAAGAAAATGGATGGATTTTATTATTCTACTTATTATTTTTATCAACAAAAGTAGAAAAGAAATGTGATTTCTTCCTTCCCTCCCAAGCTATAAAATGAGAAAGGCAGTGTATGATTATGCATTGCTGGAAAGAGATGCAATTGTAGAGAATTATAAATCATATTCTTTTGTTTGGCTGGCATTTTTGTTTATTTGTTTCTAATGCAAAGAGCAAGAGATTTACCATAATTTGCGTTCTATAACCTGCAGTCCATGTGACAGGAGGTAAAAAAAAATCTATTAGCAACAATGTGTTTTGCCTTTCTGGGCCAAAAGCAAAATAATATCAGGTCAAAATATTCATCTGTTTCTCCTGCCAGGGTTTATTCCTTTTAATGACAGTCCTCCAATTTCAAAGAGCAAACAAATAAAAACTCAGGAACTTCCCCAAAATACATTGGTCAAAATACAAAGATTTGTCTTCTGGTATATTTTCTATAGATGATTATTAACTGCAGAAGTGTGTTTCTTTCTGTGGGAAGAATTATTACTCTTAAGTTTTGTTTGAAAGATCAAATACAAGGAACTGAGCGAGCTTGTATGGATGCTGAGAGTGGAAAAATATGACTGGAAAATACATTGTAGTATTACATGTACCCAAGGTTAGACCACTGTGCAAAGAATTCCTCAAGTTACGCAAGCTCTGCATGCAGAAGCCAGATTTCCTGGCAGTCTTGAAGCAGTTAGAGGAATAATGCATGAACGGCTGAGCAGGTCTTGTTATCACTTCCTCTGTAACCATTTAGGATAAAAAGATTGATATTTAATTTTTTAATAAAACCTCCAAGATGGAAATTTTAAAAAAAATCTTCCAGACTGTAAGGAAAGGACTCAAAGATGTGAGTCCTTTCCTCATCAAGTGTTGTTATTACAATTCCCCTACAAAGTACTTTCATTAGGCTGGGAAAGTTGTTCAGTGGTAGATACTTGCCTAGCATGCATGATGCACGGTGTCCAATTCCTCAGTACCACATACACAGAAAAAGCCAGAAGTACTGCTGTGACTCAAGTGGCAGAGCCCTAACTTGAGCAAAAGGTGATCAGGGACGGGCTGGGAGTATGGCCTAGTGGTAGAGTGCCTGCCTGGCATGCACAAAGACCCGGGTTCAATTCCTTGGTACCACATACATAGAAAAAAAAAAGCCAGAAGTAGTGCTATGGCTCAAGTGGTAGAGCTCTAGCCTTGAGAAAGTCCAAGGACAGTGCTCAGGTCCTGAGCTCAAAGCCCAGGACTGGCAAAAAAGAATTTTCATTGTATATTATACATCTAATAAAATATGCAAGAGCACATATAAAGTAATTCAATCCATACATCCCATTTATAAGCAAGCTATTTGTCAAGGCATGCTTAGGTGCATACCTTCATATAAAAATGAAGAAAATGAATCCAAATCTAAGAATGTTCACAATAATATACAGATACTTGAGATTTTTAAAGACAAAATGTTTATTATGGGTTTGTGACAGAAGATGAAAGTTAGATGGGCTAAAATCCAAAATGATATGGGGCTTGTGGCTCTGAAGAAACCATAGTTAAGTGTGATGTGCAATCTGAGATCAAAGATGAGTGGTAAAGCAGGGGAAGGTCAAGTACCTCAAGTTCTGTGGGAATTGACATGAGTAAATCAAGAAGTCTCTTTGATACCAAGAGAAGTCAAGAGTAAATAGATAGGGAACTACCAGTAGATCTTTCACAGAGAACAGCTCTTTGATGTAGTCTAACCTAATCTGCCTGCATTGGAATATTGATCCTAGAGCTGGGATTCCACTGGCTTGAGCTCAAGGTATTCTCAAAGTATCATCTATTTTTGATATTTTCAAAAGATGGGTCTCTGTCTGGGTTGATAGGAGTTTGATTAAATTAAGAGACAGTCTATGTTTTGAGGAGCACAAACACACATGCATACAAACACACATATACTTGATCACTCCAAGCTATTAACCATAGTCATTTTTACCATTAATTTACTGTTTCGGTAATTATCACCTGTATAGCAAATCAGTTTAACACCTACCTTTGATTACACCATTGCTACCAAGGAATCGAACCCGGGTCTTCGTGCATGCTAGGCCCATCTGTGAGACTCTTATCTCCAATTAATTACAGAAAAGCTGGAAGTGGTACTTGAGTGGTAGAGTGCTAGCTAGCCTTAATCAAAAATAGCCTGTGGACAATGCTCAGGCCCAGAGTGCAAGCCTCAGGACTGTCAAAGTAAATAAAGAAATAAAGAAGTAAGTAAATAAATAAACACCAGCCAGAAGTAGAGCTGCGGCTCAAATAGTAGGATGCCAACCCTAAGTGGAAAAACGTTATGGGACAGTGGCACAGCTCTGAGTTCAGACACCAGTATATGTACAAAAATAAAAAGATGGAAAATGAAGTCATTATCATTTTCCAATCAGCAGCAACTCCCGAGCTGTTCCTTCAGATCTCTTTTCACTCTTCCACTGAATGATGACATCTAATCCCCTCTCCACCCTCTAGGTAGGTTCTGTAGTCCCGCTGCACACTTGCCGAAACTCAGCTATAGATCTATAGATCTATCCTACAACGAAGTTAATGTACACAGGGGCTGTATTCCCACTTCTGACTGCTCAAGGCAAGTCTTACAACTTTTTTTTTCACCTTTCACAATCTTTTCTCTTCCTCACATAACTCCCTTCTCCAAACCTGTCATTCTCTAGGCTCAGGAAGGAGCAAAATAATTGCAATGCTCTGACCCCTGGTGTATGATCTGGGCATTTGCCAACAGGCCTAGGGTGTCTGGCCCTTCTATCTGCTTTAGAAATCACAGCAATTCCTTGAGGCACTGCTGTTCCTTCCAGGCACATGTGAGGTAGTTGTACTTGGCCCATCAACATCGCAGCTGCATAGCAGATTAGGCACCTTGTGTTTTCCTGCCTGGTTACAGCACCCACAAGCCATTTATGGAATTAAGGGCTAGCATTGCTGCTGTGAGCTGGGACACAGTTTACAATCACACCCTAATACAGAGAGCATGACTTTACTTTCTGTGTCGATAGATGGGGTCGCTGAAAATATCTTCCACTAAACTGAGAGATATTTAGGTATGATATATAGATCTAGGACTCTTAAAAAATAAAGCCTAACTTTAGAGAAAGTTCAAAAACTGTATAATGATAGCCTTCACCAGCTCTCTCAAGAAACCAATAACTTCTTCAAATAAACTGGCTTATTTGTGGTTCTACATAAATACAGGATTTCTGATTAGTAATAATGTATTAGGAAATCCTTTAGAGAACAAGAGCTTTGTGTAATTCTTTTATGCAGCACTCACTATCATCCTGCTAATGATGTTAAGCAATTAGGCTGTTTGATTTTCATTAAACGTGAGAAATACATTTTTGTCTTTATACAAATACCTCACAGATAGCGGTGCATAAATGTTTTAAAGATTTTTAGGCTAAGTGCAGAAACTGCTTCTGTTTTTACTACATATCATAAATGTGGAAGAAAAATGAAGAAAAAGAAATGCTCCTGGCACAAAGACTTGAATCTACTTCCAAGGCCTCATGGGGGGGGGCTGGATTCTGTAGTTTTCTTGGGGATGAACAGGCAGGGATGAAGAAATTTCTAATACAAAAATAATTATTAACAGTTGCAAATGGCAAAGGCCTCATCACAGGGTTGAGGCTGGAAATTAATCAAGCCATGTTTTTGCGTTTGGAACAACAACAACAAAAATGATAACATAGGAATGAGAGAGATAGATGGACAAACTCACAGGCAAAGGACATTAAAGCACTCTTCCCAAATGTGTTACTACAACTAGGTTTGCTACTACTTTCCCCAAAGTGACACACTTACTCATCCTGTCACTGAAAAGTACCCCTCTATACTCATGCTACTACTACAGTAAGGGTAGGGAGTCCTCAAACCAGCTTAGCTTATGGCTTGTCAGTCCTGCCTGTACATTTGAACCTGCACAGGTTCCCCCAAAACAATCAATGCCTGGGAGCTTCTACCCGGCTCTGGGGATTAGAGCTTGGTTTGCTCACCTTTCCAGAGTTCATCAGCAGTGGCTCTTGCCTGTAACTCTGACTAATCCCCTTCTCAGTTTCTCAAGGGGCTACAACCTGAGGGAGCATAATTCAAAGCTATCATAGGCAGAAAAGCCTGTGAGACATCACCTCTAAATATTTTTAAAGGACAGCAAAATAAACAAGTAAAATGAAGGCAATGAAGGCAAATATTCATAATTGGCCTCACCAGAATCCCTCTGAAGGAGAGTCAAAGGAGCTAAGAGGCACAGCCTTAGTCCCTTCTCTAAGAACAATCTCACCTATGACAGGAATGAAAGAGGAAGAGAGAGAGAGAGAGAGAGAGAGAGAGAGAGAGAGAGAGAGAGAGAGAGAGAGAGAGAGAGAGAGAGAGAGAGAGAGAGAGAGAGGCAGAGACAGACAGAGACAGTAACAGAGAGACCGAGAGAGAGACACACTTAGTCAGACAGTGGAGCACCTTTTTCATTTCAGCTACTAGAAGGGAGTCTTTGGCTGAGTGCTGGACACTAATGTACAGGCCTGATATCTTAGGGTGCAAGCATAATTCTCTCCATCCTTCATGGCAGATTGTTTCACTAGAGCAGCAAACTGTTCTACTCTGTCTTTGTACAGACATTTCTCTAACACAGGAAGCTGAGATTGAATTCTCTATTCCCTCTACCCCTCTGGCAACTGGATCTCCATTCCGGGCATCTGGTCAACACATCAGGAAACCACTACAGCAAATCATTTTGCTTCTCCACAGCAGGCTGACCAGTAACTACCCAGAATTCATTACTGCCTTAGTTTGTTTACATTCACTGGGAGCAGACAGTGCTGCAAATTATTTGGGGATACTACTTTCCCTATAAATGAGTTTCAAAGTATACTTCCAATCAATAGGCCAGCTGGAAGATTTTCTCTCTTCCTTCCTTCTCCTTCTTTAGGCAATGGCTCTCTTCTCATTGCAATGCATACCCAGACAGAAACAAAATGTTCAAGATGATAGTTTAAATCCAATTCTGTTCTCCCAATACTTGGAAACTTATTTGCAAAGGTATTTAAGCTTCATTCTGGCTTGATTGCCAGTTAAGGGTGTCACTTATCTCTTTATCTTTAAACATCTCCTGCCGTTGACACTTTCTGTTCTGTGGATTATTTGTAATCTGTATGGAGATGCTGAATAACCAAGGATAATGACTAAAGGAAAGCAAGAACAAAACTTTGAAATTACAAGTAAAATCACTTCTTCAAGTATTGCTCTAGTAGGAATGGTGGGGTTTCATTTATATAATGTGCATATTAACAAGGTAGGACTGAGGGCCCAGAGTGTGGCCTAGTGGTAGCATGTGATAGTACCACATATACAGAAAAGGCCAGAAGTGGTGCGGTGGCCCAAGTGGTAGTGTGCTACCCATGAGAAAGCCCAAGGACAGTGACAAGGCCTTGAGTTCAAGCTCCAAGACTAGCAAAAATCAAGAGTAAAATATTTTTCAAGCGGGGCACGGTGGCTCATACCTGTAATCCTAGGTACTCAAGAAGCTGAGATATGATTATTGCAGTTGAAAACCAGCCAGGGCACTAAAGACCTTGAGACACTTATCTCTGATTAATCACTTGAAAACTGGAAATGGCACTGAGGCTCAAAGGAGTAGGGCAGTAGTCTTGAGCTGAAGAGCTCAGTGACAATGGCCAGTGCCTGGGGTAGGGTGGTAGCCTTGAACTAAATAGCTCAGGGATGGTGACCAGACCCAGAGTCCATGCTCCATGACCAACTAAAAAACAAAACAAAACAAAATTTAAAAGTTAGCACCTACTACTGTTAACCTGAGCCTGGCAGGCATAGTGGCATACTCCTGTAATACCAACTACTTGGAAGGCAGCAGTAAAAGGATTAGGGTTTTAAGTTAATTCCAGACAAATGCATCAGAACCTAACTGTAAATCAAACTAAAGGGAAAAATGACTAGGATGTAGTTTTACATGGTAGAATGCTGGCTTAGTAAGTATAAGGCCCCACATTTAATCACCAGTTCTTCTAAATAATGATAATGATAATAATAATAATAATAATAAATGTTAACATTGCATTCAATTGAAGTAATAGCCATGAAAATACCTGTCTATAGCTTCTAATCCAAATCCCACCCAAAATGAATATTGTAGCCCCAGAAGCAAAACTAAGGAGAACACAAAGTGAGAAACTGAAAACTGTTAGGTTCCTCATTCTAATGGGAGATTTCTGAAATAGGAGTTACAAGTCAACATATTTCTGCCTTATAAGAGGAAGAAGAAGAAATAGGAAGAGGAGGAGGAGGAGGAGGAGGAGGAAGAAGATAGGAAAGAGGAGGGGGGAGGAAATATTCACCTATGCCCTGCAGACCAGAAAAAATTAGAGAGATCTTAGGATCAAACTTACAGTCTAGCAGTTAAGATAAAACCTGACCAAAATCTCAGTGCAGTGAAGGGAAAAGAGAAGTGACAAATGTGCTGAGACATCACCAGGGAGAAGGGGTAATCTATACAAAGAAAAGAGTGTCTTCTCTTCTATGTTTAGAGGATGCTGTAAATTTCTGTTTGAATTATTTTAGTATTTCCATTTTCCCTCTAAACTTTCAAAATATCCAAGATGCAAAAAAAATACATAAAATAAGAGTTGAGAGAAGTTCTTCATTTCCTGTAACAACTCTTCTCTACAGAATGGACATGCCTTTGAACATGAGTAATTCCAGGACCAGAAGGCTCAGTGCTAATAAGATGGATTTTTTTCTTCCCAATCTTAGTAGTAAATAGTACTATTGAAATAAAGATGCTACTATAATACACCACACACTCAAAAATGTTCACTCAGCACATAACGTACATCCACTGGATGTTAAGGTTTCTAGGTGTCCACTGCAGAAAACCGATGGCATCATGACAATATTGAGGTACATAGCATATAAAATACATGCGTGTATTGGGCTCTCCTAGCAGAGATTTACAATAGAACAAAATCTAGAGACATTAGGCCAAATAGTATGACACTAAATGTAAGGACCTCCAGGATAAGGAAACAAAAGCCATATAATGAATGATTGTTGTCCTTAATGTACTATGTTATCTCTCATCTCTTTTGCCATCCCTTGGTTATCTCATATTGTTACAATATTTCACCTTGTTATCTGATATATTTTATATGTGCTTAATTGGTTATTTGAAATTGGATAGGGAAGGGGGAAATCAAGATAAGGGGGAGGGTGGGAGGGAAATGGGGACCATGTCATGAGAAAGAGTATCAATGTTTGTGAAGTTATGCACCTTTTATCTGGTGAATATAATGTAACCTTTCTATTAATCACAATAAAAAATAAAAAAAAATACATGTGTGTGTGTGTATGTGTGTGTACAAACATGTCAAAATGAAATTTCCTTGTACAACTCATGTGATAATAAAAATGTGGAGGACAGGGGGCCGGGAGTTTGGCCTAGTGGTAGAGTGCTTGCCTAGCATGCACGAAGACCCGGGTTTGATTCCTTGGTACCACATACTTAGAAAAAGCCGGAAGTGGTACTAAGGCTCAAGTGGTAGAGCTCTAGCTTTGAGAAAAACCCAAGGACAGTGCTCAGGCCCTGAGCTTAAGCCCAGACTGGCAAAAAAAAATGTGGAGGACGAAAAATACTATTAGTCAATTAATCATTACAAAGTATTTCTCCCAGAATTTTTAAAAATTCATGTTTCCATTCCCCTACACAGAGATGGGTATATAGTAGCTCCTACAAACACAAGCAGGCTAACACCAGGAAGGTGACTGTTCAGGTCAAGCCATAGCTCATCTCCAGAACCATAAAAGGTGGGTGTGATCATGTGATTGTAATCTCCATGTAACTAAGAATATCATAGTTTAGGTTACTTTGAGCAAACTAGGGTGAGCCTGTATCAAAAATAACAAAAGCAGAAAGATATGTATCATGTGGTATTGGGCTTACCTAATAAACACAGGACCATGAATTCAAATCTCAGTTTCACTTAAGAAGATAACTGCAGTCTAATATTTTAGACTTTCACTCTGGGGCTTCAGGACACTGGCTATAGTACCACTATTTGTATGAAATTTGGAAACGGTGCTGTGTTAGTTGGTCTTCTCCAGATGTAATAGGTTCTAAAAGAGAGACAGATATTAGGCAGTTAGGTACATGATTGCTGGATATATATGGATAGATAGGTGACAGAGGCAGTTGGAGACAGAGACAGGGACAGAAATGGAGAGACAGAGACAGGGACATACCAAGAAATATAGATATTCAGAGAGAGAGAGAGAGAGAGAGACAGGAATAGTCTTTGCCTTCTTCTGACACTGGGCCATGGTCAACTAATTCAAACACTATTATTTTCCAGAAATTCCCTTCTAAACCAAAAATTAATGCTTTACCAGTTCTCTGGGTATAGCTTAATCATGTTTAATAGACACCTAACACTATCACCACAGTTAATCCATCTCTAGAGGAATGGAGATGTGAATCACACCATGAAATAAAAGATATGGAAATCCCCATACAAATAATGACAAAAGGAGATAGAAAAGTGACACTGGATGTTTACAACTGATTAGATTAAGGGAAGTGTTACTGATCACCTTAATATTCAAAGATAAGATACAAAGATGGCACATCTCTCCATTGCAAAGAAGATAAGGAAAATGCACCCTGCTGATCGCTGAAGTGGAGAAGAACACGGTCATGTCACCCAGTGACAGTATTTGCAATGTATGTCAATCATCAGCAGGTCTTCATCAACTGCTTTGAAAGAAACAGTAATAAGCATCTATTAAAAAATGGAGTGGGATTGGAAGGGAAAGGAGAATTTCATAAGTACTCTCTCTAGGGACAACACAACTATTAACAAAGGTAAAAAAAAAAAGGAGCCCAAACTGAAGAGTAGTATCAATATTTAATCACAGCAGGCTAAAGGTTGCTGAAGCAGGAGGTATTAAATGTAATTGAAACAAAAATCTCCAGATTTCCCACACTGGGTGGGAGATGGCGAAAGGACCTATTCTCCGGGTGTCACCATCTCACAACCTGCTAAAATATTCCCTAAGTGGATTGTGCCCATTACCAACACATCAAATCAGCATCCAGGGAAAGTTTAGTATGTACAGGGCAGAAAGACGCCTTAGGTAATTTCACCTCACCTAACAAATCAGTGTGTTAGTCATAAGCATTCTGTACAAAAGCATTTCCGTCCCACAAAATGGATAGCACAGAAGAATAATCTAGCCAGCATACTAATAAAGGGAAATAAAGGTGTCTGGGAAAAAAAAAACTCTTTGAAACCCTTAATGGCTAATTTGGGAATTCTAGACTTTGCGTACTAGAGAGACAGGTGAAGATACTATTAAACAACCCTAATACACAAGACATATTACATAGAGGATGAATTCTCATTTTATAATTGCTACTAATCTCAGACCTTGGACTCAGGATCTCAGAGGACATTTCCAAAAGCTAATACTGTCACTATATTCTAAAGAATGCTATGCATAAGTTGTTCCCTCCCAAACACCCTAGTTTAATAACTCAGCCTTTTCTTTATGTTGTTATCAAGCTAGGGTTTATGATTCCTCTTTCCTGAACATAAAATTAGTCATTTTACTTACCACAAACTGAGGAAAATGGGTCTACATTCTTTATTTCCCATTCTGGATGTCAGGCCTGCTTACAGTTCAGCTAGCATGGTGTGTTGTGGGGTGTGTGTGTGTGTGTGTGTGTGTGTGTGTGTGTGTGTGTGTGTGTGTGTGTGTGTCATGATAGATTGGATGAATAGATTGAGGGATAAATGAACAAATTAAAGTTTCACATTAACCACTAACAGTTTTCTGTGTACTCTGTATTTAAACAACTATGACTATCTCCTTGTTAGATCATCAGAAGCTGACTTCTCCAAGGGCCAAATTTTTATGCATCTACAGGCCACAGTAATGTCTTTTGGTAAGATCTGCCACAAGGCCAATATAGAGAAAGCATACCAGTAAAGAGCAGAGACATAAAGATGGTCATGCCCAAGCTCAATCACTCAGCAGAGAGTCTCTTCAGTATACTCAGATATTTACTTCTAGACAACAACAATGATATTTGTGGGCAATCACAATCTCCCATGATATAAAACTTAAGTCTTATTCCAGTGAATCAGGAGCAAAATTTGATTTCATATTTTTTTTCCTCTTCCAGAGATGTACTCTGATATACTTAAATTATGCAGCCAAAAAAAAACATGTTTTGCAATCTGCTGGACCAGAGTTATTTAAGGATTGTTTTTCCCAAGAAAGAGAAAAATTCTAAGGAAAAGATGCATACGAGTTAACACAGTTCACTTCACTTCATTGAAATGCTCTCATTTCCCTCATAACAAACATGGAGATTTTGGCAAGACGGGAAACTTCTTTTTGTTGTTTCTGTGTTTCCCCATCTGTAACACTTGTCACCCTCCTGTAACAAATAAGAAAAATAATCTATGTGTCCTACACATTATGTATAACGGCAAAACAAAGCGATCTTTGAATTGGGAATATATGTTGTATTTTCTTAAAGTTATTTTTAAACTAGAAACAGTGAACAGTTAGGAAGATGGAGTTATAAAAACATCTTCTTTTGCAGAATCATCTGAGACACTGGTGGGGATGTTGCAGGTATTGTAGACTTCCTGTCTGTACTTTCTGGGATTGGAGTATGTCAGGGTGTCTATCACAGGACAGATGCTGTGTCTGTTCCATCACTGTGTGGCCCACTGGAATTCAGAAATCTGCCATTACACTGGAGCAGATTGACGGAGTGAGAAAATAAAACAGCACTCTGAGATTGTCAGATGATATTGGAGCAATGTTTTTGGAGGGCACCCTGAGGCTGGCATCTGAAATGTGAAGTCGAGTTTAGAGTGGAACTTTCTGGAGGACAATCAAACATTGGCTTGACAAATAATTCAATCAACTGATTTTTTTTTCCAACGACTTTAGGCATGATGTAACCCAATCCATATGGTTACAGATTAAGTCTGAAAAGTTCAGGGAAGTTAATTCTCTTGCCGAGTCACATGGCATTCCGATCTAGTTTAAACTCTTGCACTTATCCATACTACAGTATGTAGACTTCTGGACATCCTAACTTCTCTGACAGGATCTGACAACTCCAATGGTACAGACCAGCTACAAGAACTCCCAACTCAGTCAGCTGCAGTCTTCCCAGGTGTCAATCGCTTAGGCGTCCCTTAGCAATTCCCTACACCTTGATTGCTAGCCTTCATCTCAGCGTCTTCCTCTCCAGGAAGCCAGAACTCATCACAAGAAAGAAGGCTGCACCAGGGCATTGATACTAAGAACTGGGTGAGAGACAAACTAAATGGGAAATCCATAGTGATGAGGATTGGCAGGCTCTTCAGACCAATTTAATACACAGGAGGGGGAGGGCTTGTTAATGTGAAATTGGACAATCTTACCATGGGATATCGATAAGAGAATAGCCTTTGAACAATCTTAGCATGTCACAAAATAAGGGTGGCGTATACCCCAAGGGAAGATGGATATTTGAGTCGATGAAAATCGATATGCATATGGATATACATGTAATTGACCTATTGCGATTCAGAAGCACATAAAACATGACCTCATTTTGAGAGCAGTTTGCCTCATGAAAGAAAAGCACTTGCTAGAGTTGTTGATAAGAGTAATGTCTTTTAAGGGCAAGATGGGGCAGGAGATAGAGAGAGAGGGAAAGAGAGATCCAGAAGTCACTATACCATAGTTGAGATGAGACCAAAAGCTATTTTACCTGGTGAAACAATGAAAAGGAGTGAAGTCTCAAAACTGCCCTGAAGGATTCTATGAGGTCTAATGGGCAGCTTGCTGGACAGAGAAGCCTGAGAACATGCAACCAGAGAACTAGGGGGAACCTAAGAGTGCAGGAGAGTATCACTCAGACAACAGGAAAAAAGGAAGGCTAGCGTTGATTAGGTAAAAGTCTGCTGGAGAGTCTGATGAGAGGAGGGATGAAAACTTTCATGAGTCTATTATTACCTTGGGTGGATTCAGTTTGGAGGCACCACAGAAATGGGTGGATGAATGGGCGAGGAAAATATTCTTCAATAAATACCTTGAAATGTGCCCAAAATGTTGGAATGAGTTTAGGAGTTAGTGGTCTTTCTATCAAGACTTCCATAGGAAATGTGGTATGTTTTGGTTCTGAATATTTATTTTAAAAGTGTGTCATAGGGCCAAAAAATGAGAAGGGCTGCCATTAGTAGGCCAGAGATGGCAGATAATCTCCCAAAAATAGAGTGTAGATGGGGTTAGAGTGAACAGAATTATAGAAGGAAGCTAGACTGGCTCATTCTGGAGGTAGCGTGTAGAAGGTGAGAACGATTGCACTATGGCCCCATGTTCCAAGAACAATGCATGTACAATGTAGAGGTAAGGAGCCTGGAGGGTGTCTGGTGAACAGCTTGGCTTCTATCCCTCTCCTCTGCCTGTGCGCACATTCAGATACACTGGATTCCAGGAGAGGGGCCGAGTTCTTTTTTTTTTTTAATTCATTTTTTTTATTGGACTGTATAGAGGGGTCACAGTTACATTCACCAGATAGAAGGTACATCACTTCTCACACATTGACTTTCCTTCTCATGTTTTTGCCCCCATTTCCCCTCCTCCCAATCATCTTGTTTTGAGAGGCTGAGTTCTGAGGCTTGTGAAGGAAATATCAACTGGCCAAAGAGTAGTGGACACACATCTTCCCAACAGTACAAACCTCCCCATCATCACAGAAGAGAAACATGTGAAGACAAAGAAAGACAAATTTGCAAGGAGGCCTCCATATCCAAGAAAGAGCAACACCAGGAAGACAGACATTTTTACAGAAATAAACAGATGGAGCTACACTGAAAATATATCAACATAGTAAGGTAGGATTTGACTAGGCTATTAATATCAGTTGGGGCATTTAAATTAAAAGAGAACATAAAATAATAGAGGTTATTATGGAACCAATGAAGAGATGGCAGTATCTCCTAGGGGAAATATCCCTTAATTATAGAGAAATCAGGTGACAGAAGAGATAGATCCAGAAGTTTTATCCTGTACTCATTCTTCCAAAACATAAAACAGAGAAAGTAAAGAAATTTCAGGATACCAATGAACAAAGAAAATCAAATAGCTTAGAGAAACTTTTAAAGAGATTTCCTACAAAGTAATGAGAGGAAAGTAAGATGTATCACCGGCACCTCTTGTTTTGAGAAGACAATGGAGATTTTTTCTGGAATGTAAGAATAAAAACAAGGTTTAAACAAAAAAAACTTGCTATTTCACCTCCACATTATTATTCATGTATGAGAAATAGACAAAGATACCTTCAGAAATGAAGAGTCTCTGAAATTTTGCTGTGTGGAGCCTGTATTATTAATTCAGATGAATAAAAAAAGCAAAGAGGGTTACATAAAAAGTGGAAGATGAGCCACCTACGGCTCCTTATGTTTCTTCCTAAAACCTTGCTGATAGAACAATTAAGATATTTTAAAAGCAAAAAGAAGACCCTCGAGAGAAACTGGGAAGAGGAGAGAAAAATAAACCATAACTCAATTTTGGAAGGTGCAAATCAGGTGGACAATAATTAAAACATATTTCAGCCTTAAGAAAACAGAATGCCAAACAAGCAGGAAGAGAAATTCAACAGTAAACACAATTTATGCCAGGACCTCCCAAAAAAGACTCAATAATTGGAAACATCAAGCATGTTAGAGCCAGTTTGAAGGAAAGGAGCTAAATGAATGAAGATTGGTTGAAAATCCATTTAAACAGTCATCAGATCCTCTTGCAAGCTCAGGGTAGCTCCTGACAGCCTCTGTTTCTCACTGATAAAGGACTGAAGACTTGTATTTA
This sequence comes from Megascapheus bottae, assembly GCF_031878675.1. Lineage (NCBI taxonomy): Eukaryota > Metazoa > Chordata > Mammalia > Rodentia > Geomyidae > Megascapheus > Megascapheus bottae. The sequence continues at coordinate 15,976,516 of NC_143535.1, read as the reverse complement.
GAGAGCATATAACAGCATCTCTCTGTATCTGCAGAAACCTGGAACAGTTAAGACACAAGTCATTTTGCTATGTACAGAGCACTTAACACTAGAGTGGGTACTGGATGATGGCAGCACTATTTTCTTTCTTTTTAAGAAAAGTTTTTAATTGTGTGAATGTGTGAGCTATAATAGGATCATGGAATGATTGAATCATGGTAATTAATATATTCCTAATCTTAGTTGTTTTCACATTTCCATATGTTTTGATGAACACATAGTGATTATGTATATTTATGGGGGGGGTTACCTTGTAGAGTTATACATGTAAAAGGTGTGGACTAGGACAATTAAGGAAACTAGTGTTTCTGTCTCCTTTGGATCTTTGATCTCAGTCTCTTCTAATTATGTTTATAATACAGAATATGTCTTTGTAAACTGCAGACATATAAACCTATGTAATGAAATACAGAGATGTGCATGGATATAAATGATGGGCCAAATGAACTTTCCAGCCATGCTCTCTTGCTCACCCTTCCTAGCCTTTGGTAGTTAGGATCATGTATCTCAATCAACTTTGAACCTCCTCTGAAGACAATGAATGTTCAGAATTTATCTTTCACTTACATATTAGCCCTCCAATTCTATGCATCCCTTCCATATGATAGTACACTGCTCATTTTGTGGGTAAATATTATTCCACTGTGTCTGTGCATGGATATATTTATATGCATATACCATATGCCAAACTACTGAGGAATTGAACCCAGGGCTTCACGCTTGCTAGACAAGTATTCCACCACTAGGCCAAACTCCCAGCCCCTTTTCTAGATTTTTGACGACATTCCATATCAGTTGCCATGAAAGTTATGAAAGTTACTATGAAAGTTACATTCTCACCAACACTGTATACCAGTTCCTTTAGCCACATCCTTCCCAGCATGATTTTTTTGAATTTTGTCTTTTTAAGAAAAGCCACGTTACCAGGAGAAAGATCATCCAACATGACAAATCTCCTCTTGTTGCTGTTTTGTATCAGTGCTGGGGATTGAACCAAGAGCCTCACACTCTTGCAGTCTTCATCAGTTATGACTGGCTCTCTCTCATTTGATCTGAAATGGTGGTTCTGGATTTTTGCTAGTTAATTTGAGTTACTGACTCACACTCCCTTTTTGCTTTTGCTATTTTTCCAATAAGGTCTCTCCTTTTGCCCAGCTAGACCAGATCATGATCCTCCTGTTTATTCTTCCTGAGTAGATAAGATGACAGATATGCCATGGACTACCATTAAAGGAGGGTAAAACTTCTTTTGTTCAGAATTTATCTTTCACTTACATATTAGCCCTCCAATTCTATGCATCCCTTCCATATGATAGTATACTGCTCATTTTGTGGTGTCAAACTAGGATACTTCTGATCTTACTCTTCAGAAGAGCTTCCATTACAGTCCTAAACCACTACATCTCCCTTTTCAAAACTCACATACAGATTTTACATGTTTACTAGGGTCATTTCTGAACTTCCTTGGCCTTTTGATTCAATTTCATTTATAGCCTGGGTCTCAGAGTCCTGTGTCTCACACACACCATCCCAGCAAGATCCAGTTCACCTCCACAGCTAATCATGGCAAGTGGAAACCCTGACTCAAACTGAATGAGCCTTGCACTGCTAGGAATGGAGAGGAATGGGAGAGAATAAAAGATATAGGTGAGGGCATGTTAGACATTTCCTAGTTATGACCAAATAACCTAACATCAAAACTGAAGGGGGAAATTATGTTGCATTAAAGTTTCAGGGATTTCTAGTCCATCATTTTTAACTATGACTATTCTAGGCCCATAGTGAGGCAGAACACCAAAACAGGAATTTCTGTACTACATAGTGGTCAGGAAGCAGGTAAAGAAAGAGAGAAAAAAATAGGGAGGGGGTTCCCAGAGGTAAGGACATATATCTGTCACTCACCTACTTTCTCCAGCTAGCCCCTCACCTCCTAAACTTTCTATCACCTCCCTAGAAGTAACCAGATGAAGACCCAGCACTCAAGCCATGAGTCTGAGAGATATGGTATATTAAAATCATAGAAGGGAGTGTCTGAGAAGAGGCTGTGCTCACTCCATTGCATCTTGCTATCCAAGGCGGTAGCATTCAATGATCCAATTTGCACACAGTGCCTGGCATATGGTAATCATAAAAGTCAGTTGTCTGGTTTGTATGATGTTGTTCTTCATACAGAATAATTAATTCACTTGCCACCAGTGGCAGCCAATAGGAGAGTCACACAAAGAGGTGAACGTGAAAGATCAGAGTCTTCTGCCCTCTACCAGCTCTGCTAGATCCCTCCAGTTGTCACAGTAATATTGCAAAGCATCACCTCACCTCAAATTTTACAGAGGGTGAAACCTAAAGAAGGAGCAAACTTGCCCAGAGCTGGTATGTATGTGGCTCAGCCAGGATTGAAACCCATATACATATGGTTCATCCCAAGTAGAGGGAAGTATTTTCATGATTTAAACAGCATCCCACTTTGAAGGCACTTGCTTTTCCAACTTCATGTAACCTTTTCAGAAGCAGAGGCACCCAGCACCCTCTAAAGGGGAAGGAAGGGGACTGTATTTCAGGAGTGAAAGGAATATAGGGGCATTTTGTTCTTGCTGCTTCCTGCTAAGGGACTATCAGATTACAGAATTTGGCCCAGAGGCATGCAGTCCCCACCTCCCCTTTTCCATTTCTCCCCTAAATTCGTTTTCATTTTGTAGCAATCATTAGCTGAGTTCAGGGAATGGAGTGTGAAAATTTCCTCTTACCTCTGAGCCCTGGTTGGCAGCAGTTCCTTGCAAGTCCTGCAATCAGCACTCCATTTAAGCATCAAGACCTCATCAATTAGGCCTCAATGTACAGGGATCACGTGGCCTGTTGGCCACGCTGAGCTGGGTGCCCAGGAGAACCTGAGGCCTCATTACCAGCCTTGAGCTTTTGTAAAATTCCTGAATAAGCAGCCCATGGAGTGTCTGCAGAAGATCTGCATATATTTTTTTAATTTTTTCCCCTAGCTTTAACAACTGCTTTTACGGACAATTTAACACTGTGGGTTGCCAGCTGTGTTAATGCCTGACTCCCTTCCTTCATGACGCTGTGCCTTGTGAAATGGCCATCAGATGTTGAGGCCAACCTTCTGTGCCTCTCTTAACATCCGGTGCCCAGGACAAAGAAATTTCCATTCCAGGTACATTTATATACTGTTACCTGCTAATTCTGGGTGATGCAGCAATTTGGTGAATGAAGTCTTTGTTCCAACCGTGGAACAAACAAATAAACAAGCAAAAGAAATAGAAGTTTGAGGCTTGATGCTTGGATCCCAGCTCTCTCTTGGTGGTGGGGTGGGGTAACCCATGAGGAGGGAAGGAAAAAGGTCTCTGAAGACCATCTGGGAGGAGCTAAGTGTCCTCCAGCTAAGAGATAAACCCGCCTTGTGTATGGTCTGGGTAATCTAGCACAATATGGTCATTCTAAAACTAAGACCTGCTTCTTTAGGTTGAAGATGGAGGGACTGATTTCTATGTGTGTTCTGGTTCTGTTTAGGTTCTAGAAACTTCCAGTACACTGTGTTCTGTGTGTTCTGGGTATGTTTAGCTTCTAGAAACATCCAATACACATGTCCTTTTATACTTTACAGATAAACCACACTGTTCATATGGTATTTTACAGTGCAAAATATAGTGTTTTTATGCTCTCATAGTGTGTATCTTCTCCCTTCTCTACTCTTTGCCCTCAAGTGAAATAGAAGAGTTAAAAGACAGAAATAGGCTTGATATCTATTTTGGAGTGATTAGCATGCTGAAAAAACTGGAATCTATAGTAACATCTAAAGAAATGGGACTTAAGAAATCATAAGGGCTTTGAACAAGCATTTAAGCATTGGGAACATTGCATAGAGACATATTACATGTCTCTAAGATTAGACAAATAATGTGTCTCATAGATAACATTATCTAAATAGCCATAAATACAGGATTGTCTTTTAAAAAAAATATATCTTTAGGTCATTGTGTATAGGGGATTCATGTCAACACACAAGTTTATGAGTACAATGCATCTTCATCAGTGCCACCCTTTCAGAGGATTGTCTTTTAAATTCATAGAGTTAGTTATGTACATTAAACGTTGAATTAACATTCATGCTGTGGAAAAATAGGATCATACTCCAGTGAACCAATAAGCAGTCAACTTTATTTTCCTGTAATACGTCAGACAAAATCATCTGGACAAACCTGCACAAAAATAAATTCTGAATATATTATATAGCCTGTGAGGGGCTATAAATAATGCACAGCCAAATAAAATATGCACTTACATTGCTTGGATTTGAAACTGATTTTTTTCAACTGTGATTTTTCCCCCCACTAAAATGAAAACAAGAGTTCTACAAGAAACAAATGATCACATATACAGGGAAAGAAATGTGCAGAATAAACCTGGAACTTGTGGGGTGGTTTAGAAAGGACTGGAGATAGTACCTGAACAGGCTCTCTAAAGATGGAGACCCTATAATTCAGTAAAAGTACTGAATCTTAAATACACACGTTCACTAATTCTATTTATTCATAGTTCTGTGTGTGTGTGTGTGTGTGTGTGTGTGTGTGAGAGAGAGAGAGAGAGAGAGAGAGAGAGAGAGTCTAATTCATTTCAGGAGAGTAGGAAACAACTCATCACAGCTAAAGTAGAATATAAGCAAAATCAAATTTAGTAAATTGTATAACAAATAGCCGGCTCATTCATAAGGATACATTTGTTTGATTTGACTATCCTGGAGCTTGAACTTGGGGTGCAGTGCTTGAGCAACATCTCTCAGTACTCCTGGTGTTTTACTTTCTTTTTCAGACAAGGTCTTGTATTTTTGCTCAGAGGTATGTTTGGACCATGATCCTTTTATCTTCATCTCTTCTGTTGCTGACTTTCTAGCATGCATCACAACATCCGGTCTATCACTTTACAAAATGATTCCAAGTCATTAGTGAAAGAGAAATAACAAAAATTAAAGTGTCATCATAGACAACCTCTGCTTAGCAAATGGATCAATGCATTGAGGACCCACCAATGAGGAAAGCATATTGAAAGTCAGCAACACATTTCCCTGTTCATGATGAAAGGCAACCACGTGGTAATTGCTTCACAGCTGCTACTGACCACTCGCTACGGACTGCCAAAAGGTCTGAGCCTCTCACTAATGCATTCTCTCACCCAGTAAGAACCATGCAGTGCATAGAGGGGAGAATGTAGAGAGCTGCATAGGACTTTGAACAGACAATCTGAAAAATGCATCCTGTAGATTTTTGTTTCCAATAGGTTAATGCAAAGGAAAGAAAAGGGTGAGGGGGGCTATATGACCAATTAAATAAAAATGGATACAATTACATTTTGCTGTCTCTGACCGTACCTACTAAAAACTAGATTAAACACTATAGAAACCTTGGGAAATGACTGCAAGGAAGGCCAGGCTGATTTTGGAGGGGAAATGGGGACTTGGGGATTTGTCATAAAGTTATGGGGTGAAGTGGTGTTCTGTAACTATTTGTATAGCACTGACTCATTTTTTTTCTTTCAAATTATCTTTAAGTAGTTTACAAAGAGGTTTCGATGTATCAGTTGGTTTGAAAAATGCATTGTCTCCCATCTCCTTAAGTTACCTGATTCATTTTCACTATATATGATAACTACATTTGCCCCCCTTCCTCTCTCTTTATTTACTTCCCCCCCTCACTTTCCCTTGGCCTCGTGCCTCACTGGCAACACATATTCTAGCTTCCTAGTAGGTTGTGTATATGTGTGTGTAGTATTTTTTGCATTTTGTGACAAAAGGTTAAATATAGTAAAAAAGAAAAGAAAAAGAAAAAATGCATTCACCGAGTTGTCAATAAAGCAGAGACTTTCGCAGCCCTAGAGGGGGACTAACACAGCTTCCTGCTGCAGGGCAAATGTCAACTCTTGATGTTTTTTAAGCCTGACTATTTTGAAGTCAACATAGGCCTCCAGGTTAGTCATATCCTGGGGTATCCATCAGTAACAAATTAAAATCCTGCCTGAAAGAGAACAGCTTTAACTCAGCCATCAAAAAGTTCCCACAGACAAAGTTCCACAGAGCTTGAGCTCACAGTGAAAATGTCCAAATTCCCAAGCAAGTAAGGAACCCTGAATAGAAGAGAGCAGAAACAATTGACAGCAGAGATAGGATCATAAAGTAATCCAGTTGCTGCAGTTTGAAGAACCTCACAGGTAATGCATATGAACATGCTTAGTATGTTGAAAGCAAGTACAGGATTGAAAGTCTGACAAGTAAATGGGTTTCTTAAGCCTTTAGTAAGATTTTAGCAAAATGAGAAATAAATACCATGGAGAATTTATGACTCAGCAGAGGGACATCCAAGTCATTTCAAGCCTGATGAAACAGCCAATGGTAAAGTAATCATGCCAAGAACAAGAAGCAAAACTGGAATAAAATATATGCAAACATGTACTTGAAAGAATCTTCAGTGGTCCTGTTTGGAGAGGAAGAATTTTTGGAAAAGGATATGTCTCAGGAAGAATCTCATCAACAATATAATTCTGGAGTAGGTTTTCCCTTATTGTGTTGAATTCTGATGTCCCAGACAAGAAACTGAAATAAAGAAAGGAGAGAGAGAGAGAGAGAGAGAGAGAGAGAGAGAGAGAGAGAGAGAGAGAGAGAGAGAGAGAGAGAGTCACGCAGACAGACAGACACAGAGACACCCAGAGCAACAGAGAGAGACAGAAACACTGAGTGACAGAGACAGTGGGAAGCTGACAGTGGGAAAACTGTGCATCTACTGACATGTTACAAATCAGTAGAAAGAAGGAGTCAGGCTGGAGAACCAGATAGGTAAATGAAAGGAAAGGATGAAGATATGCACCTAAAGCCACAGTTCTCTCCTTCAAGACATTTAGCAAGCTAGGCATCCACTCCAAACGCAAGCATAAGGAGCCAAGGAAGAAGCCCCTGTGGGATCAGAGAGTCACTGTGTTAGTTTAGCATTTGCTGAAGAGGAAAAGACTGAGTAGAAAGAGTTACCAGTAGTGAAGACCCTAATGAATATTCCCCAACTATGATTTGAAAAGTTGAGGGTAAGGAGAAGCTTACGAGGCAAAATATATGGCACACAGCAATAAGAAAATTCAATAGCTAAAAAGAGCTGTGCAGAATTCAAGTGCAAAGTAATAATAACATTAAAAGACAGAAGGGATTTAATGGAGCTGAAGGATTGTAGGGTTTATGCACTGTTAAGTGATGTTTTTAATTCTATTAAACTATAGGGAAACACATTGCAATCTCTATATTTACCAGAAAACTAAAATCAATTATATATATAATCAAATAGAGAAAAACACAAACTAAATGAAAATAACTGCTTAATCGAAAAATAGGAAAAGCACAAAAACAAAAGTAATGCAGAACAACAATATAATAAATAGTAAAATGGTATATATTCATTTAACTCTGTTAGCAATTCCATTAAATGTGAATTAGACTAAATCCAATTAAAGGACTAAGATTAAATTAGAATATGAATTCTATTCAACATCATGTACAATTTTTTTCTTCGAATGGGCCAAATGCCAATTCTTAATCTATTTCAAATGGTAAAGATCATACAAAACATATCACCTAGCTCTAGAAGATTTAAGTTAGAACCAATAAAAATGATAGGTAGAAAAATCTCTACTAGGAAATTAAATTAGATGCTTTTAAATGAAATGTAGGATAATGTCAATTCATATACTAAACTAGAATATTTTAAACTGAGTGAAAATAAAAATACCACATCCCCAAACTTATGACATATTCTAAAGGTACATATTTAGAAGTACAACTGGAAATCAATTCTTTAACAATCTGTCTCAAGGAATTAGAAAAGAGACAGTAAACAGCTCATGAAAAACAGAAAAAAGTAATAAGGGTAAATGTTAGAAATGAATCAGAGAACTTAAAGACATGTAGGAAAGAAAAATTTTTAAAAATAACATTTGGTGCTTTGAAAAGAATAATAAAAATTGATAGACTTCTTTGGAGAATGAAAAAGGAAAAAAAGAAGGAAAATGAAGATAATTAATCAGAAATATGATGTGTTTTTTTAATAAATATGATTTCTTTGTCTGACATGAGTCTTGAACTCATGGCCTCGGTACTGTCCCTGCACTTTTCATTTGAATTCTAGTGCTCTAGTCCTTTAACACACATTGCCACTTCCAAATCTGAAATTTTTAAAGAAATAACTTCCTATTGGTAGATAGTTCAGACTTCTGACATCATTTATCCTCTCTCTGGGTTTCAGCCAAACATGAACAACATGCAGCAAGCAAAAGCTGTCCATGTGTTATCAAGGTTTGGCTTTGTTGTTTATCCTTTCTCCAATTATCAGAAGGAGAACAGACCTTCTGGAAATTCTGAAAGTGCCATAGAGCAGACTTGAACTTAAACTGGAACCAGAAATGAGTCAGCAAAGCACAGCACGACCATGTCTGACCTACAGACAACAAAACATGTGTCTTAATGGAAGAATGATGAAACACTCAAAAGCAATGTACATATGGTCATACAGGATGAAACTAAATGAAATGAAATCTAGGTTATGGAAACAAGAGGTTTATCTTTGTTCTTAATATACTATGTGAAGTTATTTCTTTGCTCTTTCTACTTATGGTTAATCTCATCTGGTTTACTGTATCTTACTTTTTTTACCTGGTATATTGTATATATGTTTATTTGTTTATTTGAAATAAGGAAGGAGAGGGGGAAAACAAGATGGTTGGAAGGAGTGGGAGAAGGAAAAAAGGGACAAAAACATGAGAAAGGGTATCAAGGTTCGAGAAATAATGTACCCATTACCTGAAAATCGCAACTGTAACCCCTCTATACATTATCTCAACAAAAAAAGTAAAATAAAAAGTTCAATATGACTACATTGCTTGTAGAATAGCTAAAATACATATGTGTCAATAACCAGTTGTTAAAAAGCATAGAATTACTGAAATTCTAGTATCTTAAATGATGGAAGGTATAAATTGAACTTTGTTGACAGGCTCAGCAGTATCTATTAAAGCAGAATATGTAATTAACTATGATCTATGACCAACAATTATATTTTAAGAAAGCACAAGCATGAGTATACTATCTATCAAATACAAGAAAATTCATAGCAACAAGTTTTATAATAGACAAACAATGAATGAAATGATGTAGTTGGTGGTCCAGTTGGGAAAAAACAAAACATACATATTCTTTCAAATGCAATGACATGATGAATCTCAAAGACAAAACTTTTAGCAGGGAGGGGTAACACTGTTGAAAAAGAGATATATGTGTGACCTTGCTTATGTAACAAAACCTCTCTGTCCATCACCCTTCAATAAAATAAATAATAAATAAAAATATAGAACAAATGACCCAAAAATCATACAGCAAAAAATTAGACATAAAACATCTACCATATGATTGTAATATATAAAGTTCAGTGAAGAAGAAAAGAATTCTATTATATCAGAATAGAGGACAGTTGCTAACTTCAGGAATTTGTTTAAATGAAGGTAGGAGAGAAAATCCAGGCATCTACTATGCCCTAATTTTTAAAATATTTTTTGCTGGTCAGTCCTGGTACTTCAATTCAGGGCCTGGGCAATGTCTGTGCTTTTTTCATTGCTAGAACTCTACCACTTGAGCCACAGCACAATTTCTGGCCTTTTCTGTATATGTGGTAGCAAGGAATTGAACCCAGGGCTTTTTGCACGCTAAGCAAGCACTCTACCAGAAGGCAAAACTCCTGTCTTATGCCCTAATTTTTTTAAATGTAAGTCCCATAATTCATCATCTAATCTTCTCATTGGGTGCTTCCAATTCTAATATACAACTCAATTACATATATTATACAGGTCACAAATACATAGGCTATTTTTAAATGTCATTCCTGAGCTATCCAAAAAATTCCTACTCTAAAAATCAACAAAATAAATGCAAATCATCATGAAGAATATCACATACATTGAAACAAGTTAAAGCAAGCCTAAATAAAAAGAGAACTTTTATATCTGTAGAAACCACAGTATTGAAATACCTTCAGTTCTCACTGCATTGCCTTATAAAACAATTGAATTCAGATCAAAAACCCATTGGGTGTTTTATTTATTGCTTAATGAGTAAATTTTTGGTAGAGCAAAGTTCTGAGACTAGACAAGAACTTCTAAAGCAACCAAAGAACTCAGTAGAGCTTTTACTGCCCATTATCAAAACTTCAAAATTCTGAAAAAAAACATACAGTGACAGCTCAGTTGACAAATGAGACAGAATGAGAGACTAGGAAGTGACCTACATGTAAATGGAAAACTGATATATGTCAGAAATGACATTGCCAATTAGTGGAGCAAAATGGAATTTTAAGTCAATAATCTTAGAACAATTAGTTCTTTTTCCCTTGGAGGAAATGAAATTGATTGTCTAAGTTTCTTCATATACAAAGTTTTCTCCAGTTGAATTGCATATACTGTTTCAGACACAATCTAGTCTACGAAGGAAATGAGTAGAAAAGTGAGAAATGGGAAATGATATCTGCCACTATTTTCCTGTGTTACAGAGATGATCCATACAGAGAATGCTGGCTCACACCTCTAATTCTAGCTACTCAGGAGGCTGAGAATCAATGGATCAGACTTTGAAGCAACAGGGCTGGGATTATAGCTCAAGTCATATTACTCAACTGAGCAAGCCAGCTAAGTAATAATGCAAGGCCCTAAGTTCAAAATGTAATATATTTTTTTAGATATGAGGCCTTTGTCCATTGTACAGTTAGTGAAGATCTTCTCCCATTCTGTAGGCTTTCCAGTTAATTTACTAGCTATGCCCTTTGCCATACAAAAGCTCTGCACTTTAATGCAGTCCCACTTATCCAGAACTTTCTCTGATTTGTTGTGATTCTTGGTCCTTATTAAGAAACTTTCAACCTGTGCCAAGGAGGCCTAGTGTATCTCCTATTCCTTCTTGTAAAGTTTTCAGTGTATCTGCTTTTACCTCAAGGTCTTTGACCATTTGGGGTTAATCCTGGTGCGGGGTGACAAAGAAGAATCCAACTTTAGTTTTCTGCAGGTGCTTAACCAGTTCTGCTAGCACCACATGTTGAAGAGGCTATCTTTCTTCCATTCTATTTTTTTGGCTCCCTTGTCAAAGATTAGGTGGCCATAGGTCTGTGGTTTAATGTCTGGGTCCTCAATTCTATTCCATTGGTCTTCAGGCCTGTTCTTGTGCCAGTACCAAGCTGTTTTGAGAATTATAGCTCTGTAATAGAGTCTAAAGTTTGGTATTGAAATTCCTCCTGCGCTGTTCTTTCTGCTAAGAATTGTTTTTGTTATACAGGGTCTTTTATTATTCCATACAAAATTTTGGATTGCCTCTTCTATTTCTTTAAAGAATGACCTTGGGATATTGATGGGTATTGCGTTGAATTTGTAGATAGCCCTTGGCAAGATTGTCATTTTCACGATGTTGATTCTTCCAATTTTGGAGCATGGGAGGTTTTTCCATTTCCTCAGTTCTGCTTTAATTTCCTTTTTCAGGGTTTTAAAGTTTTCTTCAAAAAGATCCTTTACATTCTTAGTTAAGATAATTCCTAGGTACTTTATTTTCTTTGAGGCTATTGCAAAAGGAATTGATTTCCTCATTGTTGCCTTATTCCTCTCACTGTTGGCATAGAGGAAGGCAGTTGACTTTTGAGGATTAATTTTATACCCTGCTACCTTTCCAAAGTTTTGAATCAACTCAAGCAGCTTGGGAGTGGAGTCTATAGGGTTCTTTAAATATAGAATCATGTCATCTGCAAAGAGGGAAAGTTTTACTTCATCTTTCCCTATTTGGATCCCCTTTATGCTTGCTTTTGCCTTCTTGCTCTGGCTAGGAATTCTAATGCTATGTTAAAGAGGAGTGGAGAGAGTCAAAAAATTGAATCACTCCAAAACTAATCTCCAAAGAAACAACTATCCCATTAAAAGATGGGCCAAAGGCTTAAAGAGAGTCTTCACTGAAGAAGAAATAAAAATGGCCTAGAGACACATGAAGAAATGCTCAACTTCTCTGGTCATAAAAGAAATGCAAATCAAAACAACTCTAAGATTCCACCTCACTCCAGTTAGAATGGCCAGGACCAAGAAAACTAATAACAACAAATGCTGGAGGGGATATGGCCAGGAGGGATCACTACTACACTGTTGGTGGGAGTGCAAACTTGTTCAACCACTATGGAAAGCAGTATGGCAGTTCCTCAAAAGACTAAACATGGAACTCCCCTATGACACAGAAATTCCACTCCTAGGCATTTACCCAATTGTCCAGAAACAAGGACAGACTAAATCCACTAGCATAACAATGTTCATTGCAGCACTATTTACCATAGCAAAGATATAGAACCAACCCAGATGTCCCTCAGTTGATGAGTGGATCAACAAGATGTGGTATTTGTACACAATGGAATTCTATGCTGCTGTCAGAAATGGAAAGACTTAGAAAAAATCATATTAAGTGAAGTAAGGAACATAGGTTCAATGGTTTCCCTCATTTGTCATAAGCAGTAGAAACCTTGGACTCTCCTAGCAGAGATTTGCAATAGAGCAAAACCTAGATACATAAGGCCATATAGTATGATGCTAAATGAAAGGACCTCTAGGATATAGAAACAAAAGCCATATAATGAGTGATTGTTGTCCTTAATGTCCTATGTTAGCTCTCATCTCTTTTTCTGTCCCTTGGTTATCTCATATTGTTACAGTATCTCACTTTGTTATCTGATATATTTGCTATATTTGTATTTGGTTATTTGAAATTGTATAGGGAACATGGGAAAACAAGATGAGGGGTGGGGGTGGGGGGAGGGAAATGGGGACCAAGACATGAGAAAGGGTATCAATGTATGGGAATTAATGCACCATCTATCTGGCAAATATCATGTAACCCTTCTATTAATTACATTAAAAAATATATGAAAAAAATGCAGTATAATCTAATAGGGTATAATACAAGGTGACCTTGACTCTTGCCTCAACATTCTCTTGTTCCACAATCACAACTCTCTACTTAGCCAAAGTCAAGCAGTCTGAAGGATCTTTAGTTTACATGCAGCTCCCTCACAAGACTTCAATTCATACTCTGAATTATGGTTTTTTTTTGCTTTATTGAAGTAAAGACTGTTTACATTTTAGGGCACATGATATCACCAGAGGAACATGGTAACATGCGGATTCATATCAAAAAGCTCCAAGGTGCCACCCATGTGTCTACATAGAAATGTGCATGAGACCAAGTGCAAAATGACAATTTCAGGCCCCTAAATATCAAGAGGAACACCACGAGGCATTAAGCCAAGCATTTAGTCCCTCTGAGGATAGGGTGCTTTAAGATTAGGTGATCACAGGCTAGTGATTCCTGACAGGGAATTTCTAACTAATAGGCAGGTATAGTTTGGTGCTAATAGTTCCTGCACCCTCACTGGAGTCCCAAATGTCTACATTTTTTTTCTAAATCACCTGCCTCCTCATGTTAAATTTATAATTTTGTTTGCTCATTGACTCAATTTTCCTTAAAATAAGATGGGAAATACTTATATTTTTTTAATGCAACTGAATATTAAGTTTTGTTACCTAAGACCTGTGACATCGATTTCTGTAAGGTCACACAATGGAACCATTTTTTTTAATGTATGTGTTCTTGGAGAAACTACTATCAGTTACTCAGTTAATTATAGCCTTCCAAGAGTTTGCCTCACAATATGGTGGTCCCCAATTTGAATTTATATTTGTGTTTAAAATAATCATTTGTTCTCTCTCATCGTATCTCTGAGTGCTTTTGTCTATAATTTCCAGGGAGTTTTTTCAGATTTTTTCAAGAATATGAAATAGTTTTAGTACCTGTGCTTCAATGTTTCTAAATTCATGTATGGTAAATCACTTTGGTGTTCAGCTATTCAGAAGTCAGTCATTAGGCGTATACATAATTAGGTACATTTTATATTCACCACATCTCTCCCGTTGAACCATAATCAGACTCATTTCATTTCTCTGAGTGAAGTGGCTGCTGAGGTCATCTTTAAAATGATATACTAATTTTTAAGCACCCCATCCAGCTGGCTTTTATGGCACCTATTAGATAGGTGGAACTTGATAGACAATTATAGGACACATAATAAAAACAAAGAAAAAGAAGGAGGAGCAGGAGGAGGAGGAGAAAGAGGAAGAGAAAGTGGAGGGAGAAGGAGGGAGAAGGTGGAGGAAGAGCAAGAGGAGGAGGAGGAGGAGGAGGAGGAAGAGGAAGAGAAGGCGGCCTGAACAAGCCATGATGCTAATACTTTTACCACCAAGTCTTCACATTTGGCTGTGAATGTTTCATTGGTAAAGCACTTGAAGCCTTACTTAAATATCTTTATCTCAGACATGTGATGGTATTTCACACCTCTTATCCTAGCTACTGGGAGGCTGCAATATGAGGATCAAGGTTCAAAACCAGCTGGGACAGAAAAGTCTGGAGACTTCTCATCTCTAATTAACCACCAAAAAGCCTGAATGGTAGAATTCTAGTTTTGAGCAAAGAAGCTCAGGGACAGCATGCAGGCCCTAAATTCAAGTCCTGGGACCAGCACACACAGGCATAACAACAGTAAAATATCTTTAGGGAGTATCACTCCTGGAAGAAGAATATACCTTTTCCCCTTAGAACTTAAGCTTATTTTTAAAATATTTGCCAGTACTGGTGCTTGGCCTCTGGGCCTGGGTGCTGTCCCTAAGCTCTTCAGCTCAAGGCTACTGCCCTACTGTCCTACCACAGCACCACTTCTTTTTTTTGGGGGGGGGGGAGGGGGTATGTGTTACTAAGGAATCAAACGCAGGGCTTCGTGTATGCTAAGCAAATACTTTACCACTAGGCCACACTCCTGGCTAAGTAACACTATTTTCTATATCATTCTTAATTTCTTCTCAGAAACAACCACTTTCCCTCCCCCCCCCCCCCCAACCCTCCTCTTCTTACATTCTTCCTGACCTCAGACACTTCTCTGGACATGTGCATCCAAGAAAAGAGAAATGGGCTGGGGCAGAGGCCTAAAAGAGTGCACAAATCTGTCATAAGCTCATCCTAAATCAATGGAAAGCAGACAAAGAAATAAATGGGTTGCAAGGTAAAAAGCCTTAGGAAATAGGAAGTTTGGTAGGGCATGCCCCGCCCCCTCCCCTCCCCTCCCCTCCCCTCCCCTCCCTACACTGCACACCACCATTTGCTTTTTCCCTTGGAACCACCAGATGGCGATGTTGCAGGCTGGGTCCCAGCGCCTCTCTGGGTACAGTGGGAAGGGAGAAAGTTGAAGGGAACTCAGTGGATTGTAGTCTATGTCTTTGGCTGAAATGAACATCCCCAACTGAAAGCTGGGTATGCCTTCTGCTTCCCCTGCCCCTCCCCTCTCAAGTTCATCCTGAGGCAGCAGGAAGGTACCAGGCCCTTCTCATTGGAGTTAGATCAGCTTCTTCTTACTAACCAGCTCACCAGTGAAAGATGTTTTCAGGCAGCCAGCCTTCTCCAGAGAAGAAACCTAACCAAACTAGTGAGGCCTGGCAGAATGAGCTCTTGTGCCACCCTTACCAGTTCCCTCTCTTCCCATTGGCTGCCTCCCCTTCTTTTTTGGGGGGCCCATTGTCCCTCCCTAGCAACACTTGCTCACAGTGGTGACTGAACATGTAAATGTTCTGAATTAGCAATAACCTCCCCGGACAAACCAGAGAAAGCTTCCATCGATTTTCTGTGTTGTAAATTGATCCCAATAATTTCGGTGGCTTCAGGGGCTCATTACCTCGCTAATTTGAAATAATCTGAACATAAGCCCAGGTAAAGTTTTCTCTTGCCCTGTGTCTGGACTCATTTAGCTCAATTTCTCAGAGTACGGGGCTTGAGGAAGCCAGTGCTCTGATGTGCAAAATGTGCTTGATTTTACTCTGCCTCACTGGCAGCAGGCTCCTCGCTTTATCTTGGAGGAAGATCAGATCAGTAAAATACCTGAAGGATAGAGGATAGAGAAGAAAATGTGGATGGGAAAATACAAATAAACTCTAATCTGGGGCCAGGGAGACCCAGATCCAGCCCCATGTTTTGGTTTGTGGTAAATGGATAAAGAACTCTCCTGTTTAATCTACCGGGAATATATGAAGCATCTCTTAGAAGATTAAATAGTACTGAGTAATTAACGAGTTGCAGAAGATGAAAACTCAAAGTACAGCTAGATAGTATGTCATTTTACCTTCTCTCTCCAGTTGCTGACACACAGTTGACTAGAATAGAAAGCAGCCACTAACTACCTTGGAGAACATTTTTGGAGACAGAGCAGAAGAAAGAAAGCCATTCCTGTCACAGAAGACACATTCCACTAGGTAGAAAAAATCCAAGGAAGCTACAGGCATGCTCCTAGAAATAATAAGTAAATTTAGCAAAATTAACATGCAAATCATATTTCTGTAGAATAACAATGAAAATTTTGAAATCAAGTTTTAAAAACATTATAAAATAGATGAAACACACACACACACACACAAACACACAAATCCTGTCAGATATAAACCTATCAAAACTGGCACTGTATCTTTCCACTGAAGAGTATAAAGTGTTGATAATAAAAGTCAAATAGAGCTAAATAAGTTGAGACACACAAAGTGCTTATGGATCGGAAGGGTCAATACACTGAAGATGTCAATTCTCAAATTGATCTACAGCACAACTTCAACAGTAAAGTATCCAAGAGTCTAAAAATGAGTTAAAATTTTGCTACTTAAGAGACTGAGATCCGGAAGATTAGAGTTCAAAGCCATCCAAGCTGGAGGCATGGTTCAAGTGGTAGAATGCTAGTCAAGAAAGCAAGCTGAATGGGAGAGGAAGACCCTGAGTTCATGCCCTTGGCACTGTCACGAAAGACAGGTTTAAGAATTAGAACAGAGGTGCCATGAATTTGGCCTAGTGGTAGAGTGCTTACCTAGCATGCATGAAGCCTTGGGTTCGATTTTTCAGTACCACATATACAAAAAAGCTAGAAGTGGTGCTGTAGTAGAGTGCTAGCCTTGAAGAAAATTGCTCAAACCCTGAGTTCGAGCCCCAGAACTGTCACAAAAAGAAATAGAATTTGAACAGACACTTCATTTAAAAGGAACTTTTTACAGCAAATAGATAAATACATGAAAACCTGCTCAGTACTACTAGTCATTAGAAAGATGCAAGTAGAAACCATGCGAGGTACCTAGACATGTCAATTAAAATGGATAAAATAAATATACTCTGAAAAAGCCACATAATGAGTCTGAAGGAAAACACATTTTCTTCTATGAGGAGATGCCGTATTCAATGAATTGTGAGGCATCTTATATCATGAAACAACCCTAGAGTTATCAACTCATTTAAGCTAGATAATGCTTTGATGGGTTGTGTTTGAGGGTTAGCCTGAGCTTGAAGATGAGAAACAAGAATTTGGAATAACCAAGTCAAATGTTTATTATTAGCTAGCTCTTGAACAGAGGATTCAACATTTCAAAAGCCATCAGTTTTCAAAGGCTCCACTTATTTATGGTATGACAATATATTTTTACAAAGTAGACTTTCTAATCACTTTATAACTGCATTTACAGCATAATTCTTATCTGTTTATTAAATTACTCTCAAGAAGATTTAAACTTGAAAATGTTTCCTTAACTATGAGTTCATTTTATGGTATTGCTAAAATGTCCTCCTGCAATCCTATGGTTCAGAAATCTATCTAATTGTGATTGACCCTGCTTCTGCTGAGTGCTCATAGATAAGATTTTGCTTTGTGACATGCCTTTCAGAGACGAAAAGGTCCACTTTAGAGATGGTTCTATCTCAAAACTCAATTCTCACTCAGCCTCTAATTAAATAGGACATTGCTACTTAAGCACCAGAATTTAAGAATAAGATGTAACAATGATTCAACACTTTATTATTTTGTATGTGCCAATACTGGGGTTTGAACTCAAGGTATGGGCTCTATTTCTTAGCTTTTTCATTTAAGTCGGGCACTCTACCAATTGAGCCACAGTTCTATTTCCAATTTTTTTTTTATTCTTAATTGGAAGTAAAGGCTAAATAGACTTTCCTGCCTGGGGTGGCTTCAAACTGTGATCCTCAAATCCCAGCCTCTTGAATAGCCAGAATTACTGGCCTGAGCCTCTGGCATCTGGCCTAGTTCAACACTTATGGGTGAGACTGTGAATGCATCATCAGAGATAATCTTCATTGTCTCCTCCACAGGAAAGAAATAGTACTTACCAAATTCCTACCATAACTCTCTCTCTCTCTCTCTCTCTCTCTCTCTCTCTCTCTCTCTCTCTCTCTCTCTCTCTCTCTCTCTCTCACACACACACACACACACACACACACACAAAATGATCTTAAAAAAACTTCAGTGTTTCCTACAATTGTCACGCTCATTTTCTTCCACTCAGGATTCTTGTCTTACACTGGGTATGGCCTCCTATGTCCATTAAGCAACTGTGTAAAGAAATAAAATATGATAGTCCATGCAAACTCCTCCTGGGGTACCACCACACACAGCAAATATGGGTTACTCTCCATCTAAGCTTTCCTTGCCCTTTCATTCTGTTCCACCTTTATTCTCTCATCACAGTTGTCCATATGTCCATTTCCTTTGCTGTGGTACGATCTTTGAGAGCACCAATTAACTTATTTTGTCAGTAATAAGTATTTAGCTTAAAGTAAATGCTCCATCGATATTGAGAGAGGTAAAAGGAAGAGAAGGAATAAAAAGGTTATGTCTCATTTATTCTGAATGCACAATGCTGTAGACATTACCCCACAAAGACACAATGGATACTGGTAGTTTCTTTCAGTGACTCTCTGTCATTTACTTTACCACACCAAGGATGAAGGTAAAAGTAAATCCTCTTATGAATACAAAGATCTGAGAAGCTTTGGCAAGGTCTCAGTAACGAACCACCTGTAACCTCTAGCATGAATCTAAGTGAAAATTAACCCATGGCTACTGAACCAGCCTCCATTATTACCTGGCTTTTTCTTTTTCTTCATACTACTTGGGTGTGCCCCACTCTGCACCATATTATTTTGCTCTTAATTCCAGGCCCCATACACACATACGCCAACAAGAACAACTGTGTTCAGTTATAATGGAAGTATTGATATTATAATAGCATTGTTTATGCACCAGCTACAGACATGGACACTGTAATGCTTGTTTTACAGAAGCTACAAGGGAAACTAGGATACCTCAGCACAATTTTTGTTTATGTTTACTTGTTAGAAGTTGAACTCAGGGTTCGAGAGAAATAGTGCTAAGGAAGTCTGGAGCTGTGAAGGTCACTGGATCACAGTCATAGATTCTCCCCACATCAAGAGCTAAGAGCAAGGGAAGTCTGTCCTTTAGGATCTCCTAAGCCAATGGGTGGAAGTGAAAGTTCTTTCCCCTGGAGATTGTTAGGAAGAAGGACAAGGAGAACTGAGACTGTCACCATATCCACACATGCTCTAGATATTCCAGGAACATCTCCTGCCAGGAAAAATCTGCAATCCATTTTCAAAGTCTGACTTAATTCTAAAACCCTCCCTTTCCTGTCTTTCTCCCACCCACAACCTCATTTCTTAGAAATGTCCCTGCGAGGCCAGTCAGAATGCAGAATGCAGGTGGCGGACTCTGTCAAGATATGAATAGCTCCAGCTCCAATTTGTTTTTTGTTTGTTTGTTTGTTTGTTTCCCTTCAATTCTTGGCTTGCTTTAACACTTTGTAGACTACAGCTCATTAAGAAAGGGAGAGAGAGAAAATCTGGGGCTCTAACCTTCTTCTAATTTCCAAGGCAATGTTTTTCTGAAAGAAACTCCCTGAATTGCATGTATAATCCCAACTTTACAAGGTAGTAGAAGCCTGTGGAGGTGGGGAAAAGGAAATTGGATGAAAGAATATTCGTGATTGATAAAACCAGTCATGCTGAGTTTGTATACATCCTAGGAATTAATTAGAAGCCAGTTAATCTCTAATCTAGGTAAATAATATAGCATATCTCATTTTAATATGTTTGAGTTCTGATTGACGTTTCATTTGTTCAGGAGGAATTTCTCTGCTCTTTCCTGTCAAGAGACATTGGCAAAACTGTGTGTAATCAACTTTTTCATTCCGTCTGGCAGCGACTATTAGATGTTAAGACAAGAGTGACACAGCGTCTCTGTCATGAATTTGGAAATATGGCATATGGGTATCCTGCAGTAAAACAGAAAGTTTTCATGAGAACCTTCAGCCCCCCCAAATGTGACCTGCTGG
The DNA here is from genome assembly GCF_031878675.1 of Megascapheus bottae. Lineage (NCBI taxonomy): Eukaryota > Metazoa > Chordata > Mammalia > Rodentia > Geomyidae > Megascapheus > Megascapheus bottae. Next base: position 15,956,164 of record NC_143535.1, on the reverse strand, counting down.
AATCAAGTTTCCACCTCCACTTAACTCCCTCATGGCTGTCTGCTAGCATTTTGCAAGGAAAAAGGAATCAGATATCAGTAAATTTTATTCCAGGTCTTCAAACCTCATCTCTGTATGTGCCACCTCCCCTTCCCTCTCTGAACCCTGGGGCAGAAATGACCTTCCGTTCCTTAGTCAGTGGTTGCAATATTTCATTGGCCCTGCAGGCCAAAGCCACTGAGTTCAGCTAAGAAAGGAAAGTCCCCCGATGTGGCTCCAATGAAAAGCGGCTAACAATTGCAAAGTGACTTTCACTCCCATCCAGCCTAAGTAGATGGAACCTGCAAAGTCTATGGGAGGAAGTTAAAAATGAGCCATAGTTCAGCTGGGCTCCCGAGAGAGTGTGAAATGGAAAATGGGCCAAACAAAATAATGTATATTTTTAACTCATAAATAGGCCAGTAAAATTATATTACATCTTTATGAACTACTCCGATACAAATCCAACCACTAATAGCCTCCTCTGCCTGGCCCTCCCCACATGCCTTAATGCATTTGGTTTTAGTACACGAATAATATACTAGGAAGTTTTCTGGGTGATGAGTCTATGTCCCAAAGCAGTTGCATTGATGTAAAGAGATCATTTGTATTGTTGGAAATATTACAGTCATCTAGTGCTAATCACTACTGTTTGGGGATATCTTTTATATCCCATTATAGTCTATGTCCCAAGAAAAATTGTCTAGGTTAATATTGTCCTCCTAAGCACTATTTGGAGTGGATATGGTGAATCTTGGCTTATTCCCTTGGAAATCAAGTATGAAGGTATTTTTAGCATGTGGATTCTACGAGGCTGAATTGTAAATCACAGTCTTTGCCTTTGGAAATTTACAAATCCAAAATTTATTCATTTACCCAGTCAAGAAATATGTTTTAACCTAAATTTTTTGCAGGTCCTATGCTCTCGGTATGGCATACAAGCGTGGCTGGAATCAGATAGTTCCTTCCTCAGGGAGTTTAGAGTCTAGTAGGAAAGATAAGACAACAAAAGTACACAAATAAATCCTAATTAGCAACTGAACTGAGTATTATTCTCTCCCCCCTCAGCTTATATCAACACTTCATTGTGTTTCAAAAGGAGCTTAAATTATTTTTAATGCAAGTCTATAACTTTTAATATTATGAAGATTATCAACTATATGACTTAGTCAAAACTATAAGACCTATATTAGCAAGAACTTTAGCCAAAAACTGTTTCTGGTACTAAGCATGTGATAGAACGAAGATAAAATTTAAATTATAGACAATCTTCTTACACTGAATTCATTATGAAATAAGAATACACAAATAATTTGAGTTAGGTTTAATCCAAGTCAGTACTATTTTGAACAGAAATGAATTTACTCCTAATAATTCACAAAATCAAAGCAATGTCCATTAAATATCAAAGCCATTTTCCAGAAATGTCAAAAGTGTATATATAAATATATGTATGTGTATGTTTTTATTTATTTATGCATATATATATATATATTCAGCACTGAGTCCTTTAAACCAATAGGTAGGAGTCCAAATACCTGAATTTGGAATGGTGTCTATTTGTGTTTCATTTTCAACATAAAGTGGAAAGATTTAGAGATCTGAATACACTCTTTTCTTTTTCCAGTCCTAAGCTTTGAACTCAGGGCCTGAGCACTGTCCTAGGGCTTTCTCAAGGTTAGAACTCTAGCACTTAACCTCAGCACCACTTTTGTTTTGGGGGTGTTTTGTTTTGTTTTTTTTTCTATGTACGTGGTACAGAGGAATCAAATCGGGGTCTTGGTGCATGCTAGGCAAGCACTCTACCACTAGGCCAAACTCCTTGCCCCCTGAATACACTCTGTAATGAAGGCTTCTGAGGCCTGGGTCTCAGTCTGCACACAGTCCCGACTGGATGGTTTTCCTTTCCTCAAAGTCCTGACACAGTGTCTGGCTGTGATCCATCCTGCTGAGATCCAGGCTGCCATGCCCTCTCAGCGGTAGTTGTGGCTGATAGCAGTGCCCAGCCTGACTTGAGGCTCTACCCATCCTCTTGGGACTGGGGTTGTTACCTCATTTTGGTATCCATGCCCGGCGTGTTTGGAGAACTAGAATTCTTTTGTCTCCCTCCGGGGTAAGGATGAAGTAAGATGGTCATCTGCAATGTGGAAGAAGACCCTGGCTAAACGCTGAGGCTGTTGCCACAGAACAGGGAGAAACGAATGCTAATTGTGTGAAATAGGAATAGATAGCTTAATAGTTATAGCTGAGAATGGTGCTAGATACCTACCCCTCTACATATATTAAAACCTTACAGAACTAAACAGGCACATAAGAAGTGCAAGAAAGGTGAGAAGTATGAGCGATTAGTGAACTGTTTCAGTATTAACGCTACAATTATGATACTTCTATAGCCTTTAGGGAATTGGCAGCGTCCTTTTTACCCTTGTGAAAGGCAAAATATTAATCTTCAATTTTCTAACAATAGATATTTGTGGACCATTTCATTGGGACTTTCTGTTTGGGATAGATTTTTTTTACTGATTTAAAAAAAAAATACTTAAAATTTGAATTCAGGGCTTTGAGTTTGCCAGGGCAATTCTGTTCAACTGGAAACAAACCTCCAGCTCTTGATTTTTCTTAATTTATTTTCTTGGGTCGAGTTTCAGCACTTCTGACCAGTTCTAGCTCAAGATCTCACCCTTTCTACTTTTACTAGGGTTACATCTGTGTGCCTCTACACACAAAGTTCATTCTTCTAGATAATATAGCTTCTAGATAATATTATGGCCTGAGCTGATTCAAACCAGGATTCTTCCACCACTGCCCCCAAAGTAGCTGTGATTACAGGCGTAATCCATCACACCTGGATTTTATTCCTATTTCAACTGAGATTTTGGGGAGAAAAATGTCCTATTCTATTCAGTGTTGAGTTGATGTGATCCATTTCAATGGATCCAGGGAGACTTTTTCTTTGTCTTCCTCTTTTTTCTTCTTTTACTTCTCATCACATTTTTCATTTTTCTCTGTTAACAAATTCACCCTTCATTTTTCATGTTACATTTTCAGTCAAGTGGTTGTTGGCTTTTCATCTTGATGTTTTTACTCTTTGCTTTCCACATTTTTGTATTACTTTAGTTTTAAAATTAAATGATATTCATAAAAACTGCCTTCTTCAAAGGCAACTACTTTGTTCAACAACTGAAAGAAATTTTTTTCTTGTTTTTTTATTAAAGAATTTATTAACATTGATTTTTACATCATATTTCAAATGACATGTTTAACAAACAAGTATTCAAGAAGGGAATCTCTATATACAATCACTGGCAGTAAGTTTTTAGAACATAATCCAAATTAGGTTAAGGGTTTGTATATCATAGATACATAGTAATCTATGTAATAACACATTATGTCTATAGAGTCATAGGTTTTTATGTCTATGTAGTTGTGTTTATATTTCCAATACCATGTCCATAGCATTGGGTATGCAAATATTGAGTTCTCACTCTTATACTGTTTGGATCTAATAGCAACAGATTAAGGATACCATGTACCTTTTGTTCCTTTGGTCTTGACTTGTCCCACTCAACATGATTCACTCTAGATTTATCCACTTCCTTGCAAATGCCATTATTTTATCTTGCCTGTTGGCTATGTAGAATTCCATTGTGTGTGTGTATATATATATATATATATATATATATCACATTTTCTATATCCATTCATCTGCAGTAGGCATCTGGATTGTTTCCATCACCTGGCTATTGTGAATAGTGCAGAGATGAACATAGCTGAGCAGGTGTCCTTATCATATTTTGGGTCATGATGTTTAGGATAGATGCCCAGGAGTGGTATGGCGGGATGGTAGGGAAGGTCTATTTTCAGTTCTTTAAGAAACCTCCACACTGCTTTCCAGAGTGGCTGAACTAGTCTACATTCCCACCAGCAGTGTAGTAGGGTTCCTTTTTCTCCACGACCCTGCCAGCAACTGTCATTGTCTGCATTTAAAATCTTGGCCATTCTTGTTGGGGTAAGGTGGTATCTTAGAGTTGTTTTTATTTGCATTTCCTTTATGACCATAGATGATGAACATTTTCTCATATGCTTTTCTGCCATTTTAATCTCTTCTTGTGATAAGTCTCTCTTTAGTTCCCTTGCCCATTTAGTGAATGGTTTATTGAGTTTGGGGGGGGTTAATTTCTTGAGTTCCCTGTAGATACTGGATATTAAGCATTTGTCAGATGTATTATTGAAAGATAATTTTTTTAAAAAAAATTCAGTACATATCCTTCAAAATGTAAGAGAACTGGAAGGAATAGTAGAGGAGGGAAGGGTGAGAACTTTGAACTGGACAACTAATAAAAATACCACAAAAACACAAATAAATGAATTATAGACAACTTTCTCAATTTTCTATTTTATGCCTTCTGTTGAATTTATATGTTTATAAGTCAGCAATCACATTATTAATGAATTTCCCCTTAATTTTAGGTTTTGTTCTTTATTAGTATCTGATGATTTCCTTCTTAAAATATCTCCTTATTTTAGGAATAAAGTATCTTCTTTTATCTGAGACTATTGATTTTTGTAAATAATTATACAGTGGTTTTAAAATTAGCCACTTTTTTGCTTTCCATCGTCTAAAAGTTAGAGACCAATTCTTCTCCTCTTGAGAGTAGATTGAGCTCACAGAAATTGTCACAAATAAAATGGCAGATTAACCACTTCCTAATTTAAAGGTATCATGTTTATGGGCTCACATCTCACTTATCTGCACTTACAATTTGTGGAATAACTTACCTGTGACAGTGCTTCACGATGTGCTTGATTTAAATACGAGTTTGAATATTCAGATAAGACAATGTGACATTTAAAAACATAGGAATAGTGTGCTTCATAGTGAGTTTAAATTCCACACACTTTTAAAGGTGTCTTTTATGCAATCAAGTAAATCAAGCATTTCTTTTCCCAGCAAAGAAAGATTTCTCATAAAGGCCAAAGCACAAGAAAAGATAACGTATTCAATTAGTGAGAATAGGTAACTTCACATAAAGCAGACAAAGAGGGAGCTGGTTTAAATTGGAACAGCCCAGAAGTGATGGTAAAAATAGGACAGTGAGAGTAAAAAGAACTTGTTTCTTTATACATCACGAGGATTGGTGCATAATGGAAATCCTTGCTAACTTAATAGCATGATTGCAGGTATATTAATGCATAATTTTATTATCGTACTTACATGTGACACAAGCAGGTTATGAGCAATACATGAGTGAGCACAAAAGAAGTATGGAGCCTGTTTTGAAACTTATTTTCTTGTTCGAGATAGAGACATTAATCAAACAGTCACACGCATAATGATTTGACAGTGTCAGCATTTCTTGAACTTCCATACAAAGAATTTATTAAAAATTAAAATATACCAGTCTAACTCCAACAAGAGATCATAAGACAAAATGGGCAAATGAATGAAAGTAGACAGGTGAGAAACATATCACATATTACATAATGTCTGTGAGAAGCAACAGAAATTTGATTCATGGAGGGTTTTCAAAAAAAATCTGAATCAGAAAGAGAAAATATTTTATTAAAACAAAGAATAAACAAGATAATAAAATATCACAATATATGTTTTTTTAAAAGACAAGATATATAAGATAGCACAGCCAAGAGAAAATGGACCACATACATCAATATGATAGTTAGTTTGTAAATGCTGCCTCTGCCTCACTGCGCACACTGAATGTCATTTATTCACGCATCAGGTGATCAATCATGCAACATCTTGACATTCTTCATGATAGCACTCCAGTCCCTATAAGGCAGACAGCCTCAGAGTAAAACAACAAGAATAGAAATGGAAACATGCATGTGTATGTAGTGCTTCGTTTAAGAAAACCGATTTCATGCATCACTTTCTTATTAGCAGGGCCACACCCACATATACACAAGAGTTTCATATGACAGTGGAGAACTCACTGACAGAACATGTTTTAACTCTTCATAGGATCATTAGGTAGTAGAATATTAATGATTAGAATGGACTTTAGCAATCAATTGGATATGATGATCATAGAACAAAAATAGAAACTCAACTTCTTCTTTGTAGAAAATTGTAGCACTTTATAGATGAAAAGTATCTTCAAAAATATCCAACAGAAATGTCTCTGAAATCAGGGCCATGCATGAAATTCCTAGAAGGCATTCATGTAGTATCTGTCTTGAAGAATTCTCATATACAGGAATTCCTCTGTTGATTTAGTCAGTAAACAACAGACTACTTACTTTAGGCTAGAGAATGTGTTGACATGAAACTTCAGAAAACATAGTTTTGTAGGCCTGTAAACTATTTTCAAAAGTAGATCTTATTAATATTATTGTTAATGTCAATAAAATAAAGATCATACTTGATATGTATTAAAAAAAGAAAAAGAAAATATTATGGAATTTCAATTACATTTAAAATGACAGGTTCACTATTCAAACTCAACAGTGTAAAAAAATATGATAACTTGTCATGTGCAATAATTAGGGTACAAATAACAGATCTTAATAAAAGAACTAGCATTAATCCATGCTGTAAACAAACAACTGTGGAGTTTATTCAGAATTACTCTGAATATGCCAGTTTGACTAAAGCTGATAAGTAATATCCTCATTATTAAATTTTATAGTTTTCTTTTTAGTTAACACACACATGTATTCACATACATACACATGTGTATGTGTATCTATAAACATCTATGTACATAGATATATGTGCCTGCATGTGTACGTGTACAAGTGTTCATATATGTATATATGCATATTACATGCATGTGTATATTTACATACATATTTATTCTATCAAACATTGTTTCTATCGGTTGGCAATATAAGAATCCTATCCTACACTCTCATTTACTTTGCACAATTGCTGACTTAGATTCAGGCACCATATATTAGTAAACTGGGAGAAAAATATGGGAAGGAATATCAATATTCAATAAGTAATGTATCAGCTGGGCTCAGTGGTTCATGCCTGTAATCCTAGCTACTCAGGAGACTGAGATCTAGGATCTTGGTTCCAAACCAGCCCAGGACTAAAGAACATGACTCTTATCTCTAATTAATTATTAAAAAATGGGAAGTGGGTCTGTGGCTCTAATGGTAAGGTGATAGCCTTGAGCTGAAGAGCCAGGGACAGTGCCCAGGTCCAAAGTTCAAGCCCCACGACCCACAAAAAAAAAGAAAAAAGAAGTAATGTACCCAGTACCTGACAAATGTAACTATAACCCCTCTATATATCACACTGACAATAAAATATCACTGGGAAAAGAAGGGTTTACAATCATTTCATACAGCATGTAATCTTATTTTGTTAGTATTCTTTTATTCAGCATAATTATTGTAAAATTTACAACAGAAGGTTTGCATATCAATAGTTCATTCTCTTTTATTGTAAGTACTTGTACTGTTCTATGGATATATTGTTGTGTATTTGCCTATTTACCTATTAATACACCACTGGTTTGCTTCCTAGTTGAGACAATTGCAAATACATCTGTTACTAGTATTTGTGCCCTAGTCTTTGTTTGGATAGATTAAAAACTAACTTTTTCTTGCATATCTCAGCAGGAGCAGTAAATCTATAGTCTAACCTTTTTAAAAAGCAACTGTTAAACCCTTCACAAAACTTGCATTGTGTTGTTTTTCTGAATGCAACATATATACAAGTGTTTCATTCCAGTCGTTTCGTTTTCTTGTCAATAGTTTACATGGACAGTCTTTAATTTTGGATATTCCAGTGGATGTGCAAGGATATCTAAAAGTTTTAATCTGCATTTCCCCAATAAATAATGATATTGATCATGTTTCATGTGCTTATTTGTTACTCATCCATCTTTTGCCTCTTCTAGAATTGAACTGATCTTGAGTGTTGTTATTATTGAGTTGGAGAGCTCTTTACAAATTATAGCTATAAACTTCCATCAAATATGTGGTTTACCTGGCCTCTCTCCCAGTCTGTGGCTTGCTTTCTTATACCCCAACACTACCATTTCAAGCACCTAGGTTCCTAATTTCTGTAGAGTCCAAGGCATCAGTTTGAACTGTCATAAAATGTGCTTGGATGATGAGCTTAGAAAATGGAAATTATTTATAAACAAACAAAAATAATCTTGAAATACATGTGGGGCAATATTAAAAGACTTGATAATACATTCATTATCAGTGTCCCAGATGAAGAGGAGAAAGAACTCCGTACAGGAAGTATATCAAATGGATGAGTAGTTCCTAAACTTGTTGAAAGATATTTGGGCTAAAGAAGTCAGGAACAGAGCACTGGTGGTTCAGGTCTATTATCCTAGATACTTAGGAGGCTATGACTGAAAGATTGTGGTCTAAATGCAGCAAGGGTGGGAAAGTCTCTGTAAATCTTATTTACAATGAACCACCAACAAAACAGGAAGTACAGCTGTGGCTCAAGTGCTAGAGCACCAATAGTATCCAAGCCTTGAGTTCACTGGAAAAAGGAAACAACACCAACAAACAGAAAGACTAGCAAAGTACACACAAACTCAAGTGACTACAAATTTCCCATTGAAAACTGTGGTTAAACAAAAACTCTCGAGTCTGAGGTGGTCTCTATGGTCAAAGCATTTATTGAGTCACTAAAGATCCTGCTTATAAAAAAGGGCTAGATCTCAGGAGAAGTTTCCACAGCTACCAGCAGCCAGGCTACTTAGAAATCCATTGTAGATAAGTTTATTTATTGAGGAGAAGGGCAAGGGTGGGCACAGAAATGAAGGGACAGAGCATGAACAAATACAGCAGTGGTACTCACTAGGCAATATGTTGAAAATAAGCTATACAACTTGTTGGGGAGGAGAAATCGTGGGAGGAATGGATGGAAGAGGTGACACTGTTTAAAAAGAAATGTATTCATGACTTGACCCTTCTGTACATCACCTTTCAGTAACAATAAGAACATAAATTGAGACAAAGAAATTCATTGGGAAAATGTGCACTAAGCCTAAAACCTAAAACTACTATTGTAACAAAAACTCAGAGGTGAGCATACGTTTATGTTGGCTCTATATTGACCATAGATAAGGGAGGAAGATAATGTAATACAAAGGCAGCTTTGAGATCAGAAGACAGTTTTTTAGGAGATGTATCCATTACTTCTGCATTGGCTAACCTTAACAATTCTGGCCCTTTATAGGCAAATAGAACAAGACAGGCTCACTGTTTGCTGGTATGCCTCCTTGAGATTTAAATCAAGATTTGAGCTTATCAAGAAAGTGAAATGTCCTTCTGCTAATTCACTTCTTTTAGCTTTTTCCTATGTCAACCTCCAGTGTTTGTAATTAAGTTTTTGGCAACCCGGAGATTTTCTTTTTTTTTTTTTTCAAAGTAGAACCTAGAAAAGAACAACAGTTTTAAATGTCCAAAGCAAAGGACTATATTCTGTGGTTATATGGAAAAAAAGAACTCAGCTTCTCCTAGAATGTCATTTCACAGTGTTACTTATACCAAATATGTGAGATGTATTTGGGGGCAAGAGAGACTAAGTGATACATTCTGAAGTGGATAGCACCTAGATAATGTGTAATTCAATTTAATTCTTTTTTTTTTTTTTGCCAGTCCTGAGCTTGAGCTCAGGGCCTGAGCACACTGTCTTTGGACTTTCTCAAGACTAGAGCTCTACAACTTAAGCCTCAGCACCACTTTCAGCTTTTTTTTTATGTATGTGGTACTGAGGAATTGAACCCAGATCTTTGTGCATGCTAGGTAAGCACACTGCCAGTAGGCCAAACTCTCGGCCCAAGTAATTCAATTTAATTTTGACACTATCTACCTGGAAGTATTGTCAGATCCCGCAGACTAAGAGCTCAGATCTGCAAAATTGCTCCCCACATCAGAGCTCTGTCAAGATCTGAGTCCCTGAAACTTCTGATCTGCTGGCTATTAATTGGTGTTATGGCAAATTCCTTTTTGATTTATTCACTACAAGAAGCTAACAAACCAATAAAACATATTTAGTGGTTAATTATAAGAGATCTTACAAAGGATGCACATAATTGGGCTATACAAGTTGAAGTATAAACATAGAATCAATGCTGTTATGCCTTTCCAACTGTATCTTACTCCAAAAATTGTTTTGTGTTCAGTTTTCAGGTGTATATCCAAACAATGGTTTTGGATGATCATTTTGATCTTTAGCCTCTCTCACCTCCTATAAGGTTAAAGGGTGAATTTGGAAAGCCTAAGCCTTCTGAGTTTTCCTATATCCAGCCCCAACCATAAAGCTAACTAGGGCATACCAACCATCAAACCAACTCTCATACAAAAAAGACACAGCTTTTGGTGATTCCAAGGATTTTAGGAATGGAATGGTAGGCCAGAAAACAGGACATACATATAGATAGATAGATAGATAGATAGATAGATAGATAGATAGATAGATCACAGTAACATATATATCAATTGAGAAATAAAGGCAAAGTCAGGACATTCTTTGATGAAAGAAATGCAAAGGAATTCATTACCAGCTGTCAAACTTGGAAACACACGTGAAAGAAAGTGCGAGAGCAGGGGGAAGGAAAAGGCTTTAGAGGAAATCTTGACATTTAAGAAACAGGCAAGAACAATAGCAAGTTTAAATATCTGAGTGTATAGAACAGAATAATGCTCTCCCTTTGATTTTTAAAATATATATATATATTTCACTTAATGTAATAACTAGTAATAAGAGTAATACAGGCTTCTTCTATACAAGGAAAGCTCAGGACCTACATTCTGGCTTCACTGTTTATTTCAACCAAACATTTAAAGAACTAATGTCAATAATTCCCAAACTCTCCCCAAAACTGTAGAAGACAAAATGCTTCCATAGTCACCTTACAAAGTTCATATTACTCTGCTACCCAGGTGACACAAGGACACCAGAAAAAGATACACCCTAATGAACATAGATACACAAATCACCAATAAAATATTAACAAACTGAGTTCAGTATCATATTCAAAGGATCATTCACTACAAAAAGTTGGATTTATCCCACTTATGAAAATATAGTTCAATATATAAAAATCTACATATGCGTGAGATCATGCAACTCCATAAAATTATGGCAATAGATACAAATAATTTGACAAAAGTTAAAGATACAGCTCTTGACAAAAGCATCAAATCATGTGCAGGTCAATTATGAAAAGTTGGAAGCATTTCCTAGAAAGTCAGAAATAAGATAACTATAATCACTCTCTCCATTTCTTTTTGACCAAAAACACAATCCATAAATGACAAAATATAGGTCAAGCCTGGCACCAGTGATTCATACCTGTAATCCAGGCTACTAAAGAGACTGAGATCTGAGGATCACATTTCAAAGTCAGCTTGGGCAAGAAAGTGTATGACACTTACATCTCCGAGTGAACTACTCAGAAAAAGCAGGATGTGGCACTGTGGCTTACAGCCTTGAACAGAAAGAAGCCCAGTTACAGTGTCCAGGACCTGAGTTCAAGCCCCAGGACTGGCAAAAAATAGACAGGCATCAAACTTTAGCAAGATAAGTTTTGGGGCTCAGCAAGACTCTGAAAAATTAAGTGACAAAAATTGTCTGAAGAATCACCTATTTGAAAAAATACTTTTATCTAGAGTATCTAAAGGATTCTCAAGATGCAATAATAATAATAAACCCACCAGACTTTGAAAAATAAATGGGCAAAAGATGGAATCAGATACTGCACCAAAAAAGGACATGTGACTAGGACAGAAAGTTGAAAGGTTTTTGCAAAATGCTAATCAAAAGCTTCATGAGAAAGTAATGCAAATAAGAATAGACAAAAATTATGAACAAAGGGACAATTCGGAGTTTGAGTGAGGATACAGAGAAATCAGAATGTTTATACTTTGTTAGTGAGAATGTAGAACAGTACTGCCACTCAGGAAGATTTGGCAGGTTTTATGTTTCAGTCTTTGTTTTCAGTACTGGGGATTGAATCCAAGAGTTATACATACCCTTTTTTGTGCGTTGCTTTGTTTATTTTGTTGTTTTGAAACAGGGTCTTACCCGGTAACCCAGGTCAGCCTTGAGACTGGAAACCTCTGTTTCACCTTCCCAAGTGCTGGGCTTATAGACATGTGCCAACACACCTGGCTTGGCCGTTTGCTATAGACTTTAAGTGCATTAATTACCAATGTGGCAATCAAATCCTTGTGTATTGACTCTAGAAATATGAAAGCATTTATTTACATGCCTTATGTTTTTAGCAGTGTTTTTTTTTTTATAATTCCTGGGAACTAGCACCTACCAAATGTTTTTCATTAGCTCAAAAGAAAAGTGAGGTCTTATTACCATAGCTAAGATATGGAATCAACCCAGCTGCCCCTCTGTGAATGAAGGGATCAAGAAAACATGGTACTTATACACAATGAAATTCTATGCTTCCATTAGAAAGAATGGCATTGCTTCATTTGTATGGAAATGGAAAGACTTGGAAAAAAATTATATTAAGTGAAGTAAGCCAGACCCAAAGAAACTTAGGCTCGAGTTTCCCTCATTTGTAATAACTAGACTGTGGCTAGGATATTCTTAGCACTGGATCACGACTCAATAGATTTCTACATACGACCATCCAAAATGATGCTTATCAAAGTAAACTCCAAGAAACAGAAACCAGAAAGAGGGCTTTAAAAAACATTGTACTGCTTGCAGTTATTTCCTCTCTCTCTCTTATTCCTCCTTTGGTTTATTTCCCTTTGACACTGTTTTTGGTTTTCCTGTCTTGTATATAAGTTCATCTGATTTGGGGAAGGAGAAGGGAATCACAGATTTGGTGAGACAAAGGCTGAACCTATTGAACAGTGATATTCACTAGACACTAATTTGGAAATGAACTTTACAACTTGGTGGGGAGAGGAGTGGGAGAAAATGAGGGAGGGGTAACACTGTTAAAAACAAATGTACTATTTCATTATTTATGTAAATGTAACAATGTGATCCCTTTGTACAACACCTTTACAATAAAATTTAAATTTAAATAGTGAAGCACTCTAGAAATGGTAAAATTCTAGAGACTAAGTGTTTTTCAAGGGGCTAGAAGAGTAATTTGAATAACAAAGGGGAACAAAAGGAATTACCTTACTATTATGGTTAAACGTATTCATATCCTGGACATGAACGTGGCTACTAAATCCTGTACATGTGCTAGAAATCATAGAGCTGTCCTCATTTCACAGTGCATTTATTTTTTAAGTGACACTGCCATCTCTTCAAAGACTGTGTCTCTTATTCTTTGCCTCTGGTAAAACCAACAGATCATGCTAAGCAAAATTTCATGTATTTCTTTTTTAGAATTCAAACTAGACATCTATGTGAAAATTGAAACAATTAAATGTGCATAAATATTTTAGCAGGGTAATCAAGAAAATCATATCAACTAAAATTTATAACAAAGTTAATTTAACATGCATTACTGTTGTGAATCATTACCATAGATGGCATGGTATGCAGTCCATTTAAATGAGTGTAATTAGTATTGCCTTTATTGTCAAGCCATTTAAAAACTTTCCTCCTATATCTGTAATCATCACCAATGTTTTTCTTCTTTATGCACATCATATACAAAAATTCAGTACTCACAGCTGACCTACAGATGTGTGTTTGTGTGTGTTTGTGTGTGTGTGTGTGTGTGTGTGTGTGTGTTTGATTGGTAACACTCAAATGCATCTCAAATTTGAGAGTGTGAATAACAAGAGAAAGAAGTGTTTACCAGTAGTAAACAATTAAAGAATGATCTTCTGCAAAAGAAATGTTGGGTTAGGCAGGGGGGAAAAATAGTTAAGCCTTAAGACTTCTGTAACCCACAACTGTGTATCTAGTCTACACAAAACAGAGTATAACAATTATAGGTAATAATTGCAGTATGAGCTAAGATCTCTGACTCTCCTAGAGATTGTCAGAAGAATGAGAACAAAACTGCCCATGAAATAGCAGCCTCATCAACATATTATGTGAAACAAAGGAAATTACACACATGTATTTGGCATGATAACCAACTACTATGGGTTTTTGTACAAGGGTGGGGTTTTTTTTTCTTACTGGCAAGAGCTAGGTATGGTAGAAACTGAGTTGAGCAATTAGAAGACAAGAACCAGGGATTTCAGGCAGACGATCCGTGAACTATATAGCACAGAAGTCAAATAAAAAGGCAGAATATATTTGAGAAAGGCAGAATATATTTGAGAAGGAATACAGAGATTCAGATGGCTGCAGGGGAAGAATAGAGGAAAAGTCATCAGGGCTGTTCTGATGTGAATGACAAACAATGAGGACTTTGATTTTTCATGGGAGTCTAGTTAGGAGACATCAAAGGCTTGGACTATGTTCCAAGAGGACTTTGACAGTGAGAAGGACGAATTATAGATGACTGAAGAGAAAGGCTAAAGAGAAAGTTTTACTAGCTAGAGAAAAATAACTAAAATAGTTCTGATGGGACCCAATCACCTCTAACCAAGGCAAGTGTATCTGGGAGTAGACAGGAAGTACTGCTGACGAGAATTGCCAATGTAAAGCTTTTGCTGTGAGAGAGGAGAAAAGAACTAGATGCTCATGGTTGAAATCCTAGCTAGTCAGGAGGTTGAGGTTTGAGGATTTTAGTTAGAAGCCAGCCAGCCTGGGTAGATGAGGATGTGAGATTATTATCTCCAATTAGGCGGTAAAAAGTGGAACTGTGGCTCAGTGTGGCAAAGCACTAGTCTAGAGTGGAAAAAGCCAAATGAATGTGAGGCTCTGAGCTCACAGCAGCTGCGCAGTAGCTGCACTCTGCAACTCCTCCCCCAAAAAGATGAAGAATAAAGAAAGATGTGGTTGGGATATTGGTACAGTTGAGTTTGTTAAATGAATTAAGTGGAAATGCTGTTCCATGTGATGGGAGGAAGATTCCATGTGTAGAGACTGGAGTGGGGAAAGAAGCATTAAGTATAGGTTATATCAGTAGCAAAATGGAAAACATGAGAAAGAAGCATTATAAATGTACATTTAAATTAAGTGAGTTGTAGTAAGACACCAAAGACACAGGTTGAGTAAGAACTGAAGAGACAAAGTCACCAAAAAGCAAAGAGGAAAAGAGAAAATGAAAACAGACAAAACCCTATTTTTATTTCTTTATTTATGTTTTTCATAGGTTGGTATCAATGGGAGCAAAATTTCAGATCGATGAAGATGGAACGAGATAAGAAAGCAAAAGTACGAAGTGAAAGTGGTTTTAGGAGATTTAAACGCCAAGTGTGAAAATCTTTACAAAACCATTGCTCAGTCTCCAAAGGATAACATGACCTAAGCTGACAACTGAATTACATAAAAAATGGCCCCATTTCTTCCTGGAACAAAATACCTCTCCATGCTTTGCTACCGATATAGAACCATTAAATTGGTATCCATGGCTGTAGCGAGACAAGATTAGAGCCCAGGAAGTCATTGGGAGAGTCTTTATTTTTCCTGATGTTTTGAAGTTTTCTGGAGAGAAATAATGAAAAGAGAAATGCGGTGAGCAGGAATCAACTTCAACTATAACCAGTTTTCCCATAACACATTAAGGTGATCAGCTCAGGACCCACAAACTGAGATTTGACTTCCCAGTGTCATAGCTTGCCAGGCCATGAGATCAAGAGGGCATGAATAAGATACCACTGTTTTCCCAGGGAATAATTTTCACTTTAACCTTTTAAAGAATCGTATGGTACCCTCCATAACCAATTGCATGGAAATCTTTTCCTGTAGTATTTTGTGGAGTAATGTTGTCCATGTGTACCACGGAGAATTTATGATCATATATTTCTGGTTTGCTGTCACTGTCTCTGAAGTCAAGCAGAGGAATTGGGGATACAAGGTAAAGTGAAGGAATTACAGTAGAAATCTGATGTAGCTCATTCAATCATTTATTCATTTTTGTACCATTAGGGAGGCATGAGTACTGATGTGTTCTTGCTTGGCATTTTTGCTCAGGTCTGGCCCTCTACCACTTGAATCATGCCTCCACTTTTGACCTTTTGCTGATTAATTAGTCTCATAAACTTCTTTGCTGATAAATTAGTCTCATAAACTTCTCTGTCCAGGTGAGCTTTGTGACAAGAACCTCTGATGATCTCTGCCTCTTGAGTATATAAGATTAGAAGCCTAAATAGCTAGGATTACTGAAACTCCTGTTTCTGTTTTTTTTCTATGGTTGCTCTAGACTCTGGTCCCATGGGAATCAGTAGAACATTTTACATCCTAATTAAGCAGATAACAAAAATGACACCTTATGCTGTGCCAACCTTCTCCTCCAGGACTTGACCACTCAAAGGTGTAAAATATCCTCATGGAAACAGGCTAAGTGGGTTGTTCAGATATGTGTTTTTGTAACATTTTCCTGTAGTTTTATTCCACTGCTGTAGAGATCTGGCTTGAGGGTATTGGATAAATGCTAAATAATAATCAGACTGAGAAAAAGAAATGGATTTTCCAGCATAGTGGTTAGAACGAGAACAGGCTTAATTATTGATTCTCACTCCTGCCTTGTTCACACCTCGGCTCACATTCAAATAACTTGAGGGAGAAAATAGTTCAGAATTTAGTAAAGCAGAAACCGTTCCAAGGCTGTTAGGGTGTCAATTCCACCTTTCCTTTAATTTGGAGATGTATTTCTACAATGTGGTACCAGATCAATAAAGAAAAAACAGGAAGCAAGTAGAGGGCCTACCTGCAGAAGTTCCTGCATGGAAATTAGAATAAGAAGGCTCTGGCCCATGGGACCTTCTGATGTCACCTTTCTATTATATTGTCCTGGTTTTGCTTTAGAATTTTCTTTTAGCAACCAATAACAAACCTCCAGAAAACATTTGAGAACTGTAACATGGATCCTGCCCTTTGGCTTTTGGTCACAATGAGTTTTATATCCCAGTAGCTCATTAATAATGGTTCCAGATTAAAAATTAAACCCTTTCCAATTTATGGAACCAGTCTCATGCAACCTCATGCTGTGTAAGGGTCAAATTTATTGAAGGAATTTAGATGGAAAAAACACATCTAATAGGCATACTGCCTTTTCTTGTTTCAACCTGAAATAGATTTGTGATTTTTCAGTGAAACACAAGAGCAAAAAAGACTGAATCATAAGAATAAGTGGGAACATGTTTGTAGTTATTCGACAAACTCGACTTTCAAGATATTTCTACAGAAGCGAAATGAAAAAAGAGAATTGAGGCAATTATGTGTGCAATCAAGAAGCCATCCACGGTCATCCTGTCCTCTGAGTCTTTCATAAAATTAACTTCAACCCTCATACTCATCTTTAATAAGAAGTCCAATATTCTTGCTCAGGTTTTCTTACACATCTAAAATGTACCTTCTTTTGGTTATCTGTAATTTTAATTAACTATTCTCATTGAACTTGCATCTATTCTCCTATGAATGTCCCCATCTTGCCCAGTAATAATTCATATGCCAATAGAGTGCTTGTCTATTTATTTCCCAGCACTGTTCTCACAAGGTTAGGTCTGTAAAGGAAATAGCTACTATGCAATTGATATGAATAAAAAATAAGTAATGTATATGTATAACTTACACATATGTATAACTTACACATATGTATTCCAACATTTCTTTCAGCCACTCAAAATTCTCATTTCCCATTAACACTGTGAGGTATGTTCTCATACACACTTGGAATTCTCAGGAGTTACTGAGGCTTTCTCCCTCATTCTCCAGTCTCTCTCTGTCCTTCGTGCTTGCTTCCTTAAAAAGCAGTTTATTTTCATGCAAACCAATGTAACCCTCTCTTTATTTCGTGGCCTTGAGGATAAGAGTCTGATTGAACTATTTTACCAAACAAAAATAATGATCCTCTTAAGAAAGAATTGTGTCACTTCCTCAGGAGGTAGGGACTGCACTTACCTGCAATGATATTTTTAGTTTAGTTTCATTTTTCCTTCATTATATGAGGGAAAAGCAATTCACAAACTCAAGCATATTTCTTGGTCTGGCTATTTAAGGCCAAAGATTAAGCAGTAGTGATTAATATAGCATGTTCTCTTATTTGCATATTTTACTGTATGCCCACCTTTAGACCAGGGCCTGTGGCAAACTATCCATAGGAGAGGATATTTAAATTTAATGTGAACTTTTGTTCTATACAAGTCACAAGTTGTGTGTTCTTTCCTCCAAAGCCAAGTCTTTTTACAAGATATAACAGAGGGAATCGTTTAATTTACTATCCAAAAATAATTTGTATCATTTCACCTTGATTTTAGTCACATTAACTTAAAGAATTTTGAAGCTTATGTTAACCCCTACCCCAATTTCATTCATAAATACACATTGTCTTAGGAGCTCATACCTTCCATGGATTTCCATATAAAATATATTAGGAGATATAATAAAATGTAGAAATTTATTTGGAGAGCACAAATTATTAGAATGATGGTGAATAGGCAAGCAGCAGACCGTGTGCTGTGAAACACACTCAAAGCAAACTCAGTGAGTGAAGCGTCATGTCTGCTATCCTTTCTCAACTTCTGAAGCAAAATGAGCATTTTTATTTTAAACTTCCATTTACTGGACATGATCTTACCTCCTGAAGAATGAGGGGGACTTCTATTTTCTGTTCCACATGAGACAATTTCTAACAGCTGAGGATAGCTCTGTTGATTTCATCCAAGGTTATTACTTTGGGGCCAGTGGTGGTGGGGTCGTGTCTGTAATCTCTGGCAGGGGTGTAGGAAGTACAGATTGTGACTCAAAACAAGTCTAAACAAAAAGTTACCAACCCCAGTTCAACCACACAATTTGAGATTGGTGGCATGTGGATGCCAGTGAAGTCATTTTTGTAGGAGACATAAGCAGTAGGAGTGTGATCCAAAAGTAACTTGAAGCAAAAATGGCTTGAAGGCATGACTCAAGTAGGAAAGCATTTACCTAGCAAGCAGTAGGCCTCATGTTCAAGTCCCAGGATGGCCAAAATATGGGGAAAAATCGGAAAACATTTTTTTTTCTTAACTACTAAGTCTTAACTACTTTCATTCTATGTCTGAAAAGCATAGAATTCAGGGGGGGACTCACCCCTACTTTGGGTCAGTACTAAAATATCAGCACAACACAATTTTAAATTGTCTTTACGTGGGCCCTTTTATCTATCAACCTCATCCCACAACTGAGGTCATGCAAATTTACTTTTTGTTTAAATTCCTAGCTGATTCTAATTAGCCTATATTTCCTCATTCACATTTCAGGAAACTTAAAACAAAATTTAAGGGACAAAATGCTATTAATCTGTTTTCCTTTTTTAATTTTGTATTGTAATTAATAGAGGGTTACAGTTATATTCACCAGATAGAAGCATTACTTCACACACATTGATACCCCTTCTAAAGTTTTTGTTCCCTTTTCCCTCCCCTCTCCCCTCCCCTCATCTTGGTTTCCCTCTTCCTTTTCCTATTTCAAGTAAACAAATAAAAGTATATGCAATATACCAGACTACAAGGTTAAAGACCCAGAAATCAACCCACAGACCTATGGCCACCTAATCTATGATAAGGGCGCCAAAAGAATATAGACTGTGACTGTAACAGAACACCTGGATCCAGGTGATTTCTGAAGGAAGGATATTAAATTTGGCTCATGATTTTGGAAACTAGAAAGTTGACCATTGGGCAGCCATATTTGTTGAGGGCAACAGATTTCTAAAATTCATACTAGAGGCAAAAGGAAAAGGCATTGTCCTAAGCTTGCTTTTCAACAGCCCTTTCCTGTGGTATCTAATTTATTCTCTCACAAAGGAAAGTACTTCTTATCCAACTGAGAAGGAGATTTGAATTGAACTTTCAAAGATTACACTGAACTTTTAGTTCAAGAAACAAGGTTATAGGTAGTTTCTGTCATTTCTCAAAATAAAAGACAAAAAGGCTTTGTTGATAAAATAATGCTTTCGGTTTAGTGCATTTTAATTTGCAAGTGGTGTTTTAGATCTTAATGTAGAAACACATTATGTCATGTATAATGGAATATTTTGACTGTGTTTTTGGGAAACGTGGCAAAAGGAGGCTATGGTTTATAGCATTTCTGTATAACCAAACCAAGTTATGCATAGTTAAAAAAGCTCCAAAGGAATTGGTGCCAAATACACTTGATTTTCCACACAGACCTTATGTGAGTTGTGCCAATTTTGTAGAATCTCAGTTTTTTCTTTATCAAAGGAGAGGATCCCTTTTGCTAGAAATACCAAAGACTGAAGTTAGCTCATGGAAACCACTTGAAACAGTACCTGGTATACACCCCTTGGCAAAGGAAGATTCTCATCTTTCTGAGAGCACCTTTGTGGCATTAAAAAAAAAGGATATCTAAAAAAACTTGTATTTGTAAACTTCTTTGTCAAATGGCAATTCCTCCGTACAACTACTTAAAAATGATAATAAAAATTAAGAATAAATTAAAAAAAGAAAATTGAAATTATTCTGATAACAAGAAAAACAACATAGGATAAAAGTCAAAAGAGAAGTACATAATACATATGCATACATATAAATAAATATGTATAAATAGATATACATATGCTTCCACATTTATATATGCACAATGATCTGCTTATTGTGGTTTGTCCCTTGGAGACACGTGTTGAAATTTGATTGGTTGGTGTGGGAAGGTGGGACCTATAAAGGAGGCTGCCATTCAGTGGGAGAGCACTTCCTTATTATGCACAAAGCCCTGGGTTTGAGCCTCTAGATCATAAAAGACCACGAGGCTTAATCAGTTTGCTAAGCAGGACATTGCCTTTTTCAAAGGCAATAAGAATGCTGATCTTTAATGTGTTTTTTTTAATTCCCAGAGAACATGGTTATTAATCCTGATCTGCACTTTGAAATTCATCCTTTGTCTGCATTACCTGGGAAGAAAGCATTTGTTTATCTCAGGCAGCTCTGGAATGGCTCTGCTCCTCAAAGGCCATCTCAAGTGGTTCCCCAATAGTTTCTATCATTTTTATTCAGACAGACACATAAATTGTTTACACCACTAACTCGTATACAGTTAAAACAGTTACTTTAGTCAGTACTACTGATAATATTGTCTTCTCTCCTTCTCTTCTTTCCAGCCCCTCTCTTTATTTTCTAATTATAAAAGAATTGGTTCAGATAGTAGTTATAATTTTTTTTTGTTTTAGTGAGGGGAATACTACTGTTTCATCATTAAGTATGTTGGCTCTTGATTTCCAATAGAAGGGCTTTTGCAATCAAAGATTTAATCTTCTAAACCAAACTTCCTTAAATGGCTTGTGCTGTGCTGAGATGAGACTGAGCAAGAGACAAAAATGAGGAAACATATGCATTGTC
This sequence comes from Megascapheus bottae, assembly GCF_031878675.1. NCBI lineage: Eukaryota > Metazoa > Chordata > Mammalia > Rodentia > Geomyidae > Megascapheus > Megascapheus bottae. The sequence continues at coordinate 15,934,819 of NC_143535.1, read as the reverse complement.
ATCAAATACTTTTTTTAAAAATTTTATTATAGATTATTCTTTGGTACCAGAGTTTGAACTCAGAGCTTCGTACTTGCTCGATTGGTACTCACTCACTTGAACCATGCCTCCAGCCTGGCTTTTTGTGGACTGTTATGTAGATATCTTGTGGACTTTTCTGCCTGAGCTGGCTTCCCACCTCACCCTGATTCTCTGGATCTCATCCTCGTGAATAGCTAGGACTTCAGGTGTGAAACATTATTGCCTGGCTATTGTAGGTTTCTTTCGTATTAGACTTTGCAATAGGTTATATATTTTTTGCATCTACTTTTTATTGAAATTAAATGGTTACATATATTTTACAATACTGTGGCATAGTTATACTTAGTTGATACCACAATCACTTTTTTACTTTTATATAGTAAGCATCATTCTAGACCACAAATTATTAATGTTGAAATATACAAGAAGCTCAAGTCTTACATAGAATGAAAGGTTTAACTCTTTGACCACTGGTAATAAAACTATTTCTTCAAGATATAGTGTTATATATATTTCTTCCCTTTGCTAGGGAATCAGTTGTTCTCCCCATCTCTCTCTCTCATTCTCCCCATCCCAACATAAAACACCCCTATATTGGTATATTTTTAAATAATGCTACCAACAAATGTACTTGATGATGACTTTTCTATACATGTAGTGTATGTATAATATATAAATATGTGTGTATTCATGTTTGCATATGTTTACACATTTGGAATATTAGTGACACAAAGGATGGTGGCAATAAGAATTAGAATCAAGAATTCATAATAGTGATATGGTATATTATAGTTGTAAGTCCCCTGACAATAAACCAGCCTTTTAATCTTAGAACAAATCCTGCTTGGTCATGGTGGATAATTCTTTGGAGATAGCATTGAATTTGATTTGCTAATAGTTTAAGAGTTTAATATCAATAATTCTTAGAGAGCTTTGTTTTCAGTTTTTTATACTCTGAAAGGAGGGGCTTTCTTGTGGCATCAAGCTGAAGACAGTGAAATGGAGAGCAGGACATATTTTTTCAATGCTTTAGAAAAGTTTATGCAGTCTGTGAATTATCTGATCTTTGAAATTCTTACAGTAAAATTCTTTGATTGTGCCTCTGTTATGAAAGAGTTTTTGATGACTTTTATTCTGTTTTGGGGGCAAATCAGATTTTCTACTTTTTTGTTAAGTCTGGGCATTGATTGATTTTCTCCTCCTAGGAAATCATCAATCTAATGCATTTTTTAAGTTATATAGTATAATGTGTATGTCATAGTTCCTTGTCTTAAAATTACTCAAAAACTATGCTTATTTCTTATCTTTTGTCTTGATTTGATTGCCTTGTGTCTCATTCATTAGTATGGCGCTGTTGTGTGTGTGTGTGTGTGTGTGTGTGTGTGTGTGTGTTTTAAACAGCAATCAGATCATTAAAAACTTGCCATTCTTGGTGTTTTAATTCATTTAAAGTCTCTACTTATTGCATATTCTCTTCAATTTCCTTACATTTATTCTATGGTTGCTTTCTAACTTATTAAGTTGATTACTATATTTCTTTATTTTATTATTATTTTAATAATGAAAGCATTTAAGATTATTACTTCTGAGAATAACTTTGGCTGCCTTACATAGGTAATGATTATTTTATTTCTATTATTTTCTAAATAGACGATCATAGCAATTTTGACTTTTTCTGTCCTAATAGGGTTTTTAAAGAATAGTTTAGAATACTAAATTCCAGTTGGTTTCCTAATCTTTTGTTATTAATTTACAGCTTATTAAATGGTAACCTGATAACATTTTCTTGCTTTGTTTTGTTTTTGATGTAAGAATTTTATTTGTAGGCTAGAGTTAAATCAATTTTTATAATTATTCATTGAAGCTTGAAAATAAGATTTATGAAATGGGCTTAGCAAACAAAGATCAATTCACCCATGACTTTTAAACTTATTTATAATATTAAAATTATGTCTCCAAGATATATTTAAATGTCTTATGATAATTGTGTCTGAGTCGATTTCTTATTTATTCATTTAACAGGTGATATTAGCCATGTTCTCTATGCTAGACTCACTTCTAGGTGTTGGGGACTGGGAAGAGAACATATTTGGGGGACATCTCAGGACAGGATCTAAAGACATAAGTGGAAGCCTTAGGAATAACAATAGGCTCAAGCAGGACTACCTAAGCTATGTAGCTATGTATATCCATATATATATCGTTTAGGTGCTCATTTTTTGAAAGCATAAATGGGATCCATGTGGTGGTAGCTCACACTTCTAATCCTAGCTAGTTGGTAAGTCTAAACTCTGAAGATTCTGGTTCAGGCAAAGTCTGTAAGACTCTTATCAATAATTAACCACGGCAACCTTGGAATTGGGGATGTGGCTCAAGTGGAGCGAGCAAAGAAACGTCAGAAACAGCAGCAGACCCAAAGTTAAAGCTCCATGACCAGTGCAAAAAAACAAAAGCAAACAAACACCTTGTATCACATTTCACTTTGTATCAATTTTCTTCTTAGTTTTTAATATCTTATATTCTTATATCTCCACAAAGACTACAGTGAAAGAAATTGGAACCACCAGGCAGACATGTTTAGTCTCCCTTCTCCCTGTGTCATTCTTTCTTTTTATTACAGAAGCTGTCTGGTTTTACCTCTTTGCCCTTTGCATGTGTTGCAAAACCCTCCAGTCCTATTGTGCTATTCTTTATTATTATTATTATTATTATTATTATTATTATCATTATTAGTTGCCAATCCCAGGCTTTGAACTCAAGTCTTCTGCCCAAGACTATCCCTCTACCACTTGAACTACAGCACCACTTCTGGCTTTTTCTGTATATGTGATACTGAGGAGTCGAACCCAGGGCTGCATACATGATAGGCACACAGTCTACCACTAAGCCACATTTGCGGCTTGTGTTCTTCTTTATTACCTGCATCTCTATGAAAGCTTCAGGCTTCTCAATATCACCCTGCATCCCAGCCAAGCCTCTAGCAGCCAGTTCTGGGAAAAACTCTCAACAACTTCCCCTCTGTGCTGTGTCTCCCTCCTTCCTGCTCGGGACCCACTGATGGCAGGAAATTCTGCTTGCTCTTAAGCACAACCAGAAAATACAGACTGACCAAGGCCCATACTTCATCACTCCACCACCGAAGGATAGGAATTGATAGATACAATATCCAGCTTTCATTTGTAGGTTATCTAGATATAGGGCTCACCTCCCTGGGCTCTTCTGAGGACTTCTCTTAAACAATGAGTGGGCCCAGTAACACATCTCTCGGTGGCTTTCCCTCCTTCCCTGTTTTATACTTGGTACCAGGTGTCTGTGTCATAAAAGCATTTCCAAATACATTACCTGCAGGCAAGTCTTATCTTGAGGCCTACTTTTGGGCAAATCCAGGCAGAGATGACTTCTCTGCTCAGTGTCTTGCTCTGTGCATAGCTTTAAAATATCTTTGTGGCTCTGGTGCAATGTCTAAAATCATTTTTATATTTTAACCTTTAGGTGACCAAATCTTACTCTTCCATCCTAGTACTGCTTTTTGGTGCCGAACTCATTCAGTATTTAATATGTGTCCTTTTACAATAAGAATTCACCTTTCAGCTTAACAGTTCATTAAGCTTTGTATCCCTTTGCTTTAACATTAGAATGATTTCTAGTTATGTGGGATTGTTTTTTCCTGAGTTTGACTATCAGCTTTATCCCTCTCACCTCATTCATCCCTGCTTAGAATCATAACCCCCCCACACACACACATATTTTGCAAATGCCAACATTGCGGTTTGAACTCAGGGACTAGGCACTATCCCTTACTTTTTTCATTCAAGGCTGACACTCTACCACTTGAGTCACCTGTCCACATTTGCCTTTGTAGGGGAGGATTTCATTGGAGATAAGAGTCTCACAGATTTTCCTGTCCTGAGCTGGCTTCCAACTATGATCCTCAGCTCCTGAGTAGCCTGGATGACAGATGTGAGCCACCATTGCCCAGCTCTGATTATTTTTAATGATGCTGTTCTGAAGCCCAGGGTGATACTTTCCAGGCTCTCTAGAACATCACAAGACCACTCACCCCAGTATAGCCACTGCTTCTGTGAAAACAAGCAGTTTTGCCACAACATTCAGAATTAAATTAGTACAACCATTTCCTCCTTGTGACTGTTTTTTTATTCTTTTAAAAATGCAAAATAAGAGCACATCATGACATGCCTTTAATAAGGTATTCCACTTTTAGAAGACTCAAGCTCTCAAGTGCTACCTAGATAGTAAAAATAGTCATTTCAGGTCAGGATAACTCCCTTGAGAAGTTTTCCACTAGGTTGGAAGAATATATTGAGAAAGAATATATTGAAAGAATATAGAAGGTAGTTTTGTCCTACAGTATTATCATGTATCTGCCTATTTGTGCTCTCATGTTCACATAGGAATTATCAGGTTTTCACCTCCCATCAAAATCTTTATTTTGACTTATGCACCCTAACACACAGAGATGTCCTCCTGGCTTTTCTATTAGCTTATTTACTTAGAGTTTCCTGCCTTCAGGACTACCTTCAGTCATGTTCAAAACTCACCTCACCATATCTGAGTGATATTTAAATAAGATTGATTACATGCATAATTATGCCTGTACTTATGTACATATACATACACCTACATTTATGTTGACAGATGAGTCCATATTCTGTTTATTGAAAATGTTTGGTGTCTAGCTATCTGATCACATTTCAATATTTTTCTTATTTTAGTCATTATTTTCTCATCACTTTTTTTTACCCAAAAGACATGCCATGGTCTTAATATCCCAGCATGATGTGGGCCTTCCTTGTCTTTTCCTTAATTGTGGATTATAGTTCTATAATTATGATTGTGATTATATAAGTGTGTTTCCATGTTGGTCCTGGTGTTTGATATTTCCTTCAAATATGCTCAGAAAATACCATTCTTTTACTCTGAGTCACAATCCAGAAAATGAATTTTCCCCTTATTATCATATACCCAGCAGATTATATCTCATATCTTCTCCTAGCATTAGTAAAAATAACAACTGTGGTTGTAGTAATGAAAAACCTTCTGTGTATCAGCTGTAGCATCTTTTATGCACATTCTATGTAATTCTCATAATATCCATTATGGAGGTGGACTCCTGAGTCCTTTTTGCAGTTAAAAAATCTGAATTGGCTGCACCATTCACCTTTTGCTCCTTCCATTATTGCAACATGTTTGCTGATTATGTTTCTAAAATTATTTTAATGTCCCCTGGTTGTTATTATTCTAGGGAAGATAAGAAAGAGATATTTTTTTAACAAAACCTTGCTTCTCTGTTATTTGTCAGGTATTCAGATGCCATAAATGCAATTTCATGTTATCTTTTGACTACAATTTTTGCTTCTTGAAAAACAAATGAAATAAATGTTGTTCAGAATGATAGTACAGGTGCACAGAATGGCAGCGTGCTTTGCCATTCTCCATGGCACGTGTGCATTGGCTGTTTCCATATCAATCAGTCACCTTTGGCATCATATTGCTGATGCAATTTGTTCCCTTGGGTTGCTAATGGGATTCCTGCATCTGTTGTGCTGTTGTTCATTGCACAAGATGCTGCTTCTATACACCTCAGGCTTTAGTCCTCTCTTGGAAGACAGTTCCTTTCTTGGTTATCCCTTTTGTAGCTGGGATGTTTATTCTCCAGGGGTGGATGTTAAGACGGAAAGATGCTGTAACAATGAGTTGATTAATATATATTCTAAAAAGTTGATTTTTGTATTGTCCAAATAGTAGGTTTTGGAATTAGATTCTTCCTGTCCATTTGCAGGTGCTACAGAAGATCACTGAGAATTACATTCTTTTCTTAAGAAGATGCTATTGTTACTTAAAATTTCATTTATCTTGTCACTGGAATCCAGAGTCTGAAACTGACGTCCACACTGTCAGTTGTCTTCATGCAGAGTCAATCCAAGTGTCAAAAGCCTGACTGTTTCTGTGGAGGTAATTTTAAATAAAAAAACTATGCACAAGATTTAAAGTGGAAGAATTCATTAGTTGGCATATTCCATGCCAAGTTATTTAACTCTTGTGTCTCAATGTCTTCATCTTCTAAAGATCTGAACCTTAATGTATATAATGACTTTATAAATCTGCCATCTCCTGGTGAGTTCAAATTGGGATTGTGGCGCTTGAAAACTTGTGAGCATTTCTGTGCATTCTCTCAAAGTTTTTGTGATCTCCTATTTTTGGGCCCAAGGCTAGCATCATAGTTATATAGTTATTAGCTCAGCAGTTCTCTTAATATTGCAATTATTCAATTTCACAAGTGGAATCCTTATGCCTGCAAAACTCAGTCTGTCTCTGTAAGGATACCTTCCTATCATTTACAGTATCATCAAAGAGCATATTCTTCTTTTTTGTTGTGGTTGTTTGTTTGTTTGTTTCTTTGGATGGAAAATTTTTATTTATTTTTTATTTTTTGTTCTTTTTTATATATTTTATTGCAATTAATAGAAGGGTTACATTACATTCACCAGATAGCAGGTGCATTACTTCACAGACATTGATACCCTTTCTCATGTCTTGGTCCCCATTTCCCTCCCCCACCCTGACCCCTCATCTTGTTTTCCTCCCTTCCCTATCCTATTTCAAATAACCAAATAAACATATATACAATATATCAGATAACAAGGTAAAATACTGTAATAGTATGAGATAATCAAGGGACAGCAAAAGAGATGAGAGATAACAGTACTTTAAGGACAACAAGTACTCATTATTTTTTCATATATTTTTTATTGTAATTAATAGAAGGGTTACATGATATTTGCCAGATAGATGGTGCATTAATTCCCATACATTGATACCCTTTCACATATCTTGATCCCCATTTCCCTTCCCCCCACTCCCACCCCTCATTTTGTTTTCCCCGTTCCCTATCCAATTTCAAATAACCAAATATAAATATATCTGATATATCAGGTAACAAAGTGAGATACTGTAACAATATGAGATAACCAGGGACAGCAAGAGATGAGAGATAACATAGTACCTTAACAACAACAATCATTCATTATATGGCTTATGTTTCTATATCCTAGAGATCCTTTCATTTAGCGTCCTACTATATGGCCTTTTGTATCTAGGTTTTGCTCTATTGCAAATCTCTGCTAGGAGAGCCCAAGGTTTCTACTGATTATGACAAATGAGGGAAACCATTGAGCCTAAGTTCCTTTGAGTCTGGCTTACTTCACTTAATATGATTTTTTCTAAGTCTTTCCATTTCCTAACAAATGGGGCAATGTCATTCTTTCTGACAGCAGCATAGAATTCCATTGTGTACAAATACCACATCTTGTTGATCCACTCATTATATGGCTATTGTTTCTATATCCTGGAGTTCTTTCATTTAGCCTCATCCTATATGGACTTATGTATCTAGATTTTGCTCTATTGTAAATCTCTGCTAGGAGAGCCCAAGGTTTGTACTGATTATAACAAATGAGGGATACCTTCCTATCATTTACAGTATCATCAAAGAGCATATTCTTCTTTGTTTTTTATCAGTTTTTTTTCAGTTCTAGAGCTTGAACTTGGGGCCTGGGTGCTGCCCCTAAGCTTCTTTTGCTCAAGTCTAATGTCTACCACTGAAGATACAGCACCACTTCTTTTTCTGGGTAGTTGATTGGAGATAAGAGTCTCATGTAAGAAAAAAAAAAGATAAAAAAAGAAACTCGTGGATTTTCATGCTCAGGCTGACTTTGAACCAGGATTCTCAGATCACAGCTTCCTGAATAGTTATGATAATAGGTGTGAGCTACCAGTGCCCAAAGAGCAGATTCTTGACAGTCAGTAAACAAGTTGCTGATTTACTTTTGTTTCTGAAAAAAAAGTCATGCTTTTGTTTTTAGGTAAAAAGGAAGCACATTCTAAAAGCTAACTGAGTTTTAATTTCCTCAAGTCCCACGTCCAATGAGTGAGAAAGATAGGAGTTAATGATGAGTCTTCTAGACATTAAATAATCATGCTGTTTTAATCTCTATACTAATATCCCTATGGGAAATTACACTTTGAAATTTTGCAGAGTTACTTGAAAATATGTACAAAGCACACAGACAAATCCGCAATCCATAAACCAGTTCCAAATCTATAAGGCACAAAAAGAATAAAGTTGGATTTGGAGTGAGGGAATTGATGCAGCGATTATTACACAGAATTCCACATGGATGAATGAATGGATGGTGTGAATTCAGAGGAAGGAATTTCCAAAAGAACAACCCTTTAGGAAAGGCTCTTTAAAAACAAAATGGACCAATTTTATAGAGTTGTCCTGGAATGATGGTATACTTTTCTTTTTAGTTGCTTCTTAGGTCAATGCCCAAATATTTTTCAGGAGAGATTTCCCTCTGTTGCTTATATAATTAAGGTACACTCTTGCTTTGTAGAAAACAAAAGATGTAAAGGAGCCAGCAACCAGGATTCTTAATAAATATTAATGGAAGAGGTAGACAGAGCTCAGAATAGAGATAGCATTGGAGTTTGGCCTTGGGATATCATGCAGAACTTACCTCTTTAGTTTCAATAACCCCAGTGGACAAGATACCAGTTTGGCTGCATTGATTGCTGTTTTATAATATAAAATTTAATTATCTCTATTATTTTACAATAAGCTTTTTGCCTTGGGGCCTCTGGCACAGGGTACAGTTAGTAACAAATCTAATAAATAAAGAAATAAAACACTTCATTTCCTTTTCAGAAGGAAGCCGTGTTTTGCTCTGTGTGTTTCGAGCTTGGAGGAATTCACTTGAGCTTTCTCAAATACATTTATTCTTTGGCTCACATGAGGCAAAGGCATCTTCCAGAAGAAGAGTTTAAAAAGGGCAATCATCTTGGGATCCCTGAGACATTCAATGATGAGAAGCAACGTGCTTCTCCTTAGCAGAGACTGAAGTAAGTACCTTGTATCTCCTCCCACACCCTCAAGAGTGGTTTCTTACTCTTTACCCTTCTATTATTAGATTCCACCTCATTACATTTGTTTAATTCAAGCCACATAGAACTAAGAGCCCTGATTCTGATTAATCTTTCACCCACTAACCCTTTGTTTTCTTTTGAGTAATATGAGACTGAGGCAGAACTGCAGATACAAAACATAGCTTTTGAGAGATGAAAAAAATGTTATTGAGAATGTAATTGAAGTCAAACACTAAGATGTTCATGCACAATGGCTTAGTGAGATGAGAAATAAATGAGATGTGTTTATTATTGAGCTATCTAGACTTTGGGGAATATGTAAGAAAGAGTTTGCCATTCAAATATATACTGTGGTTCTTGACAGCATGCATTTAATAAGCATTTTATAAGCTTAAATTATGCATATTCTCTGGGTCGGTACAATTGAAAAGAAATCTGTGATAAACACACAGCCTTTGAAAATAATAAACCAGGAATAAATGTAAGTGAACATATAAAATTATATTATGGAGCAGACTATAGAAACCTCTAGAAAATAAGGAAAAAAATTAATGTTCTATCAGAGTATAGAGCATCTGGTGGAGGGATGAGGAAATATTTAGAATAGACAGGGTTTTTTAAGCCAATCTAGAAAATCAACGATCTACAGTTATATGTATCAACAGAAGTGGAAAATGTACATACCATTGAGCAAAGAAACACTTCCAAAGAGTATATTCAATATTTTATATTTCTATAAGTTTCAAATTTTTGAAAATGTAAACTTCTACTTGAATCAGATATAGAGACGGGATTAGAAAGAAAAATTAAAGGATGATCATCAACAAAAAAAGCTCAAAAACAATTATTTTAACTCTGAGGAAAAGTACTGGGCTTTAACTGAGTTAAGGACACACAGAAATGAATGATTTATTATTCATCAAGCTAGCTCTTTTATAAACACTCAGTTATATACATTTATACAGTCATAAGCTTTTAAGTTCTTCTGGAACACTGTTGCATTTCAAACTTACAAGTTTGAAATATATACTTTCTAGAGCTATTTTTTTGCTCATATGATAGAAAGGAAAGAAATGCACATTGTGAAGATGGCCTTATCTGGGACATCAGCATTATATTGTAACTCTATTCAGTCTTATATGATTACAATGAGATTGAACTAAAATGATCATGTAACCTATTTTTTATTTCCACGAGGAGAGTAGCATTAATACCCAATGTAATGTAGTATTAGTTGAAATTTAGCAGATAAAAACTGAGAGGGTGATTCTGAGGCTATGTAAGTAGACCATGTGTATTGCTAGGAATTTATTTCAAGCCACCAAATGAATGCCAGTCATTGTAATAAAAAGGAGGTACTGTAAGGATTTAAGGCTGTATTATACATTGAAAAGCCTAAATGCATACCAGTCTTTTAAAAATTAAAATATATTTTTACTATTTTGGGGGAGTTTTTCCTCTGAGAATACTCTTTATTATGCTATGTTCTTGTTAAATCTCAGAATCTACATAGTGAAATTGAATCTGTCTTGGTTAAGCTCTAAATCTGTAGTGATCATACCCTGTTATATACATGTGTATGTAGGATATTTGCATTTAAATGTAATCAAATGTGTTGTATAACTTCCAAATGTTACTTCCAGTTTTGAAATTCTTATTAGCCCATTTTCATAAGCTCTAATCTCTAGACTACTCAACCTTGTCCTTTAGAATGATCATCATTTTTGCTATGTATCAAATATCTTACAGCATGTTAACATACCACATTATCCTTATCACCTGACACTATTAACCCTCGATCTTTCAAACTTAATAAACCCTGGCTTGAACTTGAATCTCCTGTTTTTCCATTTCTCTCCAATTCTTTGTATTAATCAACTTATTAACATACAATAGGTTTTAAAATAAGTAACATAGTAAAGAAAATAAGTTATAGGAAGGGTTTTTTTTTGGTGGATTAGGGGGCAGGAAAGAGTAGGTATTGAAGAAAGAGTTTAAGGTAAGCCAATGTGTTGATAGATTTAGCTAGTTAAATGTCTGAGACAAGGGCAATCCTGAGATATACTGAAGGCACAGAGCAAAGTTCCTGCTATGGAAGCATGTTTCAAGTCTTATAAGAATCAATATGGAAGTCTGACTGGAACAGAATAAATAAAAGGAGAATGGAAATAGAAAATGAGATCAGGGAGACAGGAGCAAAGATATCAGATCACAATCTGCAGAGTCTGTGAAGCCAACACGAAGTTTTCTTTTTCTTTTTCTTTCTTTCTTTCTTTCTTTCTTTCTTTCTTTCTTTCTTTCTTTCTTTCTTTCCTTCTTTCTTCCTTCCTTTCTTCCTTTCTTTCTTTCTCTTTCCTTCCTTCCTTCCTTCCTTCCTTCCTTCCTTCCTTCCTTCCTTCCTTCCTTCCTTCCTTCCTGCTTGCTTGCTTTCTGTGGGCCATGAGGCTTGAACTTAGCCTGGGAGTTGTCCCTGAGCTCTTCAAATCAAGGCTACCACCCTACCCTTGAGACCAGACACACTTCCCATTTTCTGGAGTTAACTGGAGATAAGAGTCAGGTCCTTTTGTGCCTAGACTGGCTTTGAACCTTGATCCTTAGAGCTCAGCCTCCTGAATAGCTAGGATTATAGGCTTAACACCGAATTTTCTGTCAGTAGTAACTTCTTAACCTATTATCCCAGATTTGTCTTCATGCCTCACAGTGTCTACCTTCTGCCATTCACCATTTAAAAGTTTTAGAGGTAAGGCTGAAGGGGACAGGCATGGACTAATGAAGAGAAGGAAGAGTGGATGAATGTAGACATAATATTCAAAGTACATAGGTGAAAATGAAACTAGGCGATTGGAGAGGACAGATGGGGTTGGTAGAACAGAAGAGAACAATGAAAGGGATAGCAAAGCTCAAGATGCATGGCACTCAAAAACTGACGTGTTGAACTGAAACCACACTGTACAATGACTTACAGATAGTTTAAAATTCATAAACACTTTAAAATACAATCTTTCTAGAGTCCTTGACCTGTGATGTGTCTAATTTCTCTTCTTGAATAGCTTGTGTGCCCCAGAAAGATGCCATCCTAGATGGTTTCCTACCCTATTTTAAAATTATCACCAAATTACTGTGACAGATGGAATTCTTCAGTGAAAATACTGGTATATTAGCATGAAGATCTACACGTGATTCAACATAGAATGGAAACAAAGCTAATGAATCATTGATGCTTTAGAATCACCTGAAGATCTGGAACCAATGAATTGGTTTACTCCAGTCCAGCCATGGGTCTTCATTTCATGACCTCGAATACTTCCAGCTCAGACGTCAGTGACTGAATGTATTGTGTATTTTGTTGGGCCCTTGTCTGGCCATTTCCTTCAAAAAGCTCAATCCCTGACTTCACCCAAGTCTTTGCTTTACACCAAACTTTGTGACCCTCATAGAAGCCTTCTCACTTAATAAATAGGTGCCTCTGCCACTTTCCATTCCTCCTCCCTTGTTTTCCTTCCATGGCATTTTTACTACCTGATAGTTCCATGGATTAAGGTGTGTGTATGTGTGTGTGTGTGTGTGTGTGTGTGTGTGTGTGTGTGTGTCTGTGTGTCTGTGTATCTGTGTGTGTGTGTGTGTGTGTCTGTGTGTGTTATCTGGTTATGTACACTAAAATAGAAACTCCACCAGAGAAAGGGCATTATTTCTCCTCTTTGCTATTTTGTCTCTGCCATTTGAAACAGGACCTGGCACACACATGCAATTTAATAATTATTTTCTCTGTGAAAGTGTCTCTGATTGAAGGATCTTGATAGATTCAATAGCTGTTTTGCCCAAAGAGCTGGCAGCAAACCTGGCAACCACGTGCCATGAATTGTTCCTTTCTCTCTCTAGTAGGACATGTTATTGTATGGGAAATCGTACACATACATAAACACACACACACACACACACACACACACACACACACACACACACACACAAAAGGAATTGAGAACATCAAGACTGAAATGAAATTTACCTTTTCATTTCAAGTCTTACAGAGGATCCAGAATTGCCAGTTTATCTGAGAACCACATTTCCTCAACAACATATGGTCTGACGATCAACAAGTAGAGGCTTATATGACACAGGTACCATCCCAACCCCCTTCCCTGCTCTGTCTTCCTTCTAACAAGATGGTCTCTCCCATATAACATTTCATGAGCTACCACTCCTAAAATATAAAAGGCATTTTTATCCAATTGAGTATCATGAAGGTATTTCCACAATCACATTTTATGCTGGGTGCTGATGGCTCATCCCTATAATCCTAGCTACTCAGGAGTCTGGAATTGTGGTTCAAAACCAGCCTAGGCAGGAAAACCTCTGAGACTTTTATCTTCTCTTAACCACTAGATAAACAACCATCAATGGTGCTGTGACTCAAGTGGTAGAGGACTAGTCTTGAGAGGGGAAAAAAGAAAAACAGGTCAGAGACAACACCGAAGCCTGGAATTCAAGCCCCAGGACTGACACAAAATAAATAAATGAAACAGATTCACATCAAATAGGAAAGGAGCTGTTGTGGAGAGTTGGAGAAATTCTACTCACTCTTTTTTAGAAGAAACAATCAACAAGGATGATGGGGAGGCAAAAGAATTAGGAGAGGGAAGGACAGCTCAAGATGTATCTAAGAACAAGAATTGTGTGAGTAGTTGAATGAAGCAATCTCTTACTTAAGGTTGCTAATCTTGAACTCTACTTAGACTAAAGCCTGTCTGGAAGCCTGCCCTCCTGCCATGCCAAGCTGCTCTTGCGCTGCCTACCAGCATTGTGTATGAGCAACTGATGCGTGTGACTCATTTTCTTTGAGCTTTGATGAGATTTTATTTTATTTATTCTTGGGGGAGGTTGCTGAGACCATCCCACTGTGCCCACATTCTGTTTACCTCCAATACCATTACTTGGCATCTAGTGGAAGGGCATTTGAAAAGCAGGATGAAAGGAAAGGAAAGCTGATCCTCACCTTGAATCACATATCGAGAGCTGAAATGAGATTCCACCTACTGGGAAGAGAGAGAGCCTGTGTCACCCAACAAAGCACAGCCCCCATGGCACATCCAAAGTCTCACATCCCTGCCCCCTGGGCATTGTCACCAGGGGTTCCACAACTGTAACCAGGATGAAAGCTCTGTCCCCTGCTTGCTCTGAGGCAAAGACAGCCTGCTTTTAATTAGGTGCAGGAGCTGTTGTTAGATTTGTATTTTTCTAGCTTCCCCCGCCCCCATGCTTGATGGCATGATGTGTGTTACATATTTAATTAAAGAGGATCTAATGAGTACTTCTAACCGCCCTGGGGTCAGAAGAGCCACTGCAGAGATTCATGCAAATGAGCTGGGCTTTATTGCTTCCCCAGTGAGCAGCAGTGATGTTGTCCAAAATGGCAGAGTCGGTGGGAACCCATCAGCTTTCCAGCTTCTACAGCGAATGCCCAAAAGGGAGGCAAACAAAAAGATTTGAGAGGACAATTGGCAGGCTTTGTATCTGGGCCCAGACATGTGTGTGTAACAGAGGCAACTGATAAAATAAAACTGATAAAATAAAGTGTGCAAGTGCTAATCATTTGGGTAGTAATGTAAGCCAATGAGCGTGTAGGTGAACTAAGACTCATAGACCTAGGAATTCACTTTGGGACAAAGAAAAATGAATCATATAAGAAAAATGGAAGAAGACTTTAAACAGAACATGCTAACAAGACGCTTGCACTTTACTTGATGGGAAGTTAGGAATTTGCGGCTGAAATCTCAGATATTGTGAACCAGTGATAGGTAGCCATCTGTCCATTCTTGACACATGGATACTTCAGGTTTATATCTAAGTTGATGTTTCATGCCACAATAAAAGTCTGTCAAGCAGAAAAATTAACTGCGATTATCCTTGAAGATTTTTGGAGTTGTATGCTAAAAATTTAGGAATGGAGGGCTTATTTATAAATGGTTTAAAACAAATAGGAGAAAAGATTGCCAGATAGATAGATTAAACAAATTCAGGGAAATATTGTCAGTTGTCAAAATCTACAGGGTGAATATGTTTTTTTATTCAGTGAACAGTTATTCATCCTTACTATAAGCTTTAAATTTTTCATTACCATTTTTTAGACAGTGCTTTTAAATATGTTTCTTTCCTTAAAGTTCTGTTCATCAGGGAAACCTGCATTTATCACATACATATGTCTTCCAACTCTCATAAATCCCTTTGGAAAACCATCTCTTCACACAGACCCTGTTCCTGCTTCTTTCTCCTTCTTTCTTCAGAGCCATTTTCTTTGTAGGCTATGCCTGTCTAAATGAATAGTGAGCAAATCCACATCTCTTCTTTGTAATCTTTCATGTACAAGGCAGGAGAAAGGATCAGGATTGTAATTATACTTTTCATATGTTTTCTTTCAAATTAATGATATCGTTTATTTTTTAAAGAAAAAAAAACCTTAAAACTATTAAGATTAGTAAAACAGAACATAAAGTCTTCATTAAATTTAATATATGTTCATAAAACCCAGGCAAAAGACTCCTGCATTCAAGACTTAACTATTTCCCACAGCAAAACTATGAATTATTATTCTCATCAAGAAAAAGCAAAGCATTTCAAACTCATTGTGTGGCAAATCAAACAAAAAAAAGATAGGGGGCGTGTTATGTTCAATGATGTGTTATTTTGTGCTTCTATCAACCTCTGGCTTTCTTTATTATGTAATTTATTCTTAATGGCCTAAGCTGAACCTCCTTTTCTCCTTTATTAGTCTCTGGTTACCTTTCAGGACATCCTGTAACCGTGAAAGTTCATCAAGCTGTGTTTAATTTTTGTGAAACACATGTCTTTTGTGGCCAGGTTTTGAACTCGGGGCCACATTCTGGCTCAGCTTTTTTGTGTGGCTGATGCCGTACAACGTGATCCATGTCTCCAGGACAGCTGTCTAGAGGGGCACTATGATTAGAGAATTGTTCAGTGTATGTGCTGCAGATGCTCCAGTGTGTGTCAGGGGTGGCAAACAAATGCAATAGTTCAGTAGAAGTGGACACGTTTAGGCAAAATTGATGGATTTGTGAATCATTGCATTGAGGAGTATGAACAGGATCAGTTAATCATGGTAAAAGTCATGGTAGGTTACAAGACTCAGGGTTCAACACTGGATGCCCAATACATGCAACTTATGGGGATTCCTGTAGATACCTGGAATATTTGCCAATGCGGACTACAGAGCAGGAGAAAATCAGAATCAAAACTATTACATGTGCAATGTAAATTTACATAGATATGACAGGGTAAAGATGCTTTGGAAAGGGACTGGATCTTGTAGAACCAGGTGATAAAGACACAATTTCAAGTGTCTATTTTTTGGGAAAAGGGACTTGAAAAAGAGAAAGAAGAAAGTAAGAAAACAGAAGAGTCTTATGGGACGGGATTTCATGAGATGAAAATAGTCAAAGGTTTCAGATTCTTTCAAAAGAAAAGTCAGGGAATAGGAACAACAACAAAAACAATGATTGCCTTAGAGGCCTGGAGATTGTTGACATCCTAGAAGCATTGTTGAGAGACTGGTAGGAGGAAGTCATCTTGCGAGGAGTCAATGAGTGTTATAAAGGTGACAAATGCCACTCTCTTTCCCAAGGGATGGCACCGTGTGCTACCCAAGGATAGGTCTTCAATGTAAAGACAGAAAATGATGGCCTAGTATGGGAGCAGGACAGTTTGTTGCATAGATGAAGAAAAATAGAAACCTGTATGAGTGAAAATAGCTAGAGAAAAGTGAACATGAAAGCTTTATAGGAGAAATGGGATTTTTTTTTGATAGAGCAAGATCATTCATAAAGGAGACATTCATTGAGAGACAACCTCAAGGTGATGCTTTTGATTTTAGAATGAAGACTAGTTGCTTCTGGAAGTTCAGAAACTTAGCATGAGATGGTAAGCAGAGAAAGGTAGTCTAGGCTCATAGGAGATTATACAAATATTCTCACCATCATCTGTTAGAACATGACTGAGTTGGATGTGAAAGGAAGGAGAAAGAGTTCAGGAATGTTCTAAATAAAATGAAATACTGAGAGATTTCCCATGAGAATAAGCAGGCTGAGTTTTGTCAATATAAGTTCATGCTTCACGAGGGGCCGACTGTTTGCACCTGTAATTCTAGCTGTTCAGGAGGCTGAGATCTGGGAGATCATGATTTAGAGTTAGCCCTGACATTAAAAGCCATGAGACTTCATCTCCAATTCACCAGGTAAGTGTTAGACTGGAGGCCTGGTTCAAATGGCAGAGGGCCAACTTTGAAGAAGAAAGCAGGAGCAGAAGGTCCTGAGGTCAAGTCCTGATAATATTCCCACTTGCAAAAAAAAAAAAAATAGAAAAAGAAGATTCTTTCTACTCTTGCCTGAAAGTACAAATTAGATGCTCTACAGAATAATAGGCAGTTGACAATATGAAATAATTAAGTTTACATAGCATGCTATTCACTAGAGTGGGAGATGAGCAGAGCTGGCTCAGCAGTTCTCATACTCCTGTGGCCCCTCATAACCCCCAGCTTCTCGCAGGAGCCGTTTCAATGCACCTGGGTCATGCAGCAGTCAGCCTTCTGGGCAGCTGGTCATCTGTGTATTGGCAAGAGTCGGAAGATTTAACTAAACATCAGTAATTTCTCCAGGATGCCTGTTACCAGCTCCTTTTAGCATTAGATGAGGCCAGAGAGCTAGGGAGTCTCTCAGGTATGTAGCTAGCTCCTGGCTTCTATCACCTCACCTGCTTCTTCTGTACTCCCTGTGACCCCAGGTTGCATGCAGCCCCCACAAGGGATATCCCGAGAGTCTGGGCCTCTCAGTTGGGAGGTAATGGCTGAGGTAAACCTGGCACCACAACCCTCAACAGCCATAAATTTCACTTACGTCTAGTAAAATACAGGCATCCAATTAAACCTATAATCCTATAAACTTGCCAGCAATCAAGCTCGGGGTTGAAAATGAAGATAGACAGGTGCATTCAATCAGTACCACAGAGAGGTTACAGCCTGCGTTTCACAGGCTGTTCCTACATGGAGTCTTCCGTTGTTCTTACTGCTGTTTGTTTTCTGCCTGGATAGAAATAACAAATGCTCTTGCTTACTCTTCCATTACATTGTCCTGCACAGTGGTCTGTGGCTAAACCCTGAGGCTGGCCAGATGTAGGCGAGGCTAAAGCAGAATCACTGAGTAGGTACAGCCCAGGCTTTGTACCCCACCCCATGTCTCCTACGCCTCGAGGTCATTGCCTGGAGGTCAGACTACAGAGTAAGAGTGTGTCTAGAGTATACTTGTGATTTTTCTCATTCTACAGGTAGTTAAACACTAGTGAACCAGTTAACATTTCAACAAGCAAAAGTCCTCTGAGCCTTCTAGTGGAGGAGTGTGTCTGACTCACAGAACCTTCCTGAAGGGTTCTGGCATCTCATAGCACAGGCTTGAGATAAGAACCCTTTTTTTATATTGAGGATAGACTTTATCTCATTCTTTATCTTGGACTTTCTACAGATCCGTATTTTCCTACTGCCCTCTACCCACTTGCTTAACACTTAACCAAGATTTACTCTGTCTAGAGGATTCAGTTTGCTTGTTCATTTTCTTATATCACATCTACCATCCCCCCGCATCAAACCAACCTTACACTATCTTTATATAAAAGTGAAGTTGTTTTCTGTAATTTTTCCAAGAATAAAATATCTACAGATGTCTCCTAATAGATTTTTTTCTTAATTGAATAGCTCCCAAAGCTTTCCTTAGCTCTCATTACCAATCAAGCACACACACACACACACACACACACACACACACACACACACACACACACGAAGATTGACAATGGGGAATTTAAATAACCAGTAATGAAAAATCCATCTATGAAACCCATCTGCCATTTGTTAGAATCAAAGACATTTTAGTAACCAATGATTTTTTTTCACTTTCCAAATTATAAATGTCATTTCGTGTTGGACTTTCTGACTTGGCTTCTCTAACATGGATGTCCTCTGTTGGCAGAAGAATTGGGCATGGTAGTTGTCAAATCTTCTTCTTTATCCTAGGGGCATGAGCCATTATAACATATAGGAGAAATATTCCTGGCAGTATGTAAGTCTCATCTCTGCAAATGGCAACACCAGGAAGATTGGCAAACTTTGGAAGATCTTCAGGCTGTGTGCGTGTGTGTGTGTGTGTGTGTGTGTGTGTGTGTGTGTGTGTGTGTGTACTCATATGCATGTACATGTGTTCACAATTTATGCTTCTGTTTTCCAGAAATAAAACAATTCTTGAAATTGTAAGCATGGGGTATAGAGGTAATACAGAGGATTGCTGAGAATATATGACCACAGAGAAATATTCTTTCCTTAAAAGCCACACAACTCACAGCCATAAAAAAATTATACATAGTATTGTGCTGCCATGGTATTGGCAAAGAATGAGGTTAGCTCTGTGGAGCTCAGTTACCAAATCCCCAAGCAGGAAAACAACATAAATCAGGTCTTCTTTGATACCTCTACTTTTCAACAAGGCTACAATGGGCCAGAAAATGAACTCTCCTAAGGCTATATCACATAGCTGATTTGACAATATATTTATTTATATATACATATATGTATACATTACACACACACACACACACACACACACACACACACACACACACACACACACACAATCTCTGAGTCACCCAGAGGAGCGCAGATAGCAAACACTACCAGAGGTCTAAGTACTTAACTTGGCACTTCCACTTGCTTAGTCTTGTCAAGGCAAACTTAGAGTTTAAATATTATGGTTACTGTCATTTTGCAAGTGTGATTCCACAGAGCTTGTGCCAATCATGACATGAACTGGGTCTTCTTCTGATTACATAGTTTGATGCCAACCAATGTACTGCGCTGCCCTTGGGGGCTTGGACTCATTGAACTCCCAAAGTGCTACTCTGTGTGTCATCAACAAATGGGCAGATAAAGATATTACCCAGCAGCCTCAGCTCTAGAAGAATTATTGAACAGCTCTTTCCCACCTGCCTTTCCAAAAATGGTGACAAGGACAAATCCCAGAACAAGGGTAGGCTTTAGCTGGTGTGAATAATCTTCTTTTCAGGCTGGAGGATAGGAACTAAACAGATACAGATACTCTGTCATTAAAATACCTCCGATTTTATAAGCTGCTAATAGGATTATTCAAAATGTTTAAAGCGAAATCCTAATGCAAGCCATTGGCTTGCCAAAGAACTAAGTCTTTTTCCTCCCAATTTTAGCTTTTCTATGAATGTCATTTATGAATTGGGCAGATAAATGAGCACCAGTTTCTCAGCTGTGCTGGTCATTTGGTATCCAACAACTTCCTGGGTATCTACAAGATTGAGTATCTATGGATATCTACAATATCCGCAATATTGAGTCTCTAGATATAGGCTCTTCCTTTCATCACCTTGCTCTACCTCTCTCTTCTGAGACTGTCTTGGGCCTCTCCTTGAATCACAGCAAAAAACAGAATGAATCAAAGGATAGGTGAGAAGACAATTCTAGGATAGCGATGCCAATATAGTCACTGCATCCCATTAAGCATTCTGCTTAGGGAGGAAGAATAAGCAGTTATGTGGTGGCAAGTCTGTAAGCACTATTCAGTCTTCAGTACTTTCACATCAGTGTTTCCTCCAGAAATTAGATTTTGAAGAACTTGAGGGCTGACACAGAACTTTCCTTCTTTATTCAAGACAAATGTATCTCTCCACCGAGTCTATAGGTCTCTGTCTGTACTCTACTCCTTTCCCACCCAGGAATGCACACTATGAATAAGTACTCCAGTAAGATTATAGCATCTGGTTTAGAGGTCAGTGGATTTTTGTTTTGTTTTTGGCTGAAGGCTGTGGCTCAAAGTCCAACTGAACAGTATAGAAACTCTTTTTTTGAAACAGAGAAAGACCCAAGCAGAGTGAGAAATGTGCAATGCACAGAGTTATATGACCCAGAGCAATCATATGCTTGTAAACAGAAGTTTACAAGGTGCTTATAGAAGTCATTTAGGAAATGCGAAGTAGAAAATGTCTCTGATTTGATGAAGCAATCACAAATATTCCTTCCGCCTCCAAGTTTATCTTCACCTCTCCTTTCCTCCCATTCTTCATCTTCTTTGTCAATTGTATCTCCTTTGTCAAAGGCTTCGTAATATTACTGAGATTGTGGTTTAAATATCTTCTACTCTGTGTATTTTCCTGCCTGTTGTCTGCATGTCACATCCCTTCCAACTGCCCATGGCAGCTGGCTAGTTGTTTATGTCCCAATTCCATTGAAATTTTGTGGTTATCTCTCCTTGCTCTTTTATGGATATCAGTTCTTCCTTGATGTTTAAATTTCCAAGGTCAAGAAATGAACAGGAAGTCACCTAGAATATACTAAATTCTCTGTGAGTGTTTGATATTTAAAACTATGCAAGACTACTGGGTGCCAGGGACTCATGCCTGTAATCATAGTAGGAGACTGAGCTCTGAGGAATGCAGTTCAAAGCCAGCCCAATAAGAGATGTCCGTGAGACTCTTCTCTAATTAGCCATAAACAACAGCAACAACAAAGCTGGAAATGAAAGTGTGGCTCACGTGGTAGAGCAATTCCAGCCTTGAGTGAAAAAGCTAAAGGAAAATGTCCATGCCCTGAGTTCAAGTTCCGGTACTGGAACAAGAATTTACTGAAGGATGCAGACTAGCCTTATTTCTCCTCAACCAAGTTCTAGTTTCATGTAGTTCTTTTGCATATGTTTCTCCTCTGTACATAAAGTGCTAAAACCGGAGTTTGCCTATCCTGCCTAATGGAGTTCATTTTGTAAGTAATGATAGGAAATGACACTGAAATAATGGAGCTATTATTTACTTTGTAACATTGCTTTCTCCTGTAACCTTATGATATGTTAAACATGCATATATGCCAGTGTTCCTTTTTTTTTAACAAACACTAGCTGACATATTGACATTCTTCCCTAGGTAGGATGGTAAAGTTCTTCTGGATTGAGTTTGTAAGGTTAGACATTTGTCCGAGATACAGGAGAAAGGGTTGATAGTGTAGTGAAGGAGAAAATTAGTTAAATAGGGTCATTAAATTGGCAATGGAAGAAAGCACAGTTTTACATTCTCCCAAAGCACTCAGGGTGCCCTAAAAATGAGAAGCAGGTAGTGACACTAAAAGAGATGATGCATACCCTACCTCCTTTTGTAGTTCTCTTGAGTCTAGATGGCAGCCAAATCTGCATCTAGGGAGGATTCTGGGTGTGTCTGCCACCCTCAGTTGCCTGCCTTCTTGGAGTTAAGTGACTGGAAGAGCAGTCTTATCATGATAAGACATGATAATCAGGGAATGGAGTAGTGGTTAAAACATAGAAAAAAAGTTGCCAAGAAGAAAAAAATGCAGAATGGCCACTCAATAAAAATTTTAGTTAAAAAATATTGTGGATAAATGGAAACCCCTTTGTACAACTACTTAAAGATAAATAAATACTAAAACTATCGAACAAAGAAATTCCTTCATTTATCCTTACCTACTGATCTAGTGGGGATCCACCTACTCCAGTGCAAACAAGCTGTCCCCATCAACCAAATAAACAGCAAGTGCATACACAACCATTAAATCTTCATGTTGGTACTTTTCCATTGGCTAGCT
Source organism: Megascapheus bottae (assembly GCF_031878675.1). Lineage (NCBI taxonomy): Eukaryota > Metazoa > Chordata > Mammalia > Rodentia > Geomyidae > Megascapheus > Megascapheus bottae. The sequence goes on along the minus strand of NC_143535.1, from coordinate 15,912,189 downwards.
GAAATTCCTCTCTTCCATATGTATCTGTCCTTCAGCTTTCCATGATCACAGTTTCTACAACAGATCCTTCCAAAATTTCCCCCTACTACTGCTTACTTGCTCACCATAGACTTGACAGCTAGCAAATGATTCACTTTCTGTTGAGTTTATCTCCTGGATCAACTATGAGTCTGTAAGTGCCTAGTAGATAGAAACCCCACTAGGAGAATTGTGGTCATTCTGCTATCCCTGGAGGCCACTGCTATACTTTCAGGGAGTTGAGTCAATCCCAGCAATTCAGATGAATTTAAAAAGGAAATGCAGAAGTTGTATAATTATAAAGAAATATAGTTTTATGACTTTGAGGACATATAACATATTTTGACGAGGCCTAATTTATTGAAAGGATAAGATTCATTTATAGCTGGCAGCATCTATTTGTAGCCATCTGCATCCCAGTAATTAATTCCAAGTTCTTAGAAGCAGTCGGCTCCCTTAAGAAGGCAAAAATCTGTGTTTAAATTTAATAGCGGTGGTCTGGGTAATGGGGGAATCTGGAATGTATTATATTAAATTGTTCTTTACTTCTCTCCCATGTGAGAGTTTTTTCAACTTCTCTGTAGGGTCCTCAGTATGAAGGGGTTTCCCACCCCATCCCCATGATTTTCCCCTTTATTAAGACTCTAAAAGCTGTGAGCTTTTCTTTCAAGTAATTCTAAATGAGGAGTATATCCTTCATGAAAAAATAAAGGTGTTATGTGTGTTCATGTTTGCGGGTGTGTATATTCATGTGTGAGGCTGATGACAGACTGTCATTGTCCCAATCAGGGCTATGAATAATGTGTGATAAACTCATATTATCTGTTATTCCAGGTGTTGACTCTCTCTACTGGGCTCCCTGGTTATTTCTTTTGGTTCTTGAGAATATAATTTAAATAAATAAACATGTGGTTTAAGTTTATATAAATAGCCTCGAATTAGAGTGCAAAGAGCGAGAGTACAGATCCTGTTTTGTTCAGTGTGGATTTACTTTTCCACACAGGGTAGACTGTCTGACTCATAGTATATGCTCAGTGAAAATGAGCTTTGGATGATTTCCAGGGGACTTTTCCTTTCCTTCCTGGTCTACTCCTTCTCTGGACTGCAATTGTAGTTGCTCGGGAGGCTCAGATGTAAGGATTGGTAAGTCCCTTCCCATCAAAATCCTTCTAGTTTCCTTTCACCACTTAGGTTTTTCCAAGTCACTATTTTCCCATATATTTTTATCCTCCAGCTAAGCTCTTTCTGGATAATGAGATCTTCCAGATGTTTGAGTGATGACATGTTTTCTTTTGCAGCCCAAATAATCCAGGGGAACAGGGACCGTTAAGGATCATTTTGGGCTGTCCCAGCTTGCCTTCTGTGCATTCTTACCAATCTGGACCCTGCCACATCTGGGGAAAAAGAAATGGTCCAGCTCTGCTTCCTGTGGCACTTCTGGGGTTAATGCCTTCAGCATTTAGTGCTGTACTTTTTCAGCCCTCAGATAACTCGGAAATGGCTGGATTAAGAATGTCAAACTTGGCCTTTAGGTAATCCTCAATACAGAAAGGCAGCAGAGTCAAACTGGAGAGGAAAATGGTTAAATGATAAAGAGGTTCTAAAGCAGTGTAAAGATGCAGCATTCCTCCTTAAGGAAACCCTTTACATCAGCTAGGCAGTTTACTACTTTTTTTCTACCTGCATGGTCCCTCTTGTTGTGGACTTCAGGCTGAGAAATCGAGGAATTGAAAGGTAGCCTGGTTGATTCTCCCGATTTGGAAACTTGTGGCAGGCAAAACATGCATATTTTCAGCTCTGGCTCGGGTGTTCTGTAGTCTGGGCTCCAATTTTGTTTCTGACACCTATACGCTGTGAGGATCACAGACTAGCCACGGACTTCTTGGAACTTGTTTCTGCTTCTCAAGTGGAGTTGTTAATGATATGCACCTAACAGAGCTATGGGTACACGTTCGCCCAGGATTATAGATTCCTATGGGGGGTGGTACATAGTAGCTGCCTAGTAAAGGTTATCATTATCTTCTTCATCTCCTTCTTCTCTTTCACAAGCATCTCAGCACCATAAGGTGAGGACTCACACCCCCTTGTTACTCCTTTCCTCCCCCTGAGTCCCTGTGGTAGGCTCTTGGCACAGAGGTATGAGAATGCCAGTTTCCGGGAAAGTAGGCGCTCTTGGTATATGTTCTTGTACCCATTGTACTCATTCCCAATCTTGTAGGCAGTTGGCAGGCAAGAACACTGCGGAAGGCCAGGATAAGCTTGCTAAATTAAGCCACTAAGTCAAAGGTCTCCATTGTCTAACAACAATACTAATCTGTTTCATAGGCTAGCAATATCAAATAAATAAGAAAATATGGGGTGAGTGTAAAAGTCATGGTTTGGCATGGGGTAAAATTGCACCACAGGTCACCTTTTGTTATTTTCATATTTCTATGGATTGATAGACAGAGATAGGGACTGACATAATCTGAGCTTCATCAGCATCTGGCATCAAATCCTTTCTTTGTACTTCTGCAATTTTTTTTATCATCTTCTCAACCCTGAGGAACAGAGAGGGAAATGTGCCGACATTGTTGTTGTGTTTTCAAATCAACTTCTGCAGGCAGGGATGATGTGTTCTAAACCAAGTGAGTCAAATTAAACGCGTCACATACTCCCCGACTTCAAACAGAGCCTGCCTGATCAAACCAATGAGCATAGATAGGGACAAAACACACATCTCCCTGCATTTGACATCCTAAATTCCTTCTTCATTTGGCCTGTGTTCATCTCCAGTCTCACTGAATTCTTCATTCTGTTTGTGAGTTATTGGTAATTACGGAATAAATCAAGAATACATGCTAATCTGGGGGAATCTTGTCTTTGAAATGCCTCCTTCTGCTTTCCCAGTGTGTAGAGAGCAGTATGGGAAAGGCAATTGCAACCTCAGCTGGCAGACTTTGTCTTCCTTAGAATTTAGGTGTGATCTATATTCAAATGACAGTTTAATGAGCCTTTTCCTATTTCCAGAAACCTTATCACATCATTAAAGCGCAGAAATGAATAATACATCTAGAAGTCGGATTAAACTGAACTTGAGACCTGATACATCTTCAAAGGGGGGAAAAATAGAACAGAAGCAAAATAAAGGCATGTTGAGCTAAAGAGAACGGGTTAAATGAGGAGGCCAGGAGGGGCTATTTTTATTCTGATGTATCACCATAGGTAAATGTCACCAGTATTTTTTAAAAGCTTAAAGTGGCATTCCTATTTTTCCAGGCATGGGTTGGAAGAGAATTTTTGAAAAATAATTTGAAAGCGGGTGTCACTCTGAAAAGGAAGAGTTTGCCTACCACACTTCCTAGTAAGCAAATCCTAAGCTCATGGGGCTCAAGACAAATCCATGCACCTTCTCAAGGCGGGAAGAAGCGCACAAACTTGGGGTCAGAATACCTACTGAATTTCCAAGGAGCTCTGTGTCCTTGGGTAGAATAGCTCAATGGCTCGTCCTCTCAAGACTCAGTTTTTCCACCTATAAAATGATCATTACAAATTTAGGTGCTCTGAAGGATTTTGGAAAGCATCCAAGGCGACAACCTAGAGCAAATTTTCAGCACAATGTTAGGCAGGTGAAAAAAGAAAAAAAAACACCATGATATTGGTAATTATGTTTTTTTCTTTGATATGGAATTTACCAGGTGCTATTTCCTCTGAAAAGGATGACCTTCCTCCCATATGACCTTTGCTCAAGGACATTCTGAAGCCTCAATTTCTGTTCCCTATCTCCTTTTAAGGCATTCCCCACCATCACTCTGATCTCCATCCATCAGCTCAGGTACTTCCATCTCCTGTTCTTCGAATGACCTTGATCTGCCTTCCTGATCAAATTAACACTTTGCTTAGATTTAATGGTCGAGTGAGCCCAGATTCACTTTTCTTTCATCCTTGATAATTAAAAACGTAAGCATTAAAAGTGTGTGGTGTTATACCTGCATTTTCAGGTGACTTGAGGGCTTTGAATGTGTACAAATGTTGGTGATATGGAGTTCCTCACTACCCTCGTGCTAAACCAAAGGCTTAGCCTTGAGGGAGAGGAAAAAAAAAACAAACAAAAAGCTGAAGGAAATTGCCCAGGCCCTGAAATCAAATCCTAGGACTGTTGCAAATACACACACACACACACACACACACACACACACACACACATATACACATGCATGCGCAAATGCAAATGCATGAGCAAAGAAAAGAAAACAGCCTGGTGTGGTGGCTCACACCTATAATCCTAGCTACTCAGGAGAGTGAGAGCTGAGGGTCCGGATTCAAAGCCAGCCCCGGGCACAAAAGACCTAAAGACTGTGAGACTCATCTCCAATTAACCACTAGAAAACCAGAAGTGGCACTGTGGCTCAAGGGGTAGGGCAATAGCCTTGAGCTGCAAAGGTCAGGGACAATGCCGAAGTCCAGAGTTCAAGCCACATGACCGACCAAAAAAAAATGTCCCTATTTGATTAGGCTACTGTAAATTTGTGTTCTTGGTTATTTACAATGAATTTTTACCTGATGAGGTTGTAGACATCTCTACATAGGCAGCTATTCTAATCCTTTATTGACCATTCAAACTTTTTGAATGAATTCAGAGCACAACTTTTATTGTATATTAGATTTTTTTATACATTCTGTGACATTCTGTCCTAATCTCTTGATCTTTATCTATTTTCATATCAATCTTGTGAACATGATTTTTGTCATTTCAATGTATCCTTTGGATACTTCGACACTGCTCTGGGCCCTTAAGTTGTCTTTCCCAATAGCTTCTCAATGTTTTTATCTTCCCTGGCTGATTTAAAAATAAAGCTGAGTTCGTAAGCAAGTGCTCTTACTTGACACTTAACACAGACAGGATAATATCCATGTTAACTTATTCTAGCCCTTACCCAGAGTAGGAATAAGATCAAGCTGAATCTACTCTTCATTTTACTGCCTTAGACAAAGTATCCAAAGAGATGGTTAAACTGGAGAGTGCTGGTAATGCCCCCATGTAGGACACTACATACAACACAGGGGTACCGCCAGAGGCAGTCTGATCCATTCAATCCATTTCTCCCACTGTTACACTCTGCCTTGCTCTTGCCACAAACAATCAGAGATCCTATATCCAACATATGTCTTGAGGTCCAGTTTCTTCTCTGAACTTGTACCTACTCACCTTCCTGAAGAATACTATTGTTTTTCTTAAAATAACCATTTTCCCCTAACAAAAGAAGCCTATGTGTCTAGGCTGTGAATTTGCAAGCTCCCATACTGAGGCCTGGATTTCTTTTCCTTTGCTTCCGAATATACTTTCCTTTGTGAAGATTATACTGAATTTGAACCTCTGTGTGGTCATATTCTACAGTCAGTGATCTTTTATCTTTTATCTTTTAGAGTGTGTGTGTGTGTGTGTGTGTGTGTGTGTGTGTGTGTGTGTGTGTGTGTGTGTGTGTGCTGATCTTGGAGTTTGAACTCAAGACCTGGGTGCTACCTCTGAATTTTTATGCTCAAGGCTAGAGCTACCACTGGAGCCACAGTCCAATGCCAGTTTTGATTTTGTAGTTCATTGGGGATAAGAGTCTCATAGACTTTCTTGTTCCTGCTGTCTTTGAACCACAATTTTCTGGTCTCAGCCTCCTGAGATTAAGGCAAGGAGCTATGTGACTCAGAGCCTGGCTTTCCTCAGTTTACAAATCTTCCATGGCCTTGTAGAACCATACTGGAGATTAGATGGGCACATGGAGCACATGTGAACAACTCAGGCCTTTGGAATTTCTCTCTTGTAGTCACATCTAGTATGTATCTTTCATGTACAAGCTTACCTTTAAAATTATGTACAAAGATTCTTGGGTAAGCATCAAACTGAAAATTTGAAATGCTTACAGTGGTATAATAGATAAATCATGTTATATGCACACAAGGAAATACCACAAAGTTGTTCTACTAGATCATTCTTTAGCAGTTGGAAGTGGTCTCACATATTTAAATTTGAGAAAAAAAGAAGTCAGACACCAAATAGTAAAATTCTTATGTAATATAAGCATGCATTGTCACACTGGAGAAGGGTGGAAATTAGAATGGGCTAAGTACAACTTCTCAAAAGAGGTCCAATTCCTTAACTCTGATATGAGAAAATGTAAGCTTCATTAGAACTAGAGGTTTGTTTTTTTTAAGAGATAATGAAGCTCAGGACTACTGTAATTTGGATTTTAAATCTCTCCCTGGTAGAGATTAAAGGCTGGTCACCAGCCTGTGATACTTCAGGGCCATGACAGAACCTTTACAAGGTAGAGTCTAGGAAGAAGTTAGGTCCTCTTAGAGAGTAGTGGGATTTCAGCCTTTTCTTCTTTCTCTTTGCTTACTGGCTAATACAATGTAGCAGCCTTTTCTGTCATGTATTTCTACCATGATATCCTAACTTGGTTCAGATGTAAACCAATGAGCCAACCAACCAGCCTTAGAATTAAACTTTTAAAATCATGATAAAAAAAAATGAGCCTTTTCTCCTTTAAAAAAATATGCTAGTACTAGAACTTGAACTTAGCTATCATTGAGGGGTTTTTTTGTTGTTGTTGTTTTGTTTTGTTTTGTTGCTGAAGCACTTTACTATGTAAGCCACAGCTCTACTTTTTTTGAGGAGGGGGCTGTTTGCTGGTTAATTGGAGGAAAGAGTGTTATCATCGACTGACTAGGCTAGCGTCAAACTTAATCCTCAGATCTTAGCCTCCTGAGTAGCTAGAATTTCAAGAATGAGCCACCAGCACTCAGCAAGGTTTTGTTCCTTTTAGATTGATTCTATCAAACATTTTGTCACAGTAACAGGAAGACAACAAACACAGGATTTTGTGTTAAAGGTGGTTTTGAAATGATTGTGTGTGTGTGTGTGTGTGTGTGTGTGTGTGTGTGCCAGTACTGAGGCTTGAACTTGGGGCCTCATACTTGCTTGGCTGCTGCTCTACCACCTGAGCCACCCATGCTTTATACTGTATATTTTGGGGATGGAAACTTACAGGAGGAAGTCTCTGCTCAGGAAAATCTTAAACCGCAATTCTCTGGATCTCAGCCTCCTGAGAAGTTCAGATTTCAGGCATGAGCCATGGCAACCCAATTTATTTTAGGCTTTTCAGACAAGGTCTGACTATTTAGTCCAGGTTAATCTGAAACTCATGTAGACCAGGTTTGATCTCTAACCAGAAATACTTCCTCGGGCTTCCGAGTGCTTGAATAATAGATGTTAACTACCTTGCTCAGATCTGTTGTTCTCATGAGAGGAAAAAGAGAACTTCGAACATACAAAAGGAAGACCATATGAAGACAGAAGGAGAAATTGAAGGGATACACTGGTAAATCAGAGTGCCAAGGAATGCTGGAAGCCACAGGAAGCTGATCTGTCTCCAGATTTCAAAAACAAACTGACCTTGCTAACATCTCGATTTCAAACATCTGGCCTCCCGAACATTAAAGACGTACTTTCCTGTTTCTCGAATCTACCTAAAGTGTCATAACATCCACAGGAGATGAATACACAGAATGCAAGAGGATTTTCCTGAGATATGAATACACTTCTGTGGAGTTTGATTTACGTGCATATAATAATTAAGTTTGCAAAAACTCATCAAGTTCTATGATCTTCTTTCTGTCTGTGTGGGTTCCTCTGGAGTTTAATTCAGACAAGTCAAGATATAGCAAATTTCCTCTTGACTACACTCTGATAGGTGCTTTCCCATCGTGGTGCAGCAGTCAGGATTGCAGAGTAACAAATAATTCCTCCAAATCCATAATATCAAAGGTCTACATGGTACCCAATTGATCAATCTTTGGGCAATTAGCCTCAGCTCTGTTTTGCATCATTTTCATTGTGAAACAGATTGAATTTTAATTCCTACATGAAACTTTTCCAGAATCCTCGGGGAGGATACAACAGAAGTCTCCAATTACATTGCCTTTATTTTGGCTACTTGCTTGCACATTTATTTCTGGTACTAGGTGTGACTGCACAGATTGCAGACATTTTATCTATAGGGAGGACTACTCAACGCCTGGGAGCACATATTTTATATCAGACATGATGTCAGACAGATTTGGGCTTTATTTCTGTCTCTACCGACTACAAGCACCTCCATTAATCTTGCTTACCCACTTACCCTCAGTTTCACTAACTGTGAAATAAAATATTAGTATTAGCCAAGTACTTGCGGCTCACACCTCTTATCCTTACTATTTAAGAGACTGAGAACTGCCAGCCAGGGCAACCACAAAACTTTTATCTCCAATTAGTCAAAAAGTCAAAAGTAGAGCTATGACTCTAAGTGGTATTGCATGAACCTTGAGCAAAAATGCTAAGGGACAGGGCTTGATACTAAATACAAAAACCAAACCGAACCCAAACTTCTATCATTAGTTTAACATTAAGCTGACAAGTATGATTAATGTGCAAAGTTTTTTTTTAAATAACACAATGCATATTTAAGCTGCTATGTATCTCAAATTATCAAATGCCTACTGCATGCCAAACTCTGATTTAACATTCTAGGTTCCATAATAAACTAGATAAAGTCCAGACCATTAGTAAGCTGAGTTACAATAATTAATAAGTTGCAATCGTTTACTCAGTAATTACCACAGTACTGGACCTAGAGTAGGCCCATGATAAATACTGTAGAGCCCATGGTACCTAGGCCTCTTGCTATGAAATGCCAAGCTTACTCTTAGTTTCTTGTCCTTATTTGATCTTCCATAAACCTTTTAGACCCTTTATCTCACTTTTTCCCATGAGTTATTCCTTTAAAATATTAGCATTTGGCTGGAGGTGGGAGGGAGGTGGATGAGTGTTTGAACCCAAGCATGTTAGCATCGCATCCATAATAATCCATGCTAACAGATGCCCTATTTATGGGGAAATGTAAAGCAATGATGTGGGAAAATTATTCATCTTGTTTTTGTTGAAGAAGCAAAACCCACAGTAAATTAAGTCTGGTCTTCTTAAAAATTCTGCATGGAAAGTAATTGTGAAAGATGCTGGGGGAGCAAACTTCATACAATGTGGCATTAATTATTCAGCCATTTCCAATAGTTTCATTTGTGTTGCATGGAAAAGGCTAAGAGCCCTCCAGTGGCCAAATAATCCTTCGCCAAGTCCCAAGAATTTAGAATTTGTTTTTTTGTTTGTTTGTTTGTTTTTGTTTTTTGTAGACAGCATCTCCAAAGGAATTAAATGCATTCCAGTCAAATAACACTTATTTTAATGCATCATCTATTGTAAGTCCAGCACTGTAGCGAAATTCTTAAAGGAAATAGCAAATGGATTGGGATACAGATACCTTGTTTCTACCTTCAAGGAACTCACAGAGTATTAAGGAAAGAAGATAAGCTGATTTAAACAACAGCATGATTATCTTTAAGAAAGTTCATTTGATCTTTCTTGTTAGAAGCCATGTCTGATTCTCTGTCTTTGAGAAGAGGAAAGGAAGTTTCTCAAAAACTTCAAAAATAAATTGTATATGTCCTATACAGAGATCAGAAACTTTAGTAGATATAAGAAAAGAGGGAAGTACAATATAAATACAGTCTCTGAATGTTTCTGGCACTTAGAGTTCACAGGGGAGAATGACAATAAAATTTTTTAAAAGAAACAATTATAAAACTAAATGATAAATACTAAAATAGGTAGAATGGTGAAGCAGTGAAACACACTGAGGAAGCAGATAACCAATGACAGAAAAGAAAAAGATGGTCAGGTATGGCTTCCTGACATTTAGACTACCACCTGAATTAAAGAAGCAATAATGATGACCCAATTGATGAAATTGGGGTTAGAATAGTCTAGGAGAAAGACTAGAGAACTGCAACTGTTGAAAAAGAGAGTGGCGACTTTGAGGTTGAAAGTCAGAAAATTACTAGAGTAGAAGCATGAAGGGGTTTAGGACAGGGGAGGTTGGTGTCACAGTACATGAATGACACTGTGGCTAAATAGGATGATGTCTCTGCAATATGGAAGAATCCTTTTTTTTTTTATTACGCCCACAATCAGAACTTACTTTGCACTCCAAATCCCAAAGAAATACACATTCAAAAACATTTTAAAACTCACTGTTGGTCCAAGCTTATACGTTACCTTCATCTCAATTTCTTTGTGATGACCTAGTTTGGGTACTGGTTATGCTGGCATAATATATTGAGAAAATTTGATCCTCCTTTCATGTTAATAATTGTCCATCTGTAGTTTTACTGTTACATACTCCTGCCCCTCCCTTCCGAACACTGAGGCCACAGTGTGGATTAGCTTTTTCTGCTAGGCACAACTAGATCCAAGAAGTCCTGGGCTAAACAAGAAGGCTACACCATGGAATCATTCCTGAAGGGCTAGAGTGTTGACTCCTCAGCCACTCAAGTGGGCTGTCTTACTGAGGGCTTTCCCACTTGCAAGAACTCACACAATAACATATTTCAAGGGAGCACACCACCAAAATCTGTATGGCATCAACGGAGGCTGGGTTTGGCTGTGTCACTGGAATGACTATCAGGGCTGAAGCATGAACATTCCTGATGAATGTCCTTCAGAATGAGGTTCTCCACAAGGACAAGAGGAGAGGACAATTCCCTCTTCCAGACTTGACACAGTTGCTCCTGAAACCTTTCCCAGCACCGAGCCCACCTCTTCCCAGAGGCTATAAAACATTCCCATGCTTCGCTACCATCCAGAAAATGACCCTGGCACTCAATGCAGGGTTCGGGGGCTGGTAGAAATGTATGTTGGAGGAAAAAAACACATTTTCTTCCTTTTTTTCAAATCATACAAAAAAAATTAAAGAATACAGAGGTGATGAGGAAGGCTAGAACTTTGAACTATGCTTGCCTGAAGGGTCAGGAGAGGAGAGTCACTCATGCACAGTTTTGCAGAAAATAATTCGCGCCCAGCAGATGTTTTGCTCAGGAGAGGGCAAACCCAGCAATTTCTATCAACCAAAATTTGATGTTACCTGTTGCCAAATGCAACTGTTGCTGTCTTATGTGTCTTATGTGGACCCTAAAGGGAAGATGCACACTGATTATTTTTTTTTTTCCTGAGGAGTATCTTTAACTATAAATGATCCCCCAGACCACCTACATCCTCCCACAGTGATGGCTTAGATTTAAACACATAATCAAGTACCACTTTCTGCAAGAGCATCTCTATTTCAGGATAAAGTTTTCACACTGGGCTGGTTCAGGTTTCAGGAGCAAGAGTTGGAAGGGTGAAAGTCTGATGGATTCCAACCATACGATTCTAGGTTTTGTTGCCTTTTCTTAAGGACCCTAGAAAGTAACTGCAGTACTCATTTTATTAGCCAGTTGCTTTTATCTTCTTATGATGTTAATGATGGCTTTTTTGTATGTGGGGGGGGATCCATTATGGGGACTGAACTCTGGGGCTGGGCGCTGTCCCTGAGCTTTTCAGCTCTAGGCTAGTGTTTTCTCACGTCAGCCACAGCACACCACTTCTGGTTTTCTGGGTTAATTGGGTATAAGAAAAAAAAATATATTACCCAAACCAAAAATAAAACTGGACAAAGAAATTGAACAGCTATTTCTCCAAAGAAGACACATAGATGAGCAACACACATAGGAAAAGGTGCTCAAACACCATGAAAAATGAGGGGAAATTTTCCCCTTTCGTTTCTGAGCCATCTTGAAACCAACAGAGGAAGCGGAAGAGAAATGTACTAGAGAGTCACCAAGTGCAAGGATGCTGGCACAAGATGTGTGTGAAGAGGAAGAAAAAGAACAAATAAGGAGGGAAGATGTTCCCATCATTTCCAGGAAGACCTCATGTATAGAAAATGCACTGAGGGCTACCAATAAGGTTTTCGTACCTGTCCTGTATAATCAGTTTTGTGTCTTTGTCCATATCAAGTACTCTCCTAGTCTGCCTGCCCGCCTGACTGCCTCCTTTCCTCCCTTCTTCCCTCTCTCCTTCCTTCCTTCCTCCCTCTTCCTTCCACCCTTCCTTCCATCCTATATTTTTCTTTTTATGAATTTTCTCTTCTTTCTGTCTTTTGGTAGTACAATGGATGGACCTTAGGACCTCATAAACACTGGGCAGGTGCACGTCTTGAGCTCTACTGTCCCTCCAGCTCTCTACGAGTTAGTTGTTTATCAGCTGTGATCCTGTGTTTCTTACCTGTGATCCTTCTTAGACTTGTTTATCAGTTGGCAAAGGTGCCCATCCCAGCACTTTGTCATAAGGACTCACAATTCAGCAAAAGAATCAGAGGGCTCACCTAATAACAGGCAGTCCAATAAAAGCTAAACTCTGCTGGGTGTTACACAGTAGTGAAACTAGGCGTTTGGGAGACTGAAAACACATGCTTAATTAAGACATTTAAAACACAAGTTTTAGAAGGCCAATCGGTGTGTCTCTGGTTGTCACACAGCCCACCCATTTTATTCCTTAAGAAGATGCTTAGGGCTGAAAATGAGGCCAGATTGTGTTGTTATTGATCACGATTTCAGATAAAGCCCCAGCTTACACATATCAGACTCTTCTAAAGATCTGTGGACTGTGCAAAGCCATCCCCGCAATCCAGCTACATCCTGTTTCTCCTAGATCTAGGAAACCTCCCACCAGCCAGAAATAATCACTGATTCACAGACAAAAACCAATCACTGCCAAACACAAATCACTATTTCCAGAGGTTTTCATAGCTTCCTTCCACCTCCATTTTCTCTTTCTTATGATCTTCCAGGCCCTGGAGAGAAAAAGTCACTGGCAAAAATGCCACACTGAAGATATCCAGAGCAGTCATCCGTGAATCAAGTGTTGGTTGAGAGCTATGTCTCATCTCACCTTGTTTGTTCAGGTCAGATTCTGGCTGTGCTATGTGATCAACCATTCTGGAGGGAAACTTGTCTATTCCTGTCTATGCACGACTGGAGTCCCCAAACAGTGAATGGCTGACCTGTGAACCCTATCAAGAGCAAATTAGGTAGACTTTCACCTTTCCCCACAGTAGAGCCTTTGATCCTAGAGGATAGAACTGAGAAAATAGCTTTTTATTCTTGATGACCCCCCTGCAGGCTAACTCAGGTATATCTTGCAAAGGGAGATAAAGATCAGAAATAGAAAATAAAGGACACATTGTGTTTCACCTTTTGACACTGATGGTATCATTGTGTATGTGGTTTGGGAGAGATTCAGGCATCATGTGAATCTTCTTTACTTGTTATTTCTGCTGGAGACTCTAAAGTTGGAGAGGTGAAACTGGACACATCTAAGTAAGTTTTGTTGTTCTACATCCCTGCAAAGACATCATTGTCTTATTTAGTTTTATATCAGAGTAACAAAGACTGGTGGTTAATAAAGAAAAGAGGTCAAAATTTTCAGAATCTTTAGACTGGGGTGCCAGGAAGAGAAAGAAAAGGAAAGAAAGAAAGAAAGAAAGAAAGAAAGAAAGAAAGAAAGAAAGAAAGAAAGAAAGAAAGAAAAGAAAGAAAGGAAGGAAGAAAAGAAAGAAAGAAAAAAAGAAAGAAAGAAAGAAAGGAAGGAAGGAAGGAAGGAAGGAAGGAAGGAAGGAAGGAAAAAGGGAAGGAAGGAAGAAGGGAAGTTGGGAGGGAGGAAGAGAAGAAAGGAAGGAGAGAGAAGAGGAAGGGGAGGGGAGAGGAGGGAAAATAAGATGTATAAAATGAAGCTTTGGGTAATTTAATTCTCATTCTCAAAGGTTCAGGAAATGGAGTCAAAGAGAAACAACTTCTTCTTCTTCTTCTTCTTCTTCTTCTTCTTCTTCTTCTTCTTCTTCTTCCTCCTCCTCCTCCTCCTCCTCCTCCTCCTCCTCCTCCTCCTCCTCCTCCTCCTCTTCTTCTTCTTCTTCTTCTTCTTCTTCTTCTTCTTCTTCTTCTTCTTCTTCTTCTTCTTCTTCTTCTTCTTCTTCTTCGTCTGCTGCTGCTTCTGCTGCTGCTACTGCTGCTACTGCAGCAGCATTAATATTTAATCTTGTTGTCTCTGCTGGATTAGATTTGCTTGGTACTAGTAAGCAAGACTGGCTGCAGTCAGCCTTGCTCCTTGCTTATTTCTCTTATTTGGAGTGGGTATGTCTAGCCTATGCCAGTTGCCACTATTGTATATTAACAACAGGCAACTTGTTTTGATTTCACAAGCTCACCACAGCTACAGAACATATGCCTCCCAATGAATCCTGCTTAGAGTGTCACCCATAGCTAACTTAGAGGAGACTCTGCACTTCAGACTTTTCAGTTGATGTTGGAACAACTAAAGACTATAAGGAAGGGGGGGCACTCATTATAACCTGCATAGTGAAAAGAGCAGGAATTTGAAAGTGTCAGGAACAGAAAGCAATGATTTGAAAAGAACTCACAAAGTTTCACATGTGAGGAATTTAATCCCCAATTCCCTGTGTAAGGCTGGGGGTAGGGGGTGGGAGGGAGGCATAGAAACCTTCTCAGATATGTTTTCAGGCTTGTTTAAGAAAGACAATAGATTACCTTCAGACTACTAGGATTAGACACTCCATCTCCCTGCCTCAACCCAGACCATAATGGTGCCGACAGTCTTCACTGAGTATCTTTAAAGGCTTTACATCTGTGAAGGTCAGCGATGAGATTCTTCAAAGTTGCTATTAGAAGTGGTCTGAAACTCGTATACCTTAATCTCCCTCCTAGAAATTCTTATTCAGTGGAAGGGATGCCCTTTTCTAAGGTCCTCTGGTATCTTGAATTGAAAATCCTGGCTAAGATCATTGCTATAAAGAATGAGAGGAGGCCAGGGGGCATCCCAGTGGTCTCTCTCCTTCTCAGCTCCAGAAATTAGGGACAATTATAGTCTCCATGTCATACTCATTAAAACCTAGAACAATCTCTTTCACTGGATTTGTCTTTGCATATGAATTGGTCTAATACATGTCTGATGAAAATTATCAACTCAGTCTCTTTGAGGGGAGGGAATGGAGCAAGGCAGAACCCTACTCTGGAAGGTCTTGAGTCCAGACTGGTCCTAATAACACCTATCCAGATGACTTTGAGCTAGGCAGGCCCTTGAACTCCCTTCTAATCATACAGCACCTTCGCTAGTAAAAAGTTGGGCTTAGAATAAATGATCAATAGAAATGTTCTCTTCCAAAAGCAAAATTAGGTGATTAAACAATTAGGTAATGGGCCTTAAATGGTTTTAAATTTTTTCTTCCCTTTGGAATATCAATCCTCAGTTTCATGCTCTAATAGTAGAATCATGACGCAAAGGACGAACTTAAGTGTCATCAGAATCCTATCCAACCTTGGCTGAGTCTCTCCACAGGGCTCATGGGAGGATGTTAAGGGAAGTAATAAATGCTAGCAGAGAGAGTGAAGTCTCCATAATTAGGAATGAGATGAGTGCCTTCGAAGTTTAAGTCCTAACTGCATCAGCAACGCTCGAAGTCAAGTTAAAGCAAAAAACGACTAGTGAAACTCTTGCCCAATGAAAAGCTTCTTGCCCTTGCAAAGGCTTTGCCAATAAACAAACAAACAAATACATCAATAAATAAAACAAGTAAAGGGGGGGATGGCTGGATTTGAAGTAGAGTCGTGAATCTAAAGAGAATGTTTTCAAAGATTTCTATGATGCACCAGCAGTTCCTTAAAGTAATAGAAAACAGTTTAGAATCCATTATTTAGTTTCCGTGGAACATAAACAACAGGTTCGAGTAGAATAGTAATAGTGGATTTAGCTCTCAGTCTCCATTCATCTTCTGTGCCCATGCATTTTTAAGACAGGAAAGCATTTTCCCAATTATAGCTGGAACAGGAAGGAGATGGGGAGTAGAGATGGTTTTCCAGGTGCCTTGGTGTTTCCACAAAAGCTGAGACCAGATAAGCATGTTGATCATACACATCAGCTGAACCATATCTTAGGAGACAAGGGAGTTCTTGGGTCCTGTCCAGGCCAGGCCAAGCCCTTAGGTGAGGCCAGAAAACTGAGGTTGTTTATGGGTCTACTTTGGCTAGGTGAGTGTAGCAAAGACATCTAGTAGCTAATTTCTGGGGTTTCAGAACTGGTGCAAATGCCCCACCCAGAGCAATCACCTTCTGGAAAGCCAAATCATCTCATTTGCTGGGGGAGATGTTGGAACTCCTGACTGTCTGACCACACTTCCTCACTTAAGAATAGAAATGAATTCATGAATTCACAAATCCAAAATAGCAGTGGCTGTGAAACATGAAACAAGACAGCAAGATTGTGGGGGCTGGGAGGAAGGGAGATTTTAAAAAGCACCTACTATCCAAGGTGCATTAGGGTCCCTTTGTGTGGGTCCGTGCCATGGTGAAAAGGAACACTAATGCTGGAGTTCTCAGAATGGCTACATTCTAATGAGAAACCACAGATACTTAAATTCCCAACCGCTCCCTCCAATTTCTTGCTTTGTTCCTTTTGTTATGTCAGTTTGGGTACAGTGTAAAGTTGTTTGTGATTTTTCTACACTCAGGAGCAGAGGGCATCTAGAATTCTCCAAACCCATTTCCTCCTTTAGGTCCAAAGGAACCCACTATCCTCTCTCTACAGTCATTAACCCTGGGAGAAAGGACCAAAGCATGCCAGCTTCAGCCACTCTCATCTCACCTTTCAGGCTAAATTCCTGTCTAGTAATTACTGCCTGTGATTCGGAGCAATAATACATAGTTATCAGCAAGTGCTCGTCAGAGAGGTTAGCAGAGCAGGGCTTCCCACTGTAGCCAGCGAGAAGGTTCTTCATTATATTTTTGCAGAGTTACTTCATCCTGTGGCTGTTTATAGAGAGTTATCTCCTTTCTGCCAGGATGGTCCACTCTACCAAACCCTGATTATAGATAATTCTCCCTTCCCTGCCCCCACTTTGCAAGCAGAGAAGAAGTCAATACAGAAGTTTCTTTCTGCAAAAGGGAGGACCAAGGTTTGTTACCCAGATTTGGAGAAAAATCCTATAATCTTGGGTCACTAGCCTGCAGCCTGCGCCCCAGCTTTGTAAATGGCTTTAAGACATGTGTTCAATCATTCCATGGTTCAATTTTCTTTATCTATAACGTGAGGAATCAATAGCACCTATCGGTATGAGGTATTTGTGAGGATTAAACTAAACAGTGTAAATAAAATAAGTCACAGAGCAAAATTTGATGGAGTGCAGTGCCTCTCGGGAGCCCAGTGATAATAGTTTACACCATTATTATTACCAGTATTATGTTCTACTGCCATTTTGTGATGGAATTTGGACATAACTGACACTATGCCAGAAACATAATCAATATACTACAGGGACTATTGACTCTCCTTTCCCCTCTCTTTTTCTGTTGTGGGTTGTAGGGCTTGAACTCAGGAGCCTAGGCGCTATTCCTGAGCGCTCTTGTTCACTTTTTGAGTCACAGCACCACTTCTGCTTTTTGAGTGGTATTAGGTGATAAACGTCTCAGGGACTTTTGTGCCAGAGGATGGCTTCGAGCTGCCATCCTCAAATCTCAGTCTCCAACTTAGCTAGGATTACAGGCATGAAGCACCAGCACCCAACTCCCCTCCCTCTCAACTCTGTCCCCTTAGCCGGCACATTATGCCCCCTTGGGCAACGCATGTGGACACTATTTCAGTTTTGCCTTGAATGCTGACTCATATATTCTGCTCACAAGACCCTTACCTTTCATGCTGTGACATCCTGAGCATGGAAGGATGAATATCTTCCTCTCTGCTCAGCTTCTGTCGGTTCAATCTCCAAGGAGAGCTCCTGGTGAGGGTCAAGTCCATGCACACGATTTATAAGGTCTCAGACAGCAGCCAACAGGATGCCCACACCAACACACAGAAGGCTCTTGTGTTTCTGTGTTTAACCTTTGGCCAGTCCTGCAATGAAGGTATTCTGCCATTTACCATGTGCCTTACCCTGTTGCAATAACACAATACCTAAAACTGGGGATGTATAAAGAAAAGAGCTTTATTTGGCTCATGAATTTGATGACTGGAGCACCAAACCAGCAAAGTGCTGGTATTCCACTGACATCTCCTGAGCTTTGTCACACTATGGTGGGAAGTGGCTACTGCCAGAAAGAGCAGAAGCATGAGCAGGAAGGAGACTCCAGGCTCATTTCTTTTATAATAGTCCACTTTGTACGTGTGTCCCCGAGCTTCTTTTTGCTCAAGGCTAATGTTTTACCACTTGAGCCACAGTAAAACTTCTTGCTTTTGCTGAGTAGTTATGCTGAGTAGTTAATTGGAGATGAGTCTCACAGACTTTTTCTGCTTGGGCTGACTTCAAACAGCCATCCTCAGATCTCAGCCTCCTATGTAGCTGGGATTATAGGCTTGAGCCACCAGCACACTTAAATCAATTTAACTAACTATACCTACACCACTTTTGGTAGACTACATTACTCTGTTTACAAGGACCTAATAATGTTCCATCAAACCTTGCCTGTCAAAGATTTCATCACCTTAAGCATGAGTTTAGTTGGGGACAAATCAGAACACAATAGGTTCTTTTTTTCTTTAAAGCTGGACTTTGTTTAGCAAATTTTCTTCAACTGCATAAAATCTAAGTGGTGGAGAAGGATCTGTGCCCTGGACATTTAACAGAATCAAAGTAGATAAGGTAAACACAGTGCCCAGCAAAATGTTGCATCAAACCTTACAAAAATCTAGTCTTTTCCTTCCTGTTGCTGGTCCCTAGAGTGCAACATTGTGAAGAAATTTAATATTGTGAATCTCTTTACCCCAAATCTCACCTCACACCCCATCGTACCATAGTCTTCAACCTCCAGGAGCTTCTCTCAGGCTCCAGGAAATGTCCTGGATACGTGTGTATCTCTTCTTTTGCCTAGTGACATCACCTACTGCCCATTTACAAAACCAGCTCTGGCAGGAAGTATTCAATTTCCTCCCCAAAGACTTGGCCATTATCTTTCTCCTCTTCCCCAATAGGTACCTAACTCTGTAGCTCTGATGATGAGTCTCTTGTTTGGACTTTATTTTCCCACTCAGAATCTTGCATGCCAGATTTTAGGGCTTATTCACTTTTGATAATGGTGGTGTCTAGCAAATGGGCTGGCACACAACAGGCATTTAATTCATATCTGTTGAACAAATTGAAGCTTGTTGAATAAAGCCCATGGATTCCCATTATTTCCCGAGTCCCCACTGACTCCCTCAAACACAAATAATGTAGGCTGAGTTGTCAGAGTAATAGCAATTGAGATTCTGGAAAGAAATCCAGGTCAAAAATTAAGGATGTGTTGCAAGAGTTGTCAGTTTAGGGAATTGTTCTGCCACCTGCAGGACCAATTTCAGTTGGACACAGCTTCTGAAACCCAGCCACCCCTCTAAGCTGCGAGAATCACATGGTAACTCTCTGACCATAACACACAGAGCAGAATGCGGCCTCTTCCTGGGGTGTCCCCAGCCTGATGACCAAAGTCCAGGGAGTCTGGGTCAAAAGACGAATCCCATCCATGTCTGCCACAGTGACCCACTGTGATGGCAGGAACTTAAGGTACTTGGTAGGTGATCCTGGCTGGATTTGCCTGCAGTGTGAGGAGCTGTGTGACTTCCACAAAGGTATGCTGACATCTAAGCACCACAGTTTTTATTCTTCGTTTTCCTTCTCTCTGTGTGTTTTCCATGACACATCTGGGAAGTTCACCATTATGCAGCAGCCTCATGGAAAGCCAGATCTTGAAAATAGGAGTCCATGCAAAACTAGGAGAAAAGAAGAAATAACAAAGGCAGCCAGATAAACAACCTATTGGAGTGTACCAATAAGGAAAACCTGGGTTAAGCATAAAGAAAAACATTCATTCAGGCAAGACACTCATGGTTTACTCCTGTAATCTCAGTTACACAAGAGGCTGAGATCTGAGGATGGTCGTGTGGAGCAAGCTAGGGTAGGAAACTGGGATATTCTTATTTCCAATTAAACACCAAAAAATATCCCCAAAGTGGAGATATAGTTCAAGCAGTAGAGCACTAGCCTTGAGCAAAATAATCTTAAGAATAGTGCCCAAGCCTTCAGTTCAAACCCCAACACTGGCACATGTGCATGCAAGCATGTATGTGCGTGTACACACACACACACACACACACACATACACACACACACACACACACGGTAGATCCCAAAGATGGTGCTTCTGTAGGTATTCTGCTTCACTTTCTCTGAAAGTAAAAATTGGGGAGCATCACATATTGTAGTCATGGCATGTGAAGAAGATCTAGAAATAAGCTATAAGCCCCAAATTGCCAATTTTAAGGAGAAGAAAGAGGCTAAGACTCAGAGAAACCACTGTTTCCCCCAAGCTCACACAGCTAGGTTTTTACCAGCTCTGAGAGGAGAACTCATCTCCGGCTCCTCATCTCTCAATCACCATACCCTCTGCTAGGAAACATTGCTGATTCTGTGCTGACATCTCTGCCTGCCAAATAAAGCTACCATGTTGCTCCATGTGGAAGCAATGGCTGGAAAGAGTTACACACTAGTTCTCCAGGACCAAGGGCTATGGAGCTCATTTTGTCTAAGGTCTGTGCCTATGAATTTGTGTTTGTGACTAAATGCTGCATGGAACCTAAGGGAAATACAGTGATCGGATATCACGCCCTTGTTCATGTGATCTAATCCCAAGCTTGATGAAGTGTCTAGGGATTTCACTGTGTATTCCTTCCCAATGCCTCCGGAATTCTGCCCCCTCATCAGTTCCTGCCCCAACTGCCCAAATTCTCCACACCCGAATGCCTGTCCGCAGTTACCAAACAGAAATAATTTTTATCCAGTAGCCACTCGATATGCTACCGATCAGGTCTAAACAGTTTGGAGGAAAAGCTCTGGGGATGAGTTTTGATGAGGACTTGCTTGCCTAACATGCTGTTTCTGGATCTGCATGCATGCGGGTTGAATGTTTTAATTACTGTTGTCAGCTGATTTGGTCACAGCATGCCTTCGGCTGCTTTGGTTTCTTAGGTGACCAGTCAACAAAGAGTACCGTCAGAGATGGAGTGCTCTGATTTCGACCAAAGAAAAGCCAAAGCCCTGAGCATCTCTATCTTCCCCATTCGTGTTTAACAACTATTTCTTGAGGTTTTATTAAGTGTCTGATGCGGGGCTAAATGATGGATTAGACTAAGAGAAAGGAGACATTGCTCCTGCCTAGAAAAGGGGACTGAAAATGAAGGAAATGGTAATAGTTGGTACATGTGGAAGAATGAGGGGGTGTGGAGGAATTGAGAACGATCACTTTACTTAATCTCTAGGAGTGGGGGAAGGCTTCCTGGAAGAGGATAGACTCTAATTCATCTCAGAAGTTATGGAAGTTCTAATAGAGCACAGGGGAGGGCTGAAAAAACATAGGGGATAGTATACCATGAACACAGAAATGAAGTTCATGATAAAAGAGGCAGAAACAGGCGGCTGCATTTCAAAAGCTGTTGGCAGCTAACATAGTGCTTGGTAATGTGAGAGCTAGAGAGGGAAGAGGAAAAGCACAGAGAAGGTAGAAGTAGCATTTGTCTAGCACTTCATCATCTAGTTTTTTTCCACATGTAGTGCCTCATCTACCTGTGAACTGTATTCTACAGTTCTGGTACAGGAGGTTCTGGCCCATCCTTAGTCTACTGGCAGCTCCCAAATTGTAGGAACAGTCTCTTTCTTCTCCATCTTAGCCTATAAGGCCAATTTCCTTGTTCACTGCCCATCTCAGGACACCAACCATTTCTCAGCTTCTTCGGGGTTCTCTGGTATTCTTTCTCATGTTCACTGACAGCTACTTTGTCTTTAAGGTAGTCACAAATGTTCCCTTGCCCAGAGACTTGTCTTGGAGTTTCTCTGACCCTGGAGAGCAGATCCCATGAATGTAAAGATATTTGTATCTTTGTAGATTTCCTATCTGATCCACCAGCTCCTGTCTTTCTCCTAGAGTCTGGTCTGAGCATGTCCAGAGGTGAACTGTCTATCTCTCAGTTAGAACTTCTCGTCCTGAGATAGGGCTGGTCATCCCCAGAACCTCCACTCTGTGCTTAGTTCACTTTGTAAATCAATCATCTCTGCCATTTTTTCCCTCCCAAACCTCACCGATCTGTAAACTATCCCTTCTGATCCACAGCGGTGCCCTTGTTCTGCTCTCCATGCTCTGCCTATCTCTCCTGGGGCCCCTTCCTCTGTGGATCGCCTTCTATCTGCATCTGTGCCCCCAGTGATGACAGTCATTCTCTTTGTCCAATGAGGACCTGGCCCCTGTGCATGCCTGAAGACACAGATATATATATCAGTTGTCAGTTGTGCGACTTTTTCACTAAAGGCTAGTACTCTACTGCTTTGGGCTACAACTGCCCCTTCCAGTTTTTGGCTGATTAATTGGAGAAAGAGTCTCATAGACTTTCCTGCCCGGGTTAGCTTTGAACCAGGATCCTCATATCTCAGTTTCCTGAGTAGTTAAGATTGCAGGCATGAGCCACCAGTGCCTGGCTTATTTTTTTTTGTTTTAGTTCATAAATTCAATATGGTAAAAGATTAACAATCATAACTCAAAATCAACTATAAAAACTTATGCCGAGGTGACCTCTCTCCCTCCCTCCCCCCCTCTCGTCACACACATCTGTCTTATTGTACTTACATACATATCTTTCTTTGATTATTTTTTCAGGGTTCACACTTACAGACTCACAATTGCTCGGCAGGCACTCTATCACTTGAGTCTCAACTCTTTTGTACTCTCAGTTCTATTTCAAGTGCAGACTAATGTTTGTGCCTGAGGCAGCCTGGCCAAGCTCTTCTTATATCTCCTGTGTACTTTGGAAGTCAGTAACATAGCTCCCACAGCCAGTTTATTGATTGAGATGAGGTCTTGCTAACTTCTGTCTGGATTAGCCTCACATTGCAATATCTCCATTTACCATCTCCCATGTAGCTGGTATTACAGATGTGAACCACTGCTCCTCACCTTTCTTTCTTCTTTTGTGATGACGTGAGATGACACTTAAGGGAAATATATTTGAAATTTCCAATGTCATTGTTCTTGTATTCTTGTGCTTTGGAGCCATTATTAAGTGAGTTCTATAGACACAAATGATCTACTGGATAACCAAGATAGCTAATAAGTTAATAAAGGACAGGCAACACAGAAAGGGTGGATATGAAGACAAAGGGATGAGGACAGCGCAAGATTGGATCACACTTCTCAGATAAATATGCAACTTAAAATGTACGCATTGCTCATTCCCCAAGCATCCTATCCCATATTCTCAGAACGATGCTGACCACAAGTTATGGAGGAGATGCAAAATCCCAGATCAGCGAGGATTATCCTATTTCTATTTTCAGAGGAAAGCCCACCACCCATCTTCTTCTACCTCCCATCAAACAGAAAACAGAAAGGGAAGTTTCTCCTCTGGCGTGTTTTCCCATTAAAGTTCTCTGCTGCCTTCTGATTAAAATCTTAATTTCAAACTATGCACAGTGACCCTTTTCAGGCTTCCTCTTAAATCATCCTCCAGGCTCACCACCTATATTGTTGCCTATGAGCACTGTGTCGGGGAGTGGGTTGTGGGGAGAGCCTGCTGTGCCCTTTCGTGATTTATCATCTTGACATGACCTGCTCTCCCTGCTTGAAATTCTACCCCAGCCCCGGAATGGAATGAGCTGCAGTCTCTCCCGTGTGTGTGTGTGTGTGTGTGTGTGTGTGTGTGTGTGTGTGTGTGTGTGTGTGTGTGTGTGCTAATTGCACATTGTACGCGAGCTCCTCATGATAACTTAAGGAACACTCAATATTTAAGGAATAGAAACATTGCTTTCTTCATAATTGTATAACAAAAGCAATATACAATTAGATGCAGTAACTGGAACACACACACACACACACACACACACACAACTGGGAAATTGAATTCAATGTTCAGTGTAATTAATATCAGTGAGCCTTCAAGACCTCAGTCAAATGTTGCCTCTTTTGTGAATCCTTCCTTGATTTCACCAGTCATCTATAGGAATTTATCCTGATCCCTCCCTCTCCCTCTCCCTCTCCCTCTCCCTCTCCCTCTCCCTCTCCCTCTCCCTCTCCCTCTCCCTCTCCCTCTCCCTCTCCCTCTCCCTCTCCCTCTCCCTCTCCCTCTCCCTCTCCCTCTCCCTCTCCCTCTCCCTCTCTCTCTCTCTCTCTCTCTCTCTCTCTCTCTCTCTCTCTCTCTCTCTCTCTCTCTGTTTTGTCTTTTCATTGTACTGGGACTCAAACCCAGGATGTTGCACTTGCCAGTGCAAATGTTTGGCTGCTCAGCTATATCACAATCCTTTCCTGGGTCTTTCTTAGCCCTGTTTGTTACACTAAATCATTATTACCTTTTGATTTATCTGCCACAGAATGGAGATACTAAAGGTCAGAGCCAGTCACAATGATTAGTTCAAGATTAAGCCTGAAAAACAAAATTTGATGACCTAATGAATCAATTCATAGAAAGGGAAACTAAGATTTAGGGAAGTTGAAAATTCAGTGAAAAACAAAATTTGATGACCTAATGAATCAATTCATAGAAAGGGAAACTAAGATTTAGGGAAGTTGAAAATTCAGTGAAAATCTAACAGAAAGTCTAACACTGACACGTCTGCAACTAAAAAAACCCTGGCTTTTGGTTCACATGGGTTTCTCGCTATTATAGAAAGAAGAAGAAGCTGAGCTTCCTCTACATGGAACTACCTCTACAATAAAACTCTGTGACAAGCCAGGCCCCACCTCAGTAGGCCAGCCAGCTCTTTCTGGTAATTCACCAGGTACTCTAGTCCTCACAATTAGGCAGCAAGTTGCAGTTTTCATACTACTGTCAAGCCCAATGGAGCCTCCCAGCAGATGCTGGGCCACAGTGCCTTTTGTCTTCAGTGGAACCAACTCTTGATACCAACCCTGGCCAATTAGCAGCTTGATGACCTTGAGCAAGCCACTGAGTTTCTGGATAAACATCTCTACTCTCCTGGATTCATTTGAAGGTAACAGTAAAAGCAATTGCATATTATTTTCTTTTCTCCTTGTATGTAGAATTCTCAAATACCTGCTTATTCAGTCTTTGCAAATAGGTTCACATTGCAGGAGGCTGATAAATGCTAACTATAAAGCTGTTCTTTGAGAATAGCATGGAGCTATTGGTGTAAACAATCTTCTCTTTTGAGCAATTTCTTCGAGCCCTGGATCACCTCATACACTCTTCACTGGCTTCCTAGGCCTTGGTAGTGAAAAGAAAGAATTATATCACAAATTTAAAAATCTACTTAGAGCTACCTTTTAGATGATATACAATATCCTAAGCTATTGCAGCCCCAATATTGATAAATCCTATTTTCATGGTTTTTTGCAGTGCATAACACAGCCACTTAACAAAATGCCTTCAGCTTTATACCTTTATAGCCTTTATAGAAAAAAGAAAGGGAGACAAAATTAATGCAAGAATAACAATGGGTTAAGGAAACTTATGAAGCCTTGTGCTGGTGGCTCATGCCTATAATCTTACAGATTCAGGATACTGAGAACATGTTACAAAGCCAGCTCAGGCAGAAAAAAATTCTATGAGATTTTTTTTTCAACTGATAACCAGCAAAACTCTGGAAATGGAGGTGTGGATTAAGTGGTAGAGAACCACCCTTGAGTAAAAAAGCCAAGACAAAGCATAAGGCTCTGATTTCAAGCTCCAGTACTTGTACACTCATATGCAGATACACACAGACACAGACACAGACACAGACACAGACACAGACACACACACACACACACACACACACACACACACACACACACAAATTTCTGGAAATGTGTCCCAAAGATTCAGTGTTTTCCCCAAAAGACCAATGTGGTGACCAGCGCTTTTATTCTTTTCTACAGAACAGAGCAGCCCCTGGCAATAGAAACTCAGCCTAGTGATCTAAACATCCACAAATGTGTAAAATCTAATTCAGGGAAGGTTCAGTAAGTTTAGTCACCCCAAGTTTTATATGCCCTGTATCATAAACTAAAAGTTTCCAAGTGCCCTTGAAGGATGAAGAATGTGGAGTTATTGCAAAAGGTTTCAAATTTTAATGTGCACTAAGTGTCATCTCTCTCTTGGAAGGGAAAAAAAAAGCAGTGATTTGTATACACAGCCCCACTTTACGTTCAAGTGCATGATATATTGTTATAAATAAAACGTATTCTATATAAAAATCATTACTGAATTTATAATAGCTGTTTGCCATTATGCATTTCACCACAAAATAAGAATTAAAAGGACTAATAATAACATGAAGTTTTATTGTGGAGGAATTGGCAAGGGGTGTGTGTTGCAAAATGGATGCCATAAAATAAAGGAAAAACAATACCAACCCTTACAAGTGTTTTGGGGTCACTTCCTAAGTCAGAACCCAGGGAATCAGTGAATGACTTCCCAGTGTAACTCTGTGGACTGCTGCAGGCTACAGGGTGACCTTGAGAAAGATGCCCCAGCTCCTAAAGATGAAGCCACTCAGGTCTCTCTGCCAGCTTAATCCACCGCACAGCCTTGGCACAACATGCAAGGATAGATAATCTTTCCTCCTTTCCATCTGGGGGCCCTCTAAGAGGAAGAGTTGTAGCAGCTGCCAGCTGAGAACCAACAGGAGGGGGGAACAGGAAAGGGCAAAAGAGGCACCAACCACCAAGGCAGACGTGAGTATCTCTCCTCTGTTCCTCCCTGGTCCCTTTCCATCAGCCCTAGATGATAAGGCACCAGCAGAAAGTATGTCTGGAAAGCCCAGGGCCAGGAAAACACAGTGGTGCTGGGCAAGGTGACTAACCTCATCAAGCTATCACAAATTAAATACTGTCTGTGCAAGAGAGTTCATCTCCAGCTTGCTCTGGGAACAGGAAGCCTGGATTTTTCCGTGCTGTGGACAGAAAAAGAGGCTGCAAGCTAACCAATCAGCAGAGGTGAGAAAGAGATGCATGAACCACAGCACAGCAGGTTTTTGTGTTCGATGGAGAAGTAATTGTCAACAGAAAACACTGGTCACTGGGGCAGGTCACTGGTAAACTAACTGACTGTTTCCTTCTTCCCCCACACAGTGGCAACTGGCCAAGTCAAGTCACTAACCAGCCACTACATCCCAGTATGCTTTTGTGCTATTAATACACACTCCCTTCCACAGGGGGCAGGAGACTTCATTAAGTCTGGTTTGTGAAGTATTCTGAGGCTTTCTGCTGAAGGCTGAGCTCTGAATGCAAACTATTATTATTAATTAATTATTGTCAACAGAGTTATTTACTCTCTGTGTTCAGGTCTGGGAGGTCTTGTTTACTGTTCAAAGCAATGTTTTCTCTGTATTATTTTCCATCCTCTCCTCCTACCCACAGCCGTGACTTCTGAACTCTGTCAATCTTTCTCCTCTCCCTTTTCCTATTCCTCCTCTGAAGTTTCTAGAGAAAAGTATTTAGCCTCCTTTTTCCACCCTAGATACAAAACAAGCTTTCGTGTAGAGAAGAGAAATCCTTATTAATGTGAAGGGAAACTGGCTGGAAAGCAGGAGAAGGGTCTGAAACAAAAAGCATTCTTGGCCTTGCTAGAAATAGGAAACAGAAAGGAGAAAAAATAGGCAATTAATCCTCAGCAAAATATAGAGCTGAAATATGGAAGTCGTTCTGCTAGGATGGTTTCTGCTGATGCATGATCATGACCTCTCAAGAACGATGATACAGGCAATCAAGAGGCATCGGAATTCCCAGAGCTAGTGAATCTACAGACAGGACCCTGGAGTTCTTTCTCTTACCACCTCCCCATTTAAAAAAAAAGAAAGAAAGAAAGAAAGAAAGAAAGAAAGAAAGAAAGAAAGAAAGAAAGAAAGGAAAAGAAAACACCAGCTCCACTTTAATTTCTGTCTTCAATTAGTTGGAATAACAATTGTATAGAATTTCTGGAATGAAGTGTGTCTCAGAGATTAAAAAGAGGGAGATGGCAGGCATTAGGGGAGACAAAGCTACCCCATGGAACAATGCATGCCTTCCCATCTTGGCTGCCACCTGGCGCTTCCCAAGCTGGCGTGCGAATCAAGGGCATTGTGGATTCAAGACAAGAGAAGCCCCAGTGAACTATAGCTTTTTATGAATAAATTGTACTTGCCAAAATTGCTTGGTTGTTTGTGGACATTGATTTATTTTCTCTGATTCTTTCTGATTGTTAGATTTTGGATGGTGCTCAGTGATGTGAAAAAGCCATCTAGTACTGCTGATAAAGCCAGAGATAACTGCAGAGGTCAAAAAAAATAGGAAGGAAAAGGAGATGTGACATACAATAGTGAAATAATATATACATATATATTATATATATTTGTGCATGTATATATATATATATCTCTCTCTGCCCATTTCCATACCATTTACCTTATTCCATTATGGTGGGTTTGTCAAGTTATTGATTTGTATTTATTTCTTTTTCTGTAGTTAATGATAAATTACAGATCACAGAGCATTCCTTTTCTTTCTCTTGACTCTGTTCATGTGTATATTCTCATGTACAAATATGTGCCTATGTGAGGAAGAAAGAGGGGAGAGAGAGAGAAAGAGAGAGAGAGAGAGAGAGAGAGAGACAGAGAGAGAGAGAGAGAGAGAGAGGAGGGAAGGAGAGAGAGAGAGGAGGGAGGGCGGGAGGGAGGGAAAGAAATCTTTCTACCCATGGCAAATTTCACTGGAGAAGGGAACATTTTTTGCACTGTTCTGAGTATGCACGCTTAATACCTTCAAGGTCATACAGAGAGAAGTATTCAGGGTCTTCGAGGTGAGCCAGAATCTCTGATTTTTCTCAGTCTCAGCACTCCTGTCCACCAGAGTCCTAGCGCCAAGCTTGCATCTGGTGGACAGGCTAAAAAAAGAGCGCTGAACTCAGTGTAACTTCCAGGTGGAATAGTCAAGGCCTGGAGGAGGAGGAGAAGCAGAGCTGAGAAGGTGATGAGATCCTGCGCATCATCTCTGACATTTCCACCTTTGGAACACAATTCTTGGAACATTACACCTAAAATAGGTCAACAGGGATTTGGGATAAAGTGGGATAAGCTTTAGTTAATTATCCCAATGAGCAGAATGTCTGCTTTTAAATCCTGAGTTGGATTTAATCACAGAAGCTGAGGATATCTTCCAACATCCAAATCCATTTGAAAATTGACCGGAGGTTCACTCTATCCAAAGAGATAGGTTGTTCAATAATCGAGTAACAAATGTAACAATTACACAGGGACAGGAACTGACCAGGGCTTAGCCCTGTGCTGGGTCTTGGTGTCATTTTAGGTAGCAACTCAGCAGACAAAAGTGAAAGAGCAAGTGCTATCTCTAATCATTTTTCCACATCCTCCCTGTCAGACTGGGACTCCTTAGCAGAACAAACCTCAAATTCAATACAACAGAGACACAAGATGAGGTAAGAAACATCCACAATCAATTGGTAGGGAGACATTAATAATAGAAAAGCTGAGGATGGGAAGAAGAGATATTTTAAAGCCTCACTTCAAGACACACTTTGAATTTGAGTTATCCTTAATCTTTAATAACCTTGCACACATAAAATATGGAATTATCCCACTGCCTCAGGTATGTTACTACTAAACAGACTTTTAGCCAGATGCCAGTGGCTTATACCTGTAATCCTTGCTACTCTGGAGCCTGTGATCTCAGGATCATTGTTCAAAGGCAGTCTGGGTAAGAAAGTCAAAATGAGACTCCTATCTCTAATTAAACACCAAAAAGCCAGAAATGTGACTGTGATTCAAGTGGTGTCACAGGTGAAGGACTCCCAAGAGAAGGGGCACCTAAGCTGGATTTTTAAAGCTAGAGCTTTGGCAAAATACAACAGAGAAGAATTGTCAGGCTTGCTGAGTACTAAAGAATGAAGGGGAAATGGTGTCTAACTTTCTAGGGATGGCTATGTCAAACAGCCTCACGTAGACTTGGGTTCCGAGACAGATCTGGTGAGAGTCAGATCTAACCTTTCCCTGTCACATCATGTGACTGGCAGAGTAGACAAATACTCATGAAGTCTTAACTCCCATGTGTTACGCTGAGGGAGACTGGGCACTTCAACCACAGTCTCATCTCTCCTCCCCTTCCCCCATATCTCATCCACCTCCCCGCACGTCCTGAGAAAGGACTCAGTCACAGACACAGAGCTTCCTGCCAGACTTTCAAACTAAGAATTCCACTTCCAAGGCGAGAACAGATATGAGAAATTTTTGCCTAAAGAGTGATTTTTCCTTCACGCTCCTCCAAGGCTGTCATGAGCTCTGGAACACAAGGGTTGGTAATGGAAGTGCCATTACCACTGCAACTACATTGCCATAGGAGTGTGTCCCTGTCCCCAAGTACAAGCACTATAAAAAGAAGACACATTTAAATGATGCTTTGAAGGACATCTGGGATATAGAGTCACTTTTTCTACATCATCACTCTCTCTAATCTGTTCTTATTCCAGTGGAAAAAAAAAAAAGATGCCGAGTTTCATGAGCAAAAACTTAGTGATAAGAATAGGATTTTTTATAAGTGAAGAAAAATGAATTCTGAGGTCCGCTGGTCCCTGGCTAGAGGCAACTGTCACAAAAAGGATAACCGAGGGTAACTTGGAGAAGTCACCAGGGTTCAAGTCCTGCCCGACCAGTCTCTGATCCTCCAAGCATAGCTCAAGTATTGGCCCAGAACATATGACTATTTTTTGTGGGTCATGGGGCTTAAAATCTGGGTCTGGGCACTGTCCCTGAGCTCTTCATCTACCACACCCCTTGAGCCACAGCACCACTTCCGGTTTTCTGGTATTTAAATTGGAGATAAGAGTCTCAAGTCCTTTTGTTCCTGGGCTGGCATTGAACCATAATCCTCAGATCTCAGCCTCCTGAGTTGCTAGGATTACAGGCATGAGCCACCTTGCTCGGCTTAGGACATAGGATCTTAATAGTCCACTAATGTTTAGAATCACTGGTATAGGACTAGACTTTCCTAATAGTTCACCCACCAGAAAATATCCCTCTTTGCAAAGGAGCTGGGCCCAATATTCACACAAAACAAAGTTTTCTCCTCCAGTCACAAAAACAACTCCCTTTCTTTTTGCCTGCCTGCCTGCCTTCCCTTCCTTCCTTCCTTCCTTCCTTCCTTCCTTCCTTCCTTCCTTCCTTCCTCCCTCTCTCCCTCCCTCCCCCTCCCCCTCCCCTTCCCCCTCCCCCTCCCCCCCCTCTCTCTCTGTCTCTCTCTCTCTCTGTCTCTCTCTGTCTCTCTCTCTCTCTCTGTCTCTCTCTCTCTTTCTCTCTCTCTCTCTCTGTCTCTCTCTCTCTCTCTCTCTGTCTGTCTCTCTCTCTCTCTCTCTCTCTCTCTCTCTCTCTCTTCCTCATTTGTTTCAGTCCTGGGGTTTGAACTTCCTCAAGGCTAGTGCTCTACCACTTGAAATACAGCACCATTTCTGGCTTTTTCTGTTTGTTGTACCAGGGCTTCATGTATGCTAGGCAAGTGCTCTACCATTAGGCCACATTCCTGGCCCCCACAACTTTATTGATGTGCTACCACATAGCAAGATTGGACAGTGCTTCATCAAATTTGCTAAAATGTATCACGCTACTAGCAAAAAAAATAATAAATTCACATGGGACATCGAGTGGATGGAATTTTGTAGAAAATAAAGCAAAATGAAAATATATTACATATAATATAAATACAAATATAATGTATATATATGCATACATTCCCATACCCATGTGTGTATCTGTGTACATATGTATTTATGTACACATACTCCAGTATGCATATATATGTGCATGCATATATGCATGTATGTATTTAATTCACAATTAAAACAAGTCTACATTGTGCGTTCCTGTGCCTAAACACAGGTTCTTTTAATATAACAAATAGTTACCAAAAGAAAACTTATTAGTTTCAATCTTTCCCTCATGAAAATAGGGAAATATTAACTGTTCCTTGCATGACTTTCCAATGGTAGTTGCAATTTTATTTAAGTAATATAACAATTTAAAGAGCAGAAATTCCCCTCCCCAATACACACATTTTGCTTCTGATACCATTTATCAAGGTTGTCCCAGAGAAAGGGATTCATTCATTTGGTAAAGCCTGTATGGTGAACAGCCCTTAATCTTATGCTATATAATATAATTTATGTAGTATCAGCCCTGAGAAATCTTGAAGAAAGAAAATCTGGACATTGCCCAACGTTTTTCTCCATATTGTTTGCCAAATAGTAATTACTAGAAATCATTTTCTAAACAATTATTGAATCATTTGACTTATCAATTAAATTTAATTTGAATCACTTTCCAAGCATTACAACTATTTATAGGAATACATGTGGAAATGCTTCTGTAAACTTAGTATGTTCACTACAAAAATCATAGTTCAGGGTTAGGAGCTGACATTGCCAGGAAAGCCTCCAATAGCAGGAGGGGCTGTATATTCCTTCCCTGACTTTTTATTTGCATGCAGAAGATCTAGGAAAATGCATCTAACCCCCACTCCTCTCCTTCCCCATCTCTAGATATACAATCCTTTACACCTCTATAGAGGATCGTGTGCAACAGTGGTTGAGGAGACATTAAGTCTGTCTGGTTGTGGGGGTATTTTTAACAAGTGGTCATGGCAGTAAGTCTAAAAAGCTACACTAGCCAAATAGCTTCCTCTCCAAATAAATGAAAATTTGGAATTTCGTCTCTTACCTCTGTCCCCTTTAAATAGTTCCAAAACTTCAGATAGTAAAAAAGGACAGTTACTGAATCCCTAAATTTAACGGACAGAAACATTTCTTTCTTTTTATTCCCCCTAAATCCAATAATATTGACACTTCCCCACTGAGCTTATCACACAGGGGTCTCATTCATCATGGCTCTTTTCCACAACCATAAAACGACATGGGGATCAATATGGCGGGTAAGGTACATGGAAAGATCTCTTAAGGCAATAACAATGGAAAACAAAAAAAGTTCAATGGTCTGTCAATGCTTAAAGTAAGTTCTACCTTTAAAGTCCATTGAAAAGTTTCAAGTACGCCTGTGAGATACAGAGTGAGGTCCTACAGGTGTTCTTGCTCTGACATGAAGAATATGATCATATTCATATTCCTTTTTAGAAGCAGGTCTAGAGGAAGAGGGGAAAAATAACAAAGCTCCTACAAGCTCCTGGGAGGATAGAAAGTGATGCTGTATGAGATGTCGGAGATGAAGTAGGGAGAAAGATGGTAGAGACAAGGCAGGAGGTGAGAATGCCCAACAGGTGGCCTTTGGCTGAGAAATGTTTTACCATTCAAAAAGAACCTCCATAATTTGAAAAATGCCAGAAATTGAAAATTCACCTCCTATGGCCAACTATGAAATGAAATATTGTAAGCATTTTGTGCAGCCTACCTTAGAGCCTATAACTGAACAGTGACAGTGTTGTGACATTTTTGTGACAATGTTGTCTATCTCTATGTTTATTAAATAATTGTAGAGAGTTCCTGGGGACACAGTGCACTCTCAAGTGCCAATAGTTTATTCTTTTGATTGCATGGCTGTGAGGTGCCCAGAATCCCAAGAGAAGATCATCTCACATATTAACAGCCTGGGAAAGATCAATATTCACAACACAAACCATGTTTTTCCTGAGTGAGTATTGCTTTCACAGCATCAAAAGTTCAAAGCCATAATTTAAGGATCACCTGAAGTATCTAAGCCAAAGTTTCCTGTTTCATTGAGTATGAATGAAGAATAAACATATGTAGAAAATAATAAGCTATACCAGAGGTATAAGCACTAAGACCTTCGTGAAAAGCTTAAGAAAGCTTGGCACGAGTGGCTATTCAGGAGGCTGAGATCTAAGGATGCCAGTTCAAAGCCAGACTAGGCAGGAAGGTCCACGAGACTCTTATCTCTAATTAACTGCCAGAAAAACAGAAATGGCTCTGTGACTCAAAGTGGTAAGGCGCTAGCTTTGAGCAAAAATTCTGTTACAGTGGCCAGGGTCCAAGATCAAGCCCCACAACCTACAAATATATATTATATAATATATATGAGAGAAAGAGAGAGAGAGAGAAAGAGGGAGAGAGAGACAGAGAGACAGAGAAAGACAGAGAGACAGAGAAAGAGAAAGAGAGAGGAGAGATAGCAAGAACTTTGGCTTCAAATTCCAGTTCCACTGCATTAGGTTTCTATTATATCAGGCAAGAAATATTTCTCTAATCCTTCATTTCTTTCTCCTCAATTAATGGTACACATCTTATATGATTGTACTGTGGAGCTAAGAGAGAATACAACTCATTTAAAAGACAGGGCATCATCTAACAATATGTTCAGTAATCGTTCAACGCTTTTATTACTACTAATAGTCGATGTGTGATTATCAGCTACTGAAACAGCATAAGTAATTCTTAACTAGACTTAGGTTGCACAGTGTAGGAGTTGTAGCTCATCAGGCCCAACTTCACAAGGAACGATTAGACTGATTTTTCCAGTCCATACAGGAAGAAACCAGCACTCAGGAGCTTAAGCAACATACCCAAGGTCAGTTCTAATTGGCGAAGTCACATATCTCTGTGACTGGTATGACCTCAGATATTCCTTTTGTCCTCCTCTCCTCCACTCAGTGAAATTCATTCTCACCATGAAGCGCAACAACCCAGAACCCTGGGAGACTGTTCACATCAAACAACACATTCTCATAGGGCCATTTTTGTGAGTGAAATGGGCTCATTTTCCTGTATACAGACTTGAAAATTCATGAATCTGCTTTGATGTTGAAATTCTTTTTGTACTTGGCTTTTGCCTAGTCCCCTCATTTCTTACTAACATGTGGTGAGACCAGATGAGGGCGTAACATGTTCTGCTCTGTTTTTCTGGGACATTCTTTACTCCCACCAACAATTTGGATTGTTTATTAGTCAAAATTTTATTTCATGGTAGACAATGATGGATCAAGCCTATAATACTAGAAAATCAGAAGGCGAAGACCTAAGGATCATAGATCAAAGCCAGTGCAGTGAGTCCATGAGACTCATATCTCCAGTTAAGCATCAAAAAAAAAAAAAGAAAACAAAACAGAATGGAGCTGTGGCTCAAGTGGTAGAGTGCTGGCCTTGAGCACAAAAACACAAGGACAGCACCCAACCCTGGAGTTCAAGCTGGCCACACACACACACACACACACACACACACACACACACACACACATTTCCTTGGCTCCTAGTCAGACAATACTTTGCTTTTAAAGGCTACTATCTTGTTTTGAACAATAGCCATATCTTCTTTTTCTAGCCTTTCAGCATGGGGTGTTTTCCCCCCAAGTAGGAATCCATAGATTTTATTCTTTTGAGTGAAAAACTTGTCAGTCTATACCTAAGCCAAATAAGGCCGAGCAGTTCAGTCTCCTAAAATATTACTTTCTATTTATTCATACTTCCAATGAGAAAACTGCTTTATGTTCATATAGTAACTCTCAACTGGGGACAAATTTTATGCCCAAGGGGACATTTTACAATGTCTAGACATATTTTTGGTTGTCACAGTGGGGTTGCTTCTGGAATCTAGTAGGATAAGGTCAGAGATGCTGTTTCAAATCCTCTAAGACATAGAACCAGCTCTCCTTTCCTGAACAGAATTATCTGGCCCAAAATATCAATAGGTTGAGAAAACTCTGTATTAATATGATATTCTAGAAACCATGGATATTTGCAAAGCACTTTAAAATTTACAGAAGGCTTTGGACTATGTTCTTTCATTTGATCTTATGACATTTCTCTGAAGTCAGAAGAACAGAATTCACAATATCCATTTAGCTGATGAAGAACAGGCTAGCATGGTAGCAACTTATCTGGGGGGAAATGGGAAGAAAATAGATTCAATGCACTTACCCAGACCCCTGTGTCCTGAGCACTGCCTATAGCTTAGATAAATGCATTGCTAAAGTACTGTTTCTGTACCTGCTCTGTTATGTAACTGTTTCCAAAAATGTTTATGTGGATGCAAACTCTCTCAGTAGCCTATGAAAATAACAGGGACTAAATGTTTATTTCCTTCTCAATAATATGTAGGAACCTAATAATTTGAAGTTTGTGAGGCACATCTTAAATAAATAATAAAGCTTTACCCTTTGTGACTTCAATCAATGAATTCAACCTTACCGCAAACACTCACAATTTGCTAGTTGCCTCTCTTCCCTCCATAGCATTTATGACTGGCAGATGTGAGAAAGGAGGTTGATCTATTATCAGTCTTTTATTATTATCTTTTATTCTTACCTACAAAAGGACCTTAGGTTTCCAAGGCCCAGTATGTGGCCTTTGTATCCACAGCCCACTGCTTGGATTTTGGTTACTCTTAGCTAATTAGGACATATATATATACATATATATGTGTGTGTGTGTGTGTGTGTGTGTGTGTGTGTGTATGTGTGTAAGTGTGTGTATATATATATATATATAAGCATATACTTGTGTGTGTGTGTGTGTGTGTGTGCACATGCCCGCACATGCCCACACATATGTACTAATGAGGAAGGGAAGAAGAGAGGGAGAGAGAGACATCCCCAGGAAAATAATAACAATTTTCTACTTTTCCACAGGAACTTGGATTCTTGCAATTACTTTGGAGCTCTCATAAAAAAAATTTAGAGAACTAATGCAGACTCGTTGTTCCTGATGTGATTTGAAAATTATCAACCAACTGGATGTCTTTCCACCCAGAGACCATGCTAGTTCCTCAAAACTGGTGTTACCCCATTTGACTGACAGTCACCTGTCTCATCACAGACTGTCATTCAATTTCTAGACACTTGCTGGCATCATAGTACTGAGAACTTAAGAGTACTGTGAACATAGTACTTAAGAACATTCTACTACATACTCAGAAACTAGGAGACTAGATCTCATGTGGATTATTTTTTGTCACAATTTACTTTTATACTTTTCTAGACATCATTAATATTCCTGGAGAAGAAGATTATAAAGTTTTTATCAAAATGTACCGCTAACAATAGATCTTGTTACCTGATTATAGGGGCTTTGCAAACAAATGCGCTTTAGTTCAAATATAGGATCTGCCACTTTGAATGCACTTGAAAGTATACAAAATGGTATACAAATAGAGCTTGTTTAAAGTGGCATAACTTATATGTCAACATGTGACACCTTATTCATAAATACTGTTAGCATGAAGTAGTACAGCAAAGAACTGATATCAGTGCCCATATTTTCCCCAATGCACCAATCCCTACTCTAAGCATAGAAGAGAGATCCACTTCTCCCTCAAAAAGAGATGGGTCGAAAGAAGAACCATAGCCAAGCAATCAGTGCAAGAGTTGGCGGAGTGTTTCTTCTTAGAGTATACTGGAGTGAAACTCCAGAGAGGACTGCATGGATGCCACATATAGGCCCAGCTTGTCCCTTCCTCGAATCTGCCTGAGTTAATGCTAGACCAATAAATCCATAGGCAACCACTGGGAAAGTTACAGGAAACAATATCAAAGCTTCTTGCTCCAAGATTCTGCTACTCGTGAATGGTGACCCAGCAGCCCATTTGCCAGCCCCTGGATGGGACCTGCAGACTATAGAGCTTTTCTACAGATACATCACTCCAAAGGGTTCCCCAAGGGAAAGGTGGCAGTAGTCCTGCCCATCAAGAAAAAGGAAATGCTGCTGTCAAGAGATGTGATTTTCTGTCCGCAACATCTGCTCTGGACCCTCCTTTTGAATTCGTAATGAATGTCATATGCAACAATTACATCTGCAAAGGAAGAAACGTAGGCTATTGTGTGTGTGTGTGTGTGTGTGTGTGTGTGCGTGTGTGTATTTTAGGTACAAGTGAATACCTGTTGGCATCCACAAACATGTACTTGGAGGGAGTTCCTTTCTTTTGTGTTTGTTTGTTTTGCTTTTCTCTTAACGCTCAAGAAATTATTAGTCACTGGTTAGTTTTAGATCTAAGCTCTTCCATTTAGCTTAGAGTGATTGAAAGTGAGATGCTGGAGTTCCTTAGCCAAGAATGGGAAATAAAAACAAAATAAAATGAAATCTAGGCTGCTAACAAAGAATTACAATTGAGTCGAAATGCAGTACATTATTATGCCAGAGAGCATGTGAACCTTAGAGTCTGACAGCCGGAGTTTGAACCTTTGCCCAAACCCTCCGTAGCCCTGGCATTCAGACTGTGGCTCAGGGCTTCATTTTTCTTCCCTCCTCAGAGAAATTCTGAGTCACAAGGAGCAAGAGGACACTGATTAGTGACCAACATGGTACCAGGTTCACAGGCAAAGTAGAATCCACTGCAGAACTCACTACTGGTTCTCAGTTTCCCTATCTGTACATTGGAAAGAGAGTTAATGCTATATGTAAGTAAGTGGAAATGAATCTGGCTGTCATGTTTCAGGAGGCTAGCATCCATAAACATTGGAGTCAGAGCTTGAAAAATCTGGACATATATTTTCAATGTGCTTGTGGATATATGTGCACACACATGTATGTAGTCACAAATACAGATAGAATATAGAGATGGATAAATAGATAATTAGAGGATAAATGAGCTGGTAGGTAAATGGAAATAGATGATAGATAGATAGATAGATAGATAGATAGATAGATAGATAGATAGATGAGAATAGACACAGAGATGTGTTTCTATATAAGAAAAACATGAGAACCACAATTGTCATTTTAGTGACAATCACTCCTGATTGAAGAAAGAAAAGAAGGAGAATGTTTATCCGCAAACAAACAAACAAAAACAACCCGAATGGGGGCTCCATGAAAGCAAACGTCCTGGAGAGTCTGGGATTCAATACATGGGTAGATATAACTGAAGAGGTCTCTCTGCCTGCTCTGGTAGCCTCTCAGCAGGCACCAGGGGAAAGCATCTCTGTATGCTCAGTAGCCATGCTGTTCATTTACATATGTAGAAGCTGGCTTAGACTGCTGTGCAAAGAAATTTAAAATGTAGGAATTCACCACATCACATCCCCCATAGGTAACCTGAGGATGGTTTGCTAATTTGTAAAAGCACAAGTGGCTCCCCTCGTACTGGCAGGCACAGTTTGGGGGAAGCGAGGGGATGGGGAGTGTGACTGAAACACTGACCATAAGTCCCATGTGAACCCACAAACGTTCAGGATGTACTGGTCCAGAAAAGCACTTGTGGCCTTGACTAATCCATCTGAACACTACTGAATGGGGATGGGGGAGATATTTACCCCCTGGAAGAAAAAGACCCATGACACAGGCCTGTACCACATGGGGTAGATTTAATGAGCTTACTGCTTTAGTC
The DNA here is from genome assembly GCF_031878675.1 of Megascapheus bottae. Taxonomy (NCBI): domain Eukaryota; kingdom Metazoa; phylum Chordata; class Mammalia; order Rodentia; family Geomyidae; genus Megascapheus; species Megascapheus bottae. Next base: position 15,872,944 of record NC_143535.1, on the reverse strand, counting down.
AGTTTCTTTTTGCCCCTATAAGCAAAGAAAAAGCTTAGGGCCACCTGGAGAATAATAATTGCTAGTTCTACATCCAGGAGCAGATCAGCCACTGCAGTAATAGATTTTTATTATTATTTTTTTTTACTAGAAGAGGAGGCTGTGTATGGTTAGCAGTGCTGAGCCAGTGCAAGCTCAGAAGCACCTGTCAGCAGAGGATCAAGGGGCAGGGATGGGGTTTGAGCAACCCTGATGGCGGTGTTTATGCACCACAGTGTACGTTTTGGGAGCTGAACGCTATCCAATGTACAAATATGGAGTCAGGGATGGCATCACGGCCAACAAGGGTTAAGGCCTCAGTGTCTGCTGATCCTTTCTGTTTCCTCTTCCCCTCTAAAGACTTGACCCATGGGGACACAGGAAATTCACAAACAAACTACAAACAAAATGTTTTCCTTATCAATCTACGTGATTACTAGCAGAGAGATTTGAGAACAGGATCGTGGCAACATGTTTGCTATGGTTGTTGATGAGACTGTGATAAAGCACATTTCTTCTGACCTTGCAGGAACCCCTTGTCCAGGTATAACTGCCTGGAAGAGAGAAGAAATGAAAGCCTCTCCTTTTCCCTTAAAGTCAAGAAGAAGCCCAAAGTTGCAGGAAAGGATGCTGAACAACTAACACCCTTGCTTTCTCTATCTGTGACTACCCACTAGCAAATCGAACCTAGTTAGCTTTCATCCCTGAATATCTGACTTGGCTTTTCCTTCCTCTGGAAGGAAAAAAAAGAGTAGAGAAAAGGATGGGAAATTATTTGTCCAATATTTTTATTGTCTGAAATGGGGAGAGACAGCAAATATTCTCTATTTTGTAGAAAAAGCAAATCGGGGGCCTATTCATCTAACCAGCCACCCATGGAGATGGGTTTCTGCCTTCTAAATTTCCTCCTAAGTGCAGGTCAGTTTTGGCTGTTTGCCAAGCCACTTCAAGTCCAGCACTTCCTGGCTTCCTCTACTGAGTCCTTCTAAGGGCTCTCTCTGTACAGCTAAGAAAGGTGTGCCTGGGGAGAGAGATCCCAGAAAGTCAGGGCTCTCTGAAGAATTAGGTAATCGAGATTAGATCTGTTTTTTTTTTTAGGAATCATCTTGTAAGTTAATTTTTAGGAGAAACAAAACCAAAAAAGTTCCTCATATACAATTGTGAACCTGTTCAAAATCCCACACTATCCTTTTTATTTATTTTTTTGACAGCAACTTGAAGACCTTCTCGTATATCATCTATAAAGATCTTCCAGTTCAATCCTCCACTCCCTTCCGACAGTAAGAGAAATAAGTACTCAGAAGTAGAATTTTATTGACAAGTTAAAGTTACTAGTAGAGCTGGACTGGGATGCTGGCTTCCTAAAACTTGTAGAGCATTTTACTGTCTTGTTGATAAATCAATCTCTCTCCTCTTCCCTCTCCTCTTTTTCCCACTGCCTCTCCCAATTTCTCTCTCCCATTTCCTCTCCCACACTCTCTTTCTTTCATTAACGTTTTGTCTACAATTTTCCATTTTGAAGGATAACCTTTTATTTGCTAAATTGTATTATTCAGTTATCTGTCCTTGCTCCCTACTTCTTGGTTTTCAGCACACCTTCCCTAAACACAGAAAGATGGCAAATCCTGGGTTGGTTGATGGGTGTAGGGGGCCATGAAGTCTTGCTGTATTCCCTAAAGTCATGTTTGTAAATTATAGTTGAGGTACACTGGAACGGCCCTTGTCTGGATGCTTTCCTACCAGAAGCTCTACCTTCTCTCTCTGCCTGGATTCGAACCCCCTCTCAACCCCAAAATTTTGTACTTTGATAATTCCACACTTGGAACTGAGTATCTGACACCTGAGGATTATCAAACATAATCGTATCATCTGAAGATTATTTTAAAACGTACAGGTTTTCTTTCTAGTAACATAAAATGAACAGAAGTGTATTCTGGGTCATTGAGATGGTCACCTTTACAAGAAAACACCACCAGACAATTTCAGGGCTGTGTTTATATTTACAAGAGTGACAGTGACAAGTTCTACTCCATTAATGGCTGAAAGCTAATGAGAACAGAATAAAGAATGACCAAATACATAAATTGTCCTTTCCTTCAAAGGGAAGGTGAAATGACCTCAGTATTTAGTGGAAGAGTCAAGATTTCCCAGTGATTTGAACATGGAGGTGGGAGGAGAGAATTGAGTCACCACTCTGCACATGGCAGAAGATGGTACAAAGCACAAAATAAGCGGCTTGAGAGCCATCAGCAAACAATACACAACTACCATTCCATCTAGGCCAATAACTTAGGGCAACATACAAATAAATGTGTGCTGTTCATTTATATTCTATTGTCTTATTTTCAGCTTTTCATCTTCTTAGTAATACATTTCTTTTGACATTATTCATTCATTGCAACTACAAGGATGACATTCCTTAATATGTTTCAACCTATAATATAAAACATTGACAATGAAAGTACACAAATATTATCTATCAGTCAGGGTGCCCACAGCAAAGACACAGTACGCACAGGAGTTACTGGAAAGAATGCAGAGAAGAGATATTTTGAGAGGTGAGGTGGGCTCAAGGAATTCAATGAATTGTTGAGGAGTCTAGGAGCTATAGCACATAGCATACTGGTCTTGAAGGAGCAAAGAAAGATGAGGAGCAGAGCTGGGAATTTGGCCTAGTGGTAGAGTACTTGCCTAACATGCACAAAGGCCTGGGTTCGATTCCTCGGTATCACATACATAGAAGAAAGCTGGTAGTGATCCTGAGGCTCAAGTGGTAGAGCTCTAGCCTTGAAAAAACCCAAAGGACAGTGCTCAGGCACTGAATGAAAGCCCCTGGGACTGGCAAAAAATAAATAAAATAAAATAAAATATTACATTAAAAAAAGGAAGAAAGATGAGGAGCAGAGATGCAGAGTGGCTGAAAAGGACCTATTTGAGTGGAGCAATGGCCTCAGTAAGTAGAATCAATTCCAGAACATCACCCACTGAGGCAGTGACAGAGGATGGTGATACATTCCACTTCTATCCCAGTAGCTAAATATTGTAACACAATGTGCCTCTCTTTAACAAGAGACGCCCAAAGAACAAGGTGCACATATTTTTTGTTCTTTTTGTACTTTTTATTATTATGGAAGTGCACCAAGGCAGTTACAATTCTGGAAGTTGGGTTATGAGTACAATGCTTCTTGGGCAATGTCAACTCTTCTTTCATTTTCCCCCTTCTCATTGCTATACTCAGTTAAATAATTTCTTTTTTATGTACACTATAATAAATACAATGAATACATTTGTTCACTCTACCTGCCTCTGTTCCTATATCCCACCTTTGCTCCCTCCCCTTACACCAAAAAAAGGTATTTCCATTTCTTGGTACTCATTTTGTTAAATTACTGTATATTTTAGTTATTCCAAGGAGTTATAACTTTGGGTTCCTTCCCCATGTACTCCACCTTTGGTCAGTTTGTTTATGTATAAAAGCATAAAGCCTTGTATATATTACTCTGCATTGCTGTATTTTAGCTCTGCCTTCCACATATGAGAGAAAATATGCACCATTTGCCTCTCTGAGCCTGGATTATTTTACTTACCACGGTTTGTTCTAGGCCCATCCATTTCCTTGAAAATGACATAATATTATTCTTTATCATGGATAAGTAAATTCCACTGTGTATATCTCCCACATTTTCTAATCCATTCATCTGTTGTAGGGCATGTGGGCTGTTTCCATCACTTGGCTATTGTGTATAGTGCAGCAATGAATATGGATGTGCAAGTGTCTTTACCATTTACTGACTTCTCATGTTCTGGATAGATGCCCAAAAGTGGTATGCCTGGATCATAGGATAGTTCTATCTTAATCATATTCTTATTAACACCAATAAAAATAGGCTGGTGTATAACAGAACTCAGTGCTAAGAAGAAAGGTAGGAGGGGAAGGAGAAAGGGAGGGAGGGAGAGAGAGAGGAAGGGAGGGAGAAAGAAGAAGAGAGGGAGGAACTTGGGGAAAACATTATTATTATTATTATTATTATTATTATTATTATTATTATTATTATTATTATTATTATTACAGGAGCCTGTACAATTTATAGCTTCTCCTTCAAGACCTGGGAACAATTGAAAGAAGTCAACACCTTCCTAAAATCTAGGCAAATCAAGTCACCTATTATTGACTTGATCTATAAGGTTATGCACCACTCCAAGAGTTTCCCAGCAGCAATCTTGAATTGGGAGTAAAATAAATGTAAAAGCAAATAGTACTACAAGAGGCCCTTAAACTCTTTCTTGCATTTGGCCTTTCCATATGAATGCACCAACATGCACAGTATGCCTCTGATGTATTTCCACCAAAAAGCCTTAAATAACTGCCAGACCTCAACCCAATGATAGGAAAGGACTTGCACCCGGCTCATTCTGCTAGAAACACTGGGCTAGCTTTGTGGTGAAACAACTGCAATATTAAATTTTAGCAGATTCAACACAGTACATCTCCAACCATTTTCACTGGCAAAGTAAGAAAGGCACAAGTTTATATAACTTGAATTTCAGACATATGTACTTTACGGGAAAGCCAGCAAGTTTAACAGTGACTCTCTCTTGATAGATGGTCTCCCACAGCTGTTTTATGTAATGCTGTAAATGCAAAAGGCAGAGAATAAACCATCTGAGCAAAGAGGGAAAAGCTGAGGATCTGCCAGAAATGGAAGTTTCTCCCACCCAAAGACACGTGAAGTTGCTACTTTTTAAATCTTCCCAAATATTTGGTATATTGCTTTAAACTGCTCTACATAAAATCCTAATGACATAGGGTAAGCTATTGTGGAACCATTGCTTTAAACTTTTACCATGTCTCATTATTTTTTACTTCCATCTACTGTATCACTGACTGACCTGCAGTCTGAGATAATCGAATATTTCTTTCCATATTTCTGGGTCTTACTACATACTATATTATTGGGCTTTTTTGGTAGGTTCGACTATACTAATTTAGATTTGTTCCTTCTCCATGATTTCCTTCATTTGTAATAGTGTGTCCAGAAATTTCCTAGCAGAGGATCACCATAGCTCAACAGCTATGTACACAGTATCATATAGGATGGTGCTAAGTGAAATGAACTCCAGGATATGAAAACAGGAAGTTTTTCTTTGTGGTTGTTGTTTTTAATGAATTATGTGACATTCTTCTTCTTTTTCTTTCATTTATCCTCTGTTGTCACTGTATTTGATTTTGGTACTTATACTGTATTTACGTTACTTTGAATTAGAGAAGGGAAGAGGAACAATGGATGATGAGACTAAGGGCAAAGGATGAATCCATGTAACAGCAATACTCACAAGACAATATGTTGGAAATGAATCTCACACACTGGCATGGGAGAGAGGGGAGGGAGAGGGAAAGAAAGGAAGTGAAAGAAAAATGTGGTAAATAGAAGAGGCAATCCAAAATTTCATATGGAATAATAAAAGACCCCGTATAGCAAAAACACTTCTTAGCAGAAAGAACAGCGCTGGAGGAATTTCAATTCCAAACTTTAGACTCTATTACAGAGCTATAATTTTCAAAACAGCTTGGTACTGGCACAAGAACAGGCCTGAAGACCAATGGAATAGAACTGAGGACCCAGATACTAAACCACAGACCTATGGCCCCCTAATCTTTGACAAGGGAGCCAAAAAAATAGAATGGAAGAAAGACAGCCTCTTCAACAAGTTGTGTTGGCAGAACTGGTTAAGCACCTGCAGAAAACTAAAGTTGGATCCTTCTTTGTCACCTTGCACTAGAATTAACTCCAAATGGATCAAAGACCTGGAGGTAAAAGCTGACACACTGAAAACTTTGCAGGAAGGAATAGGAGATACACTAGGCCTCCTTGGCACAGGTCGAAACTTTCTTAATAAGGACCAAGAATCACAACAAATCAGAGAAAGGCTGGATAAGTGGGACTGCATTAAACTGCAGAGCTTTTGTATGGCAAAGGACACAGCTAGTAAATTAATTAGGAAGCCTACAGAGTGGGAGAAGATCTTCACCAACCAAACAACGAACAAAGGCCTCATATCTAAAATATATCAACAACTCAAAAAATTGAATCACTCCAAAACTAATCTCCAAAGTTACAACCATCCCATTAAAAAATGGGCCAAAGACTTAAAGAGAGTCTTCTCTGAAGAAGAAACAAAAATGGCCTATAGACACATCAAGAAATGCTCAACATCTCTGGTCATAAAAGAAATGCAAATCAAAACAACTCTAGGATTCCACCTCACTCCAGTTAGAATGGCCAGGATCAAGAAATCTAATAACAACAGATGCTGGAGGGGATGCGGCCAGGAGGGATCACTACTACACTGTTGGTGGGAGTGCAAACTCCTTCAACCACTATGGAAAGCAGTATGGCAGTGCCTCAAAAGGCTAAACATAGAGCTCCCCTATGACCCAGCAATTCCACTACTTGGCATTTACCCAACCATCCAGAAACAAGGGCATACTAAATCCACTAGCACAACAATGTTCATTGCAGCACTATTCACCATAGCAAAGATATGGAACCAACCTAGATGTCCCTCAGTTGATGAGTGGATCAACAAGTTGTGGTATTTGTATACAATGGAATTATATGCTGCTGTCAGAAAGAATGACATCACCCCATTTGTTAGGAAATGGAAAGACTTAGAAAAAATCATATTAAGTGAAGTAAGCCAGACTCAAAGGAACTTAGGCTCAATGGTTTCCCTCATTCATCATAATCAGTAGAAACCTTGGGCTCTACTAGCAGAGATCTGTAATAGAGCAAAATCTTGATACATAAGGGCATATAGTATGAAGCTAACTGAAAGGACCTATAGGATATTGAAATAAAAGCCATATAACGAATGATTGTTGTCCTTAATGTACTATGTTGTCTCTCATCTCCTTTGCTATCCCTTGGTTATCTCATATTGTTATAGTATCTCACTTTGTTATCTGATATATTGAATTTATTTGTATTTGGTTATTTGAAATTTGATAGGGAAGGGGGGAAAACCAAGACGGGTGGGGGGTAGGTGGGGGAGGGTAATGGGTACCAAGACATGTGAAAGGGTATCAGGGGGGGTAGGTGGGGGAGGGTAATGGGTACCAAGACATGTGAAAGGGTATCAATGTATGTGAATTAATGCACCTTCTATCTGGCAAATATCATGTAACCCTTTTACTAATTACAATAAAGAAAATAAAAAAAAAGAAAAATGTGGTACGGGTAACAGTGTTTGAGAAGAATTGTACTAATACCTTGCCTATATAACTGTAACCCCTATGTACATTACCCTGACAATGAAATTAAATTTAAAAAAAAAGATTTTTATAGTTTCTAAAACCACACAAAAAAGAACTATTCCTTTTGGGTTTTGCCACATTTTATTTTGCCAAATTCAACTTGAATTTTCTCTTTCTTCCTTTGCAACCAGGGAGATGTTAAGATTGTATTTATATTTTCTCATTCTCTATTTCAGACCTGAAATGACTAGAAATGACTAGATAATCATCCAGAACTTTTCTCTGAAATATCTTTTTTTTTTCAAGTGCCTTTGGTCTGCTTATAAGTTAACAACAAATACATTCTTGGAATGGTGTTGAAAAAGATTTTTCTTCCAACACTCAGGATCATAACTTTTAAACATGTAGTGGAAATATTGTATTTGATATGATTTTTAAAAGTCAATAGTGTCTTCATAAGAGATCTAACATTTTTATTTACTCCATCTAGAAGTCATAATTGGAATATGTATTGGTCTAGAAACCCTATTTCTCTTATTTTTTTGTCAGTTCTGGGGCTTGAACTCAGGGCCTAGGCACTCACTGTCCTTGGGCTTTCTCAAGGCTAGAGCTCTACCACTTGAGCCACAGCAACCCTTCCAGCTTTTTTCTATGTATGTGGTACCAAAGAATTGAACCCAGGTCTTGGTGTATGCTATGCTAGCACTCTACCACTAGGCAAACTCCCAGCCCCAGAAGCCCTACTTTTCAAAATGTTTTCCAGAGGGCTGGGCAAGGTGGCTCATGCCTGTAATCCTAGCTGCTCAGGAAGCTGAGATCTGAGGATCATGGTTCAAAGCCAGCCTGGGCAGTAAAGAACATGAGACTCTTATCTCCAATTAACCATTAGATAACCACTAGAAGTAGGACTGAGATTCAAGTTGTATGGAGGTATCTTTGAGCTGAAGAGCTCAGGGACAGCGCCCAGGCCCAGGATTCAAGCTCCATGACCCACAAATTAATTAATTGATTAATTAATTAATTAATTAAAAATGTGATCCAGAGGCAAAGGGCATCAGCATCATCTGTAAGCATCTCAGAGATGGGAAATTCCAAGCCCCAACCATCCTCAGACCTACTAAACTTAACAAGATCTGCGTGATTTACAAGACAGTTAAGTTTGAGAATTATAGCTCTAGGTGAGTGTCTGCTTGATCTGTGTGTGTGTGTGTGTGTGTGTGTGTGTGTGTGTGTGTGTGTGTGTGTGTGTGTGTGTGTGGTGTGAGATCAGCCTAGGGCTTGATCTCAGCTCCTGGATGCTGTCCCTGAGCTTTTACAAACTCAAGGCTAGCAAGGTACAACTCTGGTTGCAACTTTTTGGTGTTTAATTGGAGATGAGAACCTCATGGTCTTTCCTGTCCAGTCTGGGGCTGAGGCATGATCCTCAGATCTCAGCTTCCTCCATAGCTACGATTGTAGGCATGAGCCTCTGGGGCCTGGCCTATATCATTTTTTAAACTATAGTATGTTGTGCTTTCTAGAGAGATTTAAATTGATAGGTAATGATTTGCCTCATGAATGTGCAAACTGCAATTTTCAAGGTAATCATCTTTTCTTCAAGGATTATTTTTTTTACCACATTTGCCCTCTCTAAGTCTTCAACTAATTTTCTGGTTCCATAGGTCTTTCTCTACAGAACTGTTTAGATGTTCTGCATGATCAACACAACCCATTTCAAACCTTACTCCCCCGCTCATAGAAGAATACTTAAAATAGTTTGACGAGTAAATGAAAAAAAAATAAAGATAATTTTACCTTGGCACAGACACCAAGAACAAAATTCTTTAACTGATTGAGGAGAGCATGCACATTCACAGTCACACGTCTGATAATTTGATTCTAAACACCTGTTTTGTGACCTAGTGGGCAATCAGTTCTCTTCTCATAGAACTTCACGGAGCAGCGTCACAAGTGCAGTTCTGGAGTGTGAACTGGGTTGTGATCCTGAATGTTACTGATCAGTTGATCTGTGATCTGCTGCACATTCTCCCTAGACTTTTTCTGATTGATCACTTGTATAGAGTACTTACCTCATAGGATCTTATGATACATTAAATGCCACTTGGGTAAGCATCCCTCTGGAGAAGCATCCCTCTGGATCACACGACGCACAGAATGATTGTTGTTAAAAACAGAAACCAAATGTCAGGTTAGCGGTGTAGCTCAGTGGTAGAGCACCTGTCTTTATGTACAAAGCCTTGAGTTCAATTTCCAGTACCACAGGAAGAGGAAGCACAGTCCAAATCAGTCAGCTGTCACAAAAGTATCTGAAAATGGAAAACCACCTCATTCAATGGCATTATCCCACATATCTGGCACGTATCAGGGGTTTCTTAAATATGAGTAGAATTCACAGCTAATTAAATGGTGGGTAGATGGTTGGATCAATGGGATTTCTGACTTGTAAAATGAGTGAGTTGAACTAAATACAAATTTTTCTCATAATTTTGAAATATATATATATAGTACCACAACTTCTTAGATCCAAGTTAGTAATGATTTCTAGACATGTTCCAATTTTCAAAGTAAAAATATAGACATATTAAGAAGAAAGAATTTACACCCAAAGGCCTGTGGTAAAGTTCACTAAACATTCTAGGGGAATCCACAGGACACTATATGATAAAAACTGGGAACCATGTTCAGCTAGTCATTCTGCTTCTGAATGTCATCCATTGTTGCTTTCAGCAAACCAGGGATCCAGAAAATAGGTAAGTGCTAACGACCCCAAGGAAAAAGCAGCCTATCTATTTTCATACGCACACCTAGTAGAAATTACACCTTCCTGACAACTTGATTTAGATGAAATGTCATGGGAAAAAGAATGTTCTCAATTTTTCAACAGAGAGGAAGAAAGCCAGGAAAGGAACTCTGTCACATCTTGGAGTGGGGGCTTAGATTTTTCTTGATATGAAGCTGTTTGTGCTTTCTGTATAATAACAGCCTGTTGACTTTTATTTGTATAAAAACAGTTTTTTTCCTAAGATCAATCATTTACAATCATCTTCCATGTCTAGTCCTGTACAAAGCTGAAGTTTGGAAAAATATTTCTGAAATGGAATGATCTCGTTTCACCTTCAGTCTGCAAAACCTAGGTTGGAGATATAATAGTTTTAACTGCTATGCTTTTGCAGAGTCAAGAATCATCAGCAATATTAAAGAGGTCTCCAGTACACCTGGTAAATAGTGAAAGGATTTGAAACCTACTGACTTTGTCCCAAAGTCAAAGAGCTCACCTTTATACAGCACTGCCTTCTAGAAGTGATAGAAGCTGGACTATGACCTGTTATCATTTATGCTACTAATATGCACTAAGTACAGACTGGGCAATAAATACATAGAGATTAAACAAACAATAAAAAAATAAAATAAAACTGCTCCCCTCAAATAAAGTTATAATTATTAAGTTGCAAGTGGGAAAATATTATATATAAATATATGTGTGTGTGTAAATACATAATCCCCTGCGAGGACTTCCACTTGAAGAATAAGATATCCCGTTCAAGCAATCTTGAAAGACCATTAACACTTCAAAGTTCTCAGGCATAGACTACCAAATGAGATAGGCTCCTGCTTTGTCATGGGACAGATATCCATGTGAATCTGTCCTCTACCATTGCCTGGCTGAAAGTTCCTGTGGAATTCATTCCGCAACAACTAGTGTTTGAGGAATGGTGTGAATTAAATGAGCTTCAAATCAAAAAGCACATAAGATAGGGGCTGCCACAGAAAAGGAGCTCCATAAACTCTTCCCATGACCACTGTCCAGACTGTAAAGGCAAGGCAAGCTTCCTGATTTTCTTTGGAAAATAAAGTCCTGTGAATAGCACACATACTAGGAAGGGAAAAACAAAGGCTGAGTAGATGCCTGATTGAAGTATGATTCTACATCTCATCAAAGAAGGCTGGATGGCCTCAACTCAGTAGGCTCACAGACACCTGAACAGGTATGGAAGACAGCACTTTCTTCTACTTTCTCATGGAGTTTTAACACAAGCCAGCCATGGTTTATTCACATGGAAAGCCTTCAGGGCTGGCTTTCCAGGACACCACAGAGTAAAGTGGACAATTGCCAAGAGTCTCTGACTCCAAAGTACCTGAACAGAATGTCAGTGATCTTTGACAAGAATATGTTTACTTAAGGGGTCAGTAGTTTGGACTACTGGTAGAGTGTTTGCCTAGCATTCACAAAGACCTAGGTTCAATTCCTTGGTACCACATACATAGAAAAGCCGGAAGTGTTGCTGTGGCACAAGTGGTAGGGCGCTAGCCTTGAGGAAAGCCCAAGGACAATGTTCAGGATCAGAGTTCAAGCCCCAGGGCTGGCATATATATATATATATATATATGTATGTATGTGTATATGTGTATATATATATATATTGCTCCCATGACTTGATCCCAGTCTACCTCTTGACTCTGTCCCATTATTCCTCCCTCTTTAAAATCCTGATCCTCATTCCACACTTAATCAGTTGGTTTTCTTTCCATTGGCTGTGTTTCTGATACTTGAATCATGCTATTTTCTTTTCAGTGTAACTTTCCTCCCATCCTCTCCTGCCACCCTGCTACTTCAAATTCTATTTATACAATAAGACTTAAACTATGCATGTCTGTTCCCTCAAACTTCTTCTGCAACAAATACCTCTTATATGCTGCTGACAGATGAAATGAAGCCTTTCTTACTTGGGTCTCTCATTTCTCAACTTTTCTATTTCTTACTCCATTCTTACTTTCTAACTTTTATTAATATTTCTGTATGAGTATTAGCTTCCTGCTTATATCAGAGATTTCCTGACAAGTAAAACCCTATCAAACTCATTTTTATATCCCAATACAACCTGGTATAGCAAATAAGAAAAGGGATAAACAAATACTTGTGAAAATTAATGGAAAGGATAAAGTAGGATGATGATGATGACAAGGATGATGATGATGATGATGATGATGATGATGATGATAATGATCTAGCATGTATTCATGATATGTCAGACACCAACTGTTTACTGTCTTGAATCTATTCAGCAAAGCATTTCAATAACTAGAGTTATTGCCCTAAATTAATACATTAAAATACTGAAATTCAGAGATTCCCCCAAAATGTTTCACTCAAAGTCTCTTGGGGCAAAATTGCCTTGTCCAAAGTAAAGAGAGCTAGGAACAAGACGAACAAAGATTTCAACCATGTTACCTTTCTTCTGATACCATTTTAAGATTGGTAAGAGTTCCCCAGCTCATACTCTTCCTAGCCCTCCCAAGTCTTATAATTTTGGGAAAGTGCTCCCATACATTTTTAAATTATGCAACCTCTGAAGAAAACTTTCAGATTCCTTTCTTTCCTTTCTCTTTTGTCCTCTTTGTTTCTCCTTTTTCTTTTTCAAAAATGAGGCTTTTAACAACCACTTAATGAAAGGACATTTGTGGTTAATTCTGACCAGAACAGGCCTGAGAGGAATGGCTCCTGCTGAGCAGACACAATCTTTGATGTAGACCGAGGGCTGGCTGAGAGGTAAATGCTTTCAACTTCCCTTTAAAAGAAGACATTCCCACAGGATGCTATTTAAAGCCCTGCAGATATTCACAAAAGCGGACTGCTTTGGGGCAATACTGTATCCCTAGAAGTTGTGGAAGAGAATTCCTAAGTCTCCACCTCACCCCAGAGTCAAGTGAAAAATACAAGGATCCTTGCAGAAGGTAGATACCCCACTTTTCTCCCTTCACTAGCCTATAAGCTTAAGATGGAATTGTTGGGATAAGGGAAGAAAATATAACAACAGCAACAAAATCAGTCTAAAGAAGAGGCTCAGTGAAGTGATCTGAGGGCGAGAAGGCTGGTGATAAGGTTGTGATTTTTCTGAGCTCTCTACAGCATATCTTCCCCAATTGGAATTGTCTTCGGGGGTGCAAAGTGTGGTAAAATGGTGTGGGTTGCAGGTCCCCAGAAGCTCTAAACATAAAACTTAACATATAAAGGGCTATTCCTTGACTCCCTCTGATCTTTCTTATCTTGCCATCACCTACCAGCAGTACTCACCAAGTTCCCGTTAATCCTAGGTACCATTTTCCCATTTTATTCTGAATTTCCTCTTTCTCTACTCAATCCACATAGACAGCACATGGCCTTTACACTGTATGGGTACTAGAGAAACCTTTAGGGGGAGGGGATTTGGCAAAGACATCTTCATCTTTGTATCCTTGGCATACAGTGCCTGATCAATAAATGCTGACTGGAATGGAATGAGGAGCGTGAGGCCAAAGAAGGGTCTTTTGAAACTCCATGCTTTCAATTGCTTGATTTTGGAGAGCTGTTGTGCATTGGCAAGAAGGTGGCCGTTTCCAAATTTGAAACATAAATTCCATTTAATTAGTGGCATGAACTAGATGGCTACAGCTGCTGTTTCTTGCCATAGCCAAGGACCTACGGGAAAATGGCAGCAATGAATGTACACTGAAACAAACAGGCAGGGAGTGAAGCGTGATGGCTTCTCCCAGGAATTGAAGATGTTTCAGCTCTGTGGATCCTGGCCCCAAGAAAGGCATAGCGGATATTCAAGGACCAGGAGCTCCTGGCACATTAGTCTTCATGTATTTATTTTCCAGGAGGGTTTTGGGTGGCCAGTAAACTTCTATGGTTTTCTTTTTCTTTATTCTCCAAATAAAAAATGAATAATGCAAGTCAAAGCTATGAAGCAATAATGGATTCCAAAAGTCCCCATACAACTTGGAATCTGAAGATGGAGATTAACATTGGACCCCTTCAGAAAACACTACCCTGGTGCCCTTGAGAATCTGACTCTCCCTGTCCTCACAAGGCAGGGAGGACACTGGGTGAGTTTGGGTATAGAAGAGTATGTGGGAAACCATCAAGCATTTAGAGTTACAGATGAATTAACTGATAATTACTAAATGTAAGCCCATCTTTGGGACTTCCTTGCTCAATTATTTCATGGGCTTCTCAAAAGAACTTTGTATAGTTCACATTGCCCAATTTACATGGCAGGAAACTAATGATCTTGTTATTTCCCAGTGGTCAGAGAGTGCACAAATTAGAATTTATTACACTCCACTGTCTGTCAACCTTTTCTATCATTTTTGGTCCCTATTCCATCAAAACATGGAATCATTGGTCTTTACTCTTCATTCTCCCCATGGTTCATGTACTGGATTAAAGTTTTAATCTATAGTATCATTACTGGCCCTTGGACAGAGTGGCTGGCCTGTAATTCAGGTGCAATTCATCAACCTTCTCTAGCTCATATGCTCTGTGGAATATTTCAAAATGTAGCAGCAGCAGCAGCAGCAGCAGCAATGTTTCCCTTCAAGGAGCTTGAATTCTAGAAAGGAAGACAACTATAATGTGTGTGTGTGTGTGTGTGTGTGTGTGTGTGTGTGTGTGTGTGTGTACCTTCTAACAAACAGCACAAACCAACAGGACCTGTGAGCTTCGGTGTATCCTACGTTATTAAATTGCTTCCTAAATGTATTCTGTGTACTAACTGCAGGAATCAATGAAGTTCACCTAAATGAGAACAAGCAAAGTCTCAAGAGTTCAAGGTCATTAGGGAGTCAGGCACTATGACTTGTGCTGCAAAGACACTCAAACTGAGGCAGAGGAGTCGACAGTGTCACCGATGGAAAATGAGAAAACTTCGTTGATGTGAACTTTGTTATTATCCCTTATTTGGCATAATAACAAGTGGGATAACTATGTCATTGGTGGGAGTAGAAGGGGTAAGTGTATACCTTTTTCTAATTGGCCTAAGTTAGAAATGAGTACAAAAATTCAGGAATCTGCAAGTTATTGGCTAATCTCTGGCCACAGGTGTGACACTGATCATGACATAAGTCTTGTGTTAGCCAAAGGAAACTGAGGTACAGAGGTATCAGTAAACCTATTCAAAGTCACATACCTAGTCGGAAGCAGAGCTATGATTGTATCCAAAGGGTCTTCTTCATAACTTATACCCTTCCATTATACTAACAAGATTAAATAGAATATCAGCAACATGAAAGGAAATAGCAAATATCTAAGTAGAGAGTTTACACAAGAAGAGAAATGCAATTACTGTTAGTAATTTTTAAAAACATAATGCTCAAATTCAACCAAGTCAAATGAAATGGAAAATAAAATTACAATCAGATACCATTATGTGCCTGTTTGGTTGGCACATTATCAAAACAGATTGTAGGGTGAACTTGTAAACTGAACAATCTGTGAAAGAGAATTCGATGACATCGACCAAAATTGAAAGTGCGTTCTCCTTTAACCAAATAACTCATTCCTGAATATTTTTTACACAAATTCTCCTATGAGGGAAGTCAAGGTCACACATGATGAAATTTAAACTCATGTAATCAGCTTCCAGAATCTATCATACCAACTAAAGTGCCATGCTGACCAGTCAGCAGCTACTTCAGAGTGCCACGATGCTCTATTGGAATGGGTGAATTCTTGAATTGTTCTCAGCTGAAACTGAGTTTGTTCTCTTTTGAATGTTTGGGAAAGAAAAAAATGGGACAAGGAAAGTGAGAGAGTGGCAGACATTGATTAAAATACATTGTAAACCTAAGTGGAAAGTTAGCAATGAAATCTCCCTCATATTAGCTAATAAAATAAAACAACACAGTTCTATATGTACTGATATATAATAATCTGCAAGGATCATCATGAACTGGGAGCAAAGCAGTTAGCAAGCTAAAAATTGGTATGTATATATGTTATCCATAGCCATATGTTTAGACATATATATATATACACACACACACATAACTATATGCTTATATACATATGTCCTCTCTCACATGAATAGTTGTTTATTGTTTAATGGATGGATACATTCTAAGAAATATAACCTAACATAATCTTACCACTATATGAATATCACAATTATACATGGCTAAGTTATCATTAGGCAAAATAGTATTATGCGTCTATCATCTGTATGTCATGCATCATTGACCAAATGTCATTTTATAGCCTCTCTTACTCTTTCATTCTCTCTCCCTCTCTCTCTTCATACCTTTCCTTTTTCACTCCTTCCTCTCCCTTCCTCTCTCATTTTGGTCTCTCTTTCCTGTCATAACACACACACACACACACACACACACACACACACACACACCATTCACACCCAAAGGTATCATGAATACATACTGGATATATTCAAAATAAAATTCACTGTGTGACTGAAGGTAAAAAATAAGAAGGCATTTTTTAAAAAGAATTTACCCCATAGACAAGACACGTTTTCCTATTAAAATCATAATTATCATTCCGCGTACTGGTGGCTCATGCCTGTAATATTAGCTACTCAGAAGGCTGAGATCTGAGGATCATGGCCTGAAGTGAGCCCAGGGAAGAAAGTCCTTGAGACTCATATCTCCAGTTAACCACCAAAAAGCTGGATATTGAGGTGTGGTTCAGGTGGTAGGGCACTAGTCTTGAGAAAAAAAATACCAAGGATAGAGTTCAGGTACTGAGTTCAAGCACCCCCCTCTCTCTCTTACACACACACACACTTATCAAACTTAAAACAGCCTGTATCCTATCACTCCAGCAAATCCTTTCCTTGCTTCCTGACACTTTGATAACTAAGTCCAGACTGCTTAGTACTCTGACAACTAAATCCTACCTCAGTAGGCTGCCGAATAAAAGCCCAATTGATCTTCTGTTTCCCTAAAGCTTCCGACTCTCCCTCTCCTTCCCTTGGCCCCAGTTTCTTGGCTCCTTTCTCTCAGCTTAAATCACAACAAACTCTTCCTTTTCCGAGGACCTTTGTACTTGATGTTCCTTCTGCCAAGGATTTCTTCTTCCATGTTTTTGCAGTCGCCTGGCTGCTTCTCATCCGACAGACCTTGACCGGAGCTCCTGGGCACTCAGTTTAAATATGCTTTCCCTTCTGTTATCATCTATCACTGTGTCCTGTTATTTTTTTTTTAAATTTTTTTCTTTCTTTTTTTCTAAGTAGCACTACCAATGCGCAGCAATTATTTATGTTGATTCTTCTTTCTTAGTGCTTTTTTTAAACTTGTTATTTCCTTTCCCAGAATATGACTTTGTCTCCTTTTACATGATTGAGCTTAGCAGTTAGCAACACACACTGTCCAACAGTAGTTATTCAAAACTCTGTTTAGTTTCGTTTAGTTTTCATTCACCTTGGCATGCATGGAGAAGGAACATGGACATTTAGAGTAAGGCGATCTGAAAGAAAGGGTGCCTTTTCTCAGTCTGTCACAAAGAGTAAGAGATGAGATATTCTTCAGAAGAAACCATTCACTGACTTATTTCAAGTGCCCTCCTCAAATCTTTGCTTTGATGTTAGGCAGGCCAGAGTCAACTCCTCGTACAGCCGCAAACCATGTGGCTTTGGCTAAATGCTACTATGTAGTTACAAAACCGAATTGTATCATGTGCAAAATTAGGATGCTGGAAACATTATGAAGGTTAAATGAAATAAAATTCCTCAATCCTGCTTCCAAAGTAGCCCCTTGATAAATGATCATTGTAAACTGTCCCTTTTCCAGTCCTACCTGACTCTGTAGATCCATGGGGGCCCAGAGACAGAATCACTGGCAACATAGTCTACACCAAGGCTGGTTTGTCTCCAAGGCTTGGAAGTGCGTTATTAGCACTATGGTGCTTCTAGAGATGATGATGGGCATTGGAGGTAGGAGAAAAACCTTAAGCAGAGCAACTCTGCCCCTCCTCAGGCTCCCTTGTTCTCTGCTCTTAACACAGCACTGCATTTCCATACATAGTGCCTCTTACGTCCACAGATTGCTGTCTCATTTGTATTGCTCAGGTTTTGTGGTAGCAATAAATTTGGAGCACAATGACTACATGTCAGCTTCTTTGTAATGCTTTGATTAAGGAGAATTTGGATGTCTTTTTATTATCATTATTACTTTTCCAATTCTCCTTCGGCTGTAGAACACGAAGTTGTCTGCATTTCAGAAAGAAACCAGGTTATCCCTGACCTGAGTCCCTCTGTCTCAAATGATCACGGAGATGAAGTTTACTCCATGTAGTTAAACTTTGTGTGATTTTAGGCCAGATTGGGCAAAAGGGAAAGCCATGGCTCAAAACAGGTTGAGCTGTTGGCACTCAAGTCATGCTTCTCCTGAAACTGTCTGTTATGACTCAGTGGAATTATCAGAACAAGATTCTGTCTACAAGAGTGTCCTTGAAAATGGTGCCCTCCCAGCCCATCTGGAAAGCAAACTGAAGGCAGAGAGGAGAAGGAGTAGTGTGGAACTTTGCCAGAATAGAATCTCTTATGGCCTTAGAAAGCACAGTGCCCCCCCCACCCCACCCCATCAGGGGCTCAAGTTATTCCTAAACTGAACTTTCAGCTCCCCACCCCCTACCCCACTAGACTTGTTCCCGTCATCCCAGGAGAAAGAACTAAGTCAAATAGCTAGCCAAAGAAAGGAAGAAAGAACCCTGCCAGCCAAACTCATCACTCTGTCTTCAGGCTCTGAAAGCGTGAAATGGAAATGGATAAGATCCAGTGAACCTGCTCTGATTTTATTATTTCCAAATGCTCTGGACACAGATTAACTCTCTCTGCTTGGTGGTTAGCTCTTGTTTGTTCTTCTGTGTTCTGTTTTTGCTTGTCTTTCTTCTTCTAGAAATTGGGAAAAAGACCCTGGGTAATCAATCCATTGGACCCACAGTCTTTTGTCACCACAGCTCTTCAACAGGCCTCTCTTGTCCTTTCCGGATGGAAGTGTTCCATCTCCAAGCCATGCCCTTCATTGAATTAACTCAGACACACTCACTCAATGCCACCCCAAACAGCCAACTATACTTGTCAGAGGCAGGGAAGAGAGACTGACAGCAGGGTAGCCATTCGTCTCTGTGCAGGGCGGATGGCAGACATCTATCTCCCAGCAGTCTGTTTTCCATGCTATCAGGGTTTCCATTCAATTCACAGCGACGCAGACAGTCTTTCCCAGCAATGCTTAGCTGCTTTGCTTCCAGCACTTCCAGGAGCCATGACAGGAGGTGGAGCCCCTAGAATGAGTGATGGCCTTGCCTTGTTCCAAACTGTAATGGAGGGAAATCACAATAAAAACTCTAGAAGCCATCTGTGCAGGCCACAAATATCCAGCAAGCAGACAAATTATCCTCCAAAGGAAAACCAGAGGTTCGGTGCCAAGGGTTCATTGAAGGCAGAGATGCGGGGCCATGAAAATCACCCAAATACTCTTTTTTTCAGCAGCAAACTCCACTTGGGTATTGAAAATAGCTATCTGTCAGGCACTGGTGGCTGAGGCCTGTAACCCTAGTTACTCAGAAAGAGACTGAGATCTGAGGACGTTAGTTCAAGGCCAGCCGAGGCAGAAAAGTCCACAAATCTCATCTCCAGTTAACCAGCGAAAGGCTAGAAGTAGAGCTGTGGCACAAAGGGTCGAGTGCTAGCCTTGAGCAAAACAGCTAAGGGACAAAGCACAGGCCCTGAGTTCAAGCCTCGGTACAGGCATACACACACACACACACACACACACACACTCACACACTTTTTATAAAAAGGAAAGATACTGGCTTTTAGTCTCAGTTTCCCCCTCTATTAAATGGACTTATTCCACACTGAAAGAAATATGCTGTTGAAAATACTGATACGATCATTCATCCTTTGACTTTGACTTCTTTCATATATGTAGTACAACTTTTTGTTCAAGGAGACAGACAGTGTAGCAAACAACTGAACTAGGTCAAAAGGATACCAGCTCCATTATTTGTCCTGTACTTCTTTCTTTCTTCCTTCCTTCCTTTCTTTCTTTTGGCTGTTTTGAGCCCTGAACTCAGCATGTGGGCCCTGTCCCTGCTCTTTTGCTCAAGGCTAGAGCTCTACACTTTGAGTCACAGTTCCACTTCTGGTTTTCTGGTGGTTAATTGAAGATAAGCATCTCATGGCCTCTCCTGCCTGTAGCTACATAACAGGCATGAGCCACCAGAACCTGGATCTGCTCTACTCCTTAGTGTTTTCCATTCATAAAATAAGTATCCAAGTTGTTGACTTTGGGCAAAATAAAAGGGTAAGTTATAATAGCCTAACATGAGCATTTTATAAGGTATTGTTTTTGTCACCAACTTCCACCAAGGAACTGATTTTATACACACTTCCCATCTCTTCCTTGTCTAGCCTCAATGTTGACATATAGTAGACATTCAGTAAATATTTGCTAATTGATATACTTTCAAGCTTCAAGGCAGAGTAGTCTTGCATTTGCTAATGGTGTCATTCTTGCAGAATGATTTTATAACCCCATTAGTTTGAGAGAGCTAAATGGAGCTAAAAATGTACACGTCAAAGAGTTGTAGTATCCAGGCCACTAAAACATTTGATTTCTACTTTTTCTCCATCAAGTGCCAACATGTGAGTGAATTCCTCTCTGCTCTCCATTTTGATGCCTGTCTCAACGTGAAACCCATTCTGGGAATGAGCTGATGACACCCAAGCCGCATCCTATTAACACATCTTCTTTGCAGAAGCTGCTGCTATTTTACAAACGCCTTTGGGTGTGTTGCAGAGAAAAATGCCTGTGACAAAGGAATCCGGGCTTTGATCAGGATTGTTTTCCTTGGCACTTCTCTTTAGGCACTGCAGGACATTTTCTCTCACAACAGATTGACACAGTTATCAGTGATTGTCATTAAAAAAAATGTCATGGAGAAGTATCACTCCTGTTATCCTCTGCCTTTCTGGTCCACACATTACCCCCTGCAATGCGCACTGTTCATATCTGATCCTCTGGTTCCCAGGCTTCAATAGTTTCATAAAGGTTGATTTCTTTTCCTAGCTCTGCATATCTTAAGACCAAGAAGGCTATCCTTCATAGGCTCAGCCTCTCTGATTGGCTTTCCGTGCTTATAGGAGCAACATAAGTGTCCTGATACATCACCAAGTCAATGTTTCTGGGCTTGACATCTTGGTCATCTACATCTTGCATCAGAGGGTCTTTAAAGTTGCCTGCTATGTGCTCAAAACCTACCACATAGATAATGCTGGGATTCCATTTCACTTATTAAAAAATATCACAAAGAGATGTGTCTTGTCAAAGGTTATCTTTACCCAGTGCCAGATCTGCCTGGTCAGACAGGAAGCCTCTGTTTTGAACCCCCAGCCTATTCCCACCTGTGGGCTCTGCTCTGGTTTCCCTTCATTGGATGCTGCTTCCACTGTGGACTTCTCCACTTGCCAATCAAAATCTTCCCTTAAATTTTCATCTATCCATTTATCTATGTAAATCATTGATATGTAATCATGCACATTTACAGGGTACACTCTTTTACTTGGGCACATATTTATATTATACAATAATCAAATCAGAGCACTTATATCTATCATCTCAATCACTCATCATTTTCTTTGTGGTGAGATCATTCAAAAGCCCCTCTTTCTAGCTCTTTTGGAAAATAGGTTATCATATTATTAACCATATTCACAGTACTGGCTAAGAGAAAAAAAACTGATTCCTCCTGTATAACTGTGGTTTTGTACCCATTAAATAATCTGTCTTTCCTCCTCTTCCTTATCTGTCCTACTTTGTCAGTGACCCTGTAACTCTTGATTTTAAAATCTACACAAAGCTTCTTACATTCAATACGCATACAAATCCCTTGTAAGTGTCTTGGTGAGGGGAGGGTTTCATAGAATGATGATAAAAATGAACAAGGGCATTGGGGACAGAGAATACCACAATTAAGAATTTTAGGTAAGAGAAACACGATCATCAAGATCTAATTCCAAATAGCCAGAGCAGCCTCTTATTAAGGTCTGCCTTCCACAATTTCCCTCCTGGATACACTGCCAGGAACAGACTGTGAGGAGATGAAGCCAGAGACAGAGACAGGACTTGACCACAGACAGAACTACAGGGCACAGGAAAGGAAGCCAGAGGTGGGTTATTCGAGAAAGGGAGCCAGAGCCATAACACAAGGGCAAAATGCAAAGGCCAGTCTTAAAGTAGAAAGAGCTGGCTGCACATTAAAAATCTATTACTCAAAGTTTCAATGTAAATGCAACATCCCATGAGTCTTTTATAGACAGTGTGGGCTACGCTAAGTACTGGGAAGGACAAAGCTCCTCACAGAGTAGAATCCTTGATGAAGACATTGGAGACCAGTCTCAATGTCCAGACTTGTGTTCACTACATTCTTACTATTCAGGTCATGATCTGGGACACAATATCCCCTCTCTGACATTCTTGCCAACAGTACATACCTGAATCTCATTAAGAGGAACCATCAGACAATCTCAAAGGGACATTCTACAAAATAATAGGACTGTACTATTCAGATCTAACAAGGTCAAAAAAGACAAAACACTGAGCAACTGCTCTAGATTATAGAAGACTCAAGAGACAGAATAATATTTCAGTGAAAAGTATGATCTTAGTCTAGACATGATTAGAACAATTGAACACTTAAAAATGGCCTACAGACAGTTTGGAGGTTTCTTAAAAAAAACTGAAAATAGACCTTCCCTATGACCCCGCCAGACCACTCCTGGGCATCTAACCCAGAATATGATAATGACACCTGCTCAGCCATGTTCATCTCTGCACTATTCACAAGAGCCAAGCAACGGAAACAATCCAGATGCCCTACTGCAGATGAATGAATACAGAAAATGTGATATACACAATGGAATTCTACATAGCCAACAGACAAGATAAAAATAATGCCACTTACTGAGAAATGGATGAAACTAGAACAAATAATGCTGAGTGACATAAGCCATGACCAAAGGAATAAAAGGCAGATGATCTCCTTGATATGTGGATATTAGATCTAAACAGTACAAGAGTGATGACTCAATATTTGGGTACACAAGGTTATGGACATGGCCTTGGAGATATAAACATAACTACAGAGACATAAAAATGATAGGACATATATACTATAGACAAGTTATATTATCTAGATTGCTAGATATCTATGTCATGCAAACCCTCAGCTTAATTTTAATTATGTTCTATGTTCCAGTGATGGCATATTGAGATTCCCTTCTTGAATACTTGTTTGTTAAACATGCCATTTGAAATACGATGCAAAAATTAGTGTTAATAAAATCTTTCAAAAAATGGCCACAGAACAGATAACAGTATTGTATCAGTGTTAAGTTCCTGATCATGATAAATGTGAAAGATTATTCTTGTTCTTGGGAAACATATACTAAACAATTCAGAAGTAGAGTGACAGAGTAGAATAATGGATCCAGTTCACTCCTAGATAAAACATGCATGCGTGTGTGTGTGTGTCTGTGTGTGTCTGTGTGTGTGTCTGTGTGTGTTTAGAGGAAGAATGATAAACTAGATAGGGTAAGATAAAATAGCTATTGAATTTGAATTTGGGTAAAGCATCAGCTTGTAAAAGTTATAAGTATATAATGTTTTCCTTCCCAATCCTTAATCTTATTTTTGTAATTCTTCGATTAGAATAAATCTTTTCAAGTAGTTGAAAATAAAGAGAAAGACTTAAATATACAGTGCCAGGGAAATATGTTGGAGGATCCCATATACAAGGCATCTCTGGGGTTGCTATATATAACTCAAGGCCAAAATAAGTGGCTTAATTAAAAACTCTACCTCAAGAAGAAAGTAAGCAAACAAAACAGAATTGTTCTTCATCCATAAATTTATTTTTTGAAATAAATTCTCAAGTCCTATCCCAGATAGAGATAAGTGAAAACTAAATTTTAACCTGAGCCCCAAATTATACACATGTAAAGTTGAGACTCTCTCTGTTCTGTGGGGTTCAGAACCAGACACTTGATTCCAACAGTCAGGCATCTTGATCACAAATGAAATGTCATTACAATGAGATTTGAATGTCCTATTCTAATACCCAAACTACAATGTTCCAACATCCTCTCTATAAAAATATTGCTTACTCATGGTTCCATTTCCATTCCAGAATCTTGCAATGGATTCAGTGATTTTTGTGGAATTGTTGGACTGGCATGAAGGGAGATGTTTGTTTTGTGCAGGTCCTGTGGCTGGAAGTCAGGGTCTCAGCACTATTTCTGAGCTTTTTTGCTCAAGGCTAGCACTCTACCACCTGAGCCCTACCTCCACTTACAGTTATTTTTTTCCTTCCTTTTTTTAAAAAAATTGGATTTTAATGTTGGGATGATGTATGCAGGGGTTACAGTTACATTTGACAGGTAATTGATGCATTACTTCTGGAGTATTAATATTCCTTCCCATGTTTTTCTCCTACTTTCCCTTCTTCATCCCACGCAGTCATCTTGTTTTTTTCCCCTTCCTTTCCCTATTTCAAATAAATAAATAAATAGAAGTATACTCAATATACCAAGTACCAAAATCAGAACCATAATGACATGAGATAAACCATAAGGGGGAAGAAAAGGGAAACGAAATCTCATATAGTACATTAAGAACATTAATCACAAAAGATTTTTTTTCTTTTGTAATTAATCAGACATAAGATTTTCATGTACTTTCCTGCCCAGGCTAATTGCAAACTACAATCCTCAGATCCCAGCCTTCTGAGTAGCTAGGATTATAGACATGAGCCACCAGATCCTAGATTGTTCCCTTTAAAAAAAACAATCTTCTCCATTTCCATGTTGTACTGAAATTGGGTTTCCTTGTCCTTTTAGATGGTGAGACTATTACTGTCTGTTACATCCTCAGCACTGAAGTAGATAAAGGCTAGAGCTTGAGAAACTTTCCAGTGAATGAATACATAAGACATCTGGATGAATAAATTCAATTCTCCATATTTTCAACCCCCATGGGTTCCAGGAAGATCCACTGGTATCTCGGAAAGGACAAGAGTTAATATAGATTTGAGCAGCCACCAGCAGGGTATAAAGGATTGCTAGAAAGGGAAGTCTCAAGCCACACATCTCCAACCTCTAACCCAGCACTGCTCCTGTGTACTACAAAAACAGCTCTCTTCACATTTCTGCACAATTCTGAGCCTTTATAGAGATTCCCACTGGCTTTATGACCCAGTAAAAATATTGTTATCGTTACAATTCATTGGCGATGTCCACTTTGTCACAAGATGGGTAGGTGTTACAAAAATGCAATCAATAACAAAAGATTAGCTTAGTTTGTGCTGTGGTCAAATCGGGGTTAAGATTTTTTAAAAAGAGCAAAAAGTAAAAGCAAGACCAAGTGTCAGATAGTAAGATGTATTTGTTAGAAAGCATGTTTCACTGTCATCGTCAAGATGATCCTTTTTCTCTCAGCCTCATCAAGGGTGGGTACAGATTCTGGATAGGACATCAGAAAGCTCAGAGGACTGAAAGGAAGAAGTGGCTTTGGTTTAGAAAACCTGATCGCTCCCTCTCGTCTTCAAACACACATTGTCAGGAATGGATTTCTAATGAGCTGCTTCTATCTGAGCAGTAAAGCAAATTTAAACGAACCTACTACTTACAATCAAGCCTCCCTAAGGTTTTCAGTAGAAAGCATCATTTTGGATATCAAATGGAAGCATCCACAGGCTCTGTGGACTTGAAACTTTTCCACACAAATAACATCTGCTATCATAGTATTAGAGAAGAAGGATTTCATTTTAACTCAATATGGGACTTTTAAAGAATTCTCCTAGGGAGGAAAAAATCAGAGTTTAATTTAATGAGGGTGAAAGTTGTTGCATTTTTTTAAAAGAAACATGTAAGTAAAATCCTGAAAAACAGAAGAGAGCTAGAATGGAAATCTATGCCTGAATGGCCTAGTTGAAAAATATTAGTGATGGCAGCCAGCTGATTAGAAGATGCTAATAATCATGGAAGTTTTGTTTCTCAACAAGATCATCTTCGGCCTGTAACATGTGCAAGAAGTTTCTGAAATGAGCCAAGAAGAGCCACATAGAATTGCTTGGGGCTGTTTATGTTTTAATACCTATTCTGGGTCAGCTTACTTTATTGGAATCTCTCTATAGTAAGCGATGTTGTTCATTTTCTCAATACAAAGATTTAAAAAAGGATGAAGACTCCTGCCCTAAACTCATGTAGAGAGGAAAGTTGCCATGCTTTAGCAAAGGCAACAGGCTTTCAGGGCCATTAAGCCATATTTCTTGTACCCCTCTCTTCCCACTTATGCTGTGGCAATTACTTGTCCTATGTGGCTTACAGATGCCTGTTGGGCATTGTCACTTAGATTGCTTTGGCCTCTGTTTTGTCACTCATGAATTTGTCCCTCTAGTATCTTTCTTTGGTTCAAATCCAGGCCATCAGTTCACAGGCCATGTGTCCTTCATTTGCCTCCATAATGACAAAGAACCTTGCATCCAGGTCCTGGGTCCGAGAATCATAGATGATAAACTATAGTCGTTGGTCTCTCTGAACTAAAATTTACACCCAGGTGTCTAACTGCAGCACTCAGTTTCTTCTTGTTGCTAGGAAGTATCATTGCATGTGGGGTTTTTCTTTCCAAACATAGAACCAATAGTAACTAGAGAAAGCTAAATAAATCATACGGGATCAGACTTTAATGAAGTATTGAGACCTTACATTTGGACTCCACTGATTAAGAATCTGTGATTATTCCAAAGTTGGCGAACCAGAAAATTGCCATGGTATCACCTATGAAGATGAAAAAGAAAAATTCTGTTAAACAAATGAATCATATAAATTAAATCAAAATGGCTAAGAAGTACTCAGCCTGCTTGTCTCTGGAATTGCTATCTGAAAATGGCCAAAGCAGAAGTGAATAAGAGAAAAGACCCACTCTGAGGTTGGGTAATTGAAAAGAAAAGGGAATAAGAAAGAGAAAAAAACAGAACTTCTCAACTGACTTCATATAAAGAAGAGAAGAGAAAAGGTTTCCGATCTTATATGCTCCTTACCATAAGGATTCAAATAATCACTTAAGTTTCATTCTATGAATAGAGTTTTAACTGCATAGTATTATGGCTTCAATGTGTATGCCTCTCCAAAATTCATTTGTGAAAAATCCTAACCCTCAATATGAGAGCATTTAGAAGTTATGCCATTTGATCGGTAAATGGTTGTTCCTTGCAAAACGGATTAGTGCCCAGTAAAAAAGATCAAAAGAAGTTCATTCATTCCTTCTTCCATAAGATGGGAATGAAGCAGGAAATGGATGCTTTACCTGTCTTGTTCCCTAACATCAGAGCTCCAGCCTACAGAACTAAGAGACAAACATTTCTGTTGTTGATAAACATTTCGACCTATTTATCTTTTATTATAGGAGACCAAATAGACACTTGTTCTCTTACTCTGATAGGTATGTGTCCTTTTGAGTGAGATACGATCTCACGCTGTGCTGGTACATAAGAGTCACCTCCACATGTGTAGGTGAAAAATAGTTGTATTTTAAGTGAGAATTAATTACAGTATTTGTTGCCCTCTTTTTCATGTGAGTCTCACAAGGTAAGGACCTTATCATGGTACATAATTTCCTTAGAGCCAGGCAGATTTACTGTGCACAAACAAAACCTATTTCTCATACACAAGAAAACCCAAACAGATCACCCAGGTTCAAAAGGAAACCTAACTTGACCAAAGCAGACCTCACTAAACTAATTCCCCAGCAACTCATTAACAGATTACCTCAGTTTGCTTCAGCCAAATTAGTCTCCGTAGACTCCACGCCTACCACGGACAGCTCTGCTCCACAGTTTGTTTAGAAGCAAAAACAAAAGACCATTGCCTTTGGTCTTTTTATTCCTAGCTTGATAAAGGTATACTTGATTAATAAAACTCATACATATTAAAGAATATGTATTTGTATGTGCATCTACATATGTATGTGTGTATACATATAAGTATATACATATATATATGACTATCACTGTTAAGATGATTAACCCATGTGTCACTTTACCATATTATACTTATTTTGTGTTCAACAAAAATACTAGGATCTACTCTAGTGGAAATCTAGAACACTAGATGCCTATTTTAAGGAAATAATACATTATTCTTAACTATAGTCACCGTGCTATATGATACATCCCTTTATTTGTTTTATACTATCATTGATATTTTCTGGTTTATGGTCATTCGCTCATTTGAATTGTTTATGTATTATTTAAGATAAGGGCCCAGTTTCATTATTTTATATGTGGATATAGAGTTCTTTTAAATACAGTTTACTGAGGAAATTTCTTTACTTACTGTATATTTTTGGTGACCTTGTTTAGAATTAGTTGACTAATCATTCATTGGTTTATTTCTAAACTCTAGAGTTTAGAAATAAGTATATATTTGCATACAACTGGCATACTGTTTTGATTTCTACAGTTTTATAATTTGCTATCAGGAAGAAGCTTGCCTCCATCTGACATCTTCTTCTCAAGATTGCTTTGACTATTTAGGCTCTTTTACAGTTCCATATGTATTTTAGATTTTTTTCCATTTCTGTAAAAAAATTGGAATTTTGATAGAGAATTCTTTTCATTTCTTTTAGTAGTATAGGTATTTGAACAATACTAATGATTCTAATCCACAATGCCAGAATTTCTTTATACTTATTTATAGTTTTCAAAATTTATTCCATGAATTTTTTTGTAGATGCTAGTATATGCATATTTCAGTTCCTTGGTTTATTTCTTTCTCAGTAAAATATTCATTCATACAATTGATGGTATTTTTTCTTATTTATTTTTTAGGGTCAATTGATATTGACATAAAGACACTAAACTGACTTTTCTATGTTCATTTTCTATCCAACAACTTTGCTGAAGTTGTTTGATTGTAATAAACTTTGTGGAGTTTATGAGGTTTTCTACGTATAAGAATTTGTCATCTGCAAAGCAGGGATAATTTTAGTTCTTCCTTTCTGATTTTGTTTTATTCTTATTTTTCCATTTTGTTTGTTCATTTTCACTAATGCATCCAGAACTGTGTAGAGAAGATAAGGTGAGAGTGAATCCCTAGCCTAGTACTAGATCTTAAAATGAGACTTTTGGGTTTTTCTTCCATCAATTATGACATTATCTGTGAGTTTTTATAACTGGCTTTTGTGGTTCTGAGGAAATGCCTTCCTGTATCTATGCTTTAATCATGAGATGAACTTGTAAAAATGTATTTTTCTTCAACTATTGAAATGCTCGTGTGGTCCTTTTCTTTCGTGCTAATAATGTGGCACATTCCAATCATCAATTTGCATATATTATACCGCTTTGGCATCACAGAAGTAATAGACTTGGTTGTAGTATCTATGTGATGTGTCTTGAATTGGTTTACTAGTATTTTGTTTTTTTCATTTTGTCAGTTGTGGGACTTGAACACTGGGCTCCCATCTTACCCCTGAAGCCACAGGCCTACTTCTATGCTTTGCTAGCATTTTATCCAACAATTTCCATCTATGTTTTCTGGTTTGTATCTGGAAATTTTCCAGTGGTTCATGTTGGGAAGGCTTGGATGCCTACTAGAGGGATTACAGAGGAATGAATGAGCCATGAGGAAACTACCCTTGTCAGTAGATTAACCCATTAATGAGCTGCGAGCTAAACTGGAATTTAGGAGGTGTGGCTAATGACAGCAAGAAAGTCACTTTGGAAAGTGTATTTAAAGAGTATTTTCATACCATGGCGTCTTGTCTCTTTTCCAGATTGCCATGAAATGAATAGTCATGTCCACAACAAAGTCTCAATGCCGTGACATTCTGCTTTTCTTTGGACCAGAAACAATGAAGACAGCTGACCCTGGATATGAATCTCTGAAATCTTCAAGCCAAAATAAACCTTTCCACCTGGAAGTTGATTTCTCTTGGGTGGTTTGTCACAGTAGTAAAAACCTAACCGACGCAATGTTCATCACAGATATTACCTATAGACTTCTTTCATCCAGTCTTGGGTTTGGGAATCATGTTCATCGCTTGTCTCCTCAAATTAGAATGCATTTCCTCTGCTACAATATTTGGAAAATATTTAAGAAGAATTTGTGTTTACTATTCTTTGAATATTTGGTAGAAATCAGCAATGCAGTCATTGGCTTTTTTGTTGTGATTAATAGAAGGGTTACAGTATATTCACCAGATAGAAGGTGCATAACTTCACAAACATTGATACCTTTTCTCACTGGCTATTGTCTGCTTTTTTTCCCCCCTTTACTGGGCGGCTTTTGACTTCTACTTGAACTCCTTGTTTGTTATTCATTTTGTTTCTATTTCTTCTAGGTACATTCTAGTCAATATCCTGTTTCTAGGAATTTATCTATAACCTCTTGTTATCCAATTTGTGGGCATATAATTGTTCATTACAATCCTTGATGATGCATCTAATTTTTGAGGCATTTATTGTCCCGCCATTACTTTCATCTCTCACTTTATTCAATTCTGTCCCTTTTGTTTATTTATTCTAGCAAATGAGTTATTAATTTTGTTTATTTTACTCAAGAATCAATTGTCCTCTATCAATCAAAGGTTAGTTTCAGCATTTCCCTCTCATCTGTTTAAAATCTGAACGCCATCACTTCTTTGGGGGGGGTGGAATTGAGTTTCTTATGGGAATGCTCAGAAATCAGCTTTCTCATGAAGCTTAATCTAATTTTCCCCAGAAGAATAAATCATGTCTTCTGAGCCACACAGGGATGCTTTTCTAATTCTGTTTAACCCTGATTGTTCTGATTTGCATGAGAGCTCTGTGCATCCTGCCTAACCTTCCACTGGAAAGTGAGTGACTTCCACACATGGATCCTTTCCTTTCTTCTTTTCCTTTTTTTGTTCTCTATTCAGAAGAAATCTACTGTGTTCTGAGGCTTGATTTGTCCTCCTGAGTAAAGATATAGTAGGGTTCCATGTTTAAGGGGCTCATTTGTTATGAGGAAGAGAGCATTGTGTATAGAAATTTATACTGCAATATTCTGGGGCTAAGGTAGATATTGATTTGAGTTTTATCATCTATTATAGCAATGTGCTTCATCTCCGTGATAGGGCTAACTATAGGAAAGGAAAGAATTTACCATTACAAAGTCACCTCTTCATATTTCCCCTCCTAGACAATAACTCTCAGGAATTAAACATACTTTTTCCTTCGTATATGTAGTAAATAGTGGTCAGATTTTTTTTTCCTTCTGTAGACTGTCTTGTTTTTCGCATGGAAACCATGAGTGACTACACTCTTGAGTCTTTCTGGCCACAGGATAGCTCATGCCAAGTCACTCAGATACTCTAAATCTTCTTTTTGAAATAAAGCTAAGGAAAAAGAATATGTTATACCCTGCAATCTTGGATTTGCCAGCAACAGTCCAGCCTCATGGAAAAACCTATGATGAAAAACTGAAAGTGGTGTTCCCAGAGAAACATTATGGAGCAAGAAACGAATCAGCATTCAGTCACGGGCATACTACTTCTACAGTCTTAAAATCATCTAATGACTTTCCCCATACTGCTCAGTCTTGTCTAAGCTGAACTCTGTGGGAAAGAAAAGAATTTGATTCATGTAAGGCTACGTTGGCTGATATTAGTCCCTCTTATCAACCACCACGATCTGTCAGTAAACATACACATTTTTAAAATTGAATACATGGCAAGAATACATATTCCATATTCTTTTTTTGGGGGGGTACTAGTCCTAGGGCTTGAACTCAAGGCCTGTGTGCTGTCCTTGACCTTTATTTTGCTCAGGAGTAGTGCTCTACTACATGAAGCATAGCTCTACTTCTAGCTTTCTGTTGGGTAATTTAAGATAAGAATTTCACAGGCTTTCCTGCCCATGCTGGCTTTGAACCATGATCCTTAGATCTCAGACTCCCAAGTTGCTATAATTACAGGCAGGAGCCACCAGCTCCCAGCCCTATCTTCTTTTTCTACAGAGTTCAATTTTTCAGAACTGAGATTAAAAGGCATATTACGACCTCTATGATCAAGCCCTATCCTTGGGCAGTTAAGCAGTGTGAACAATGGAATATGAGCAGAATTCTTGGATTTGACTTGTGATATTAGTAGATTCAGACTTTATAGTTTAGAAGACAGGTAGCTGAGGGAAGAATAATGGGCATATCAATGTATTTGATTACCTAGCACAGAGAAGAGTGAGCATGGGACATTCTCAGAGGACATTCAGGAGAGGGGAAAAGTGAACTACAGAATTTAAATCATAAGTAACAAAAAGTATATTTCCACAATTACATAGAATCAATGCAAGTCACTTTCTTCAGCTTAACTGCTATTCCTTCTTGAAAGAACATGAGAAATTTATAATAATTTGGCTGTCCTAATCCGTGCAATAGATTAAATACAGTCTGAATTGATGACAGCACAAATATAACTTTATTACTATTGTCTTTAACCCTCCAGGATTATCAAATTCTATTTTCTTAGTTCTGTTTTAGGTATGGTCCTTTATAAAGACTAGAAGGAATGATTTTTGCTGCCATCTTTCTTCCAGTAGCAATGGAAAGATCAACTAGGCACTGAAAGAAAAAGAGAAAGGAATTTGCAAGACATGAAAGTGTATGGCAAAAAGATTCTGTCTGCAAAAGTGTTGAGAAGAGTGGTCCAGAAAAGCTGGAAAAGTTGAACACAAAGAGATAGGCTTTGCTAAGCAAAACACCAGTGGAACAGTGAATGAAACAGAAAATTAAAATGGAATTTTTAAAAATATACCTTCTGACAAACTGGAAACATACTTGAAAAAGAATTTTTTTCTTAATTCACAAGTTGTTGGTAAGGATGAGGGAAAAATGAGCAAAAAGCTTTATAATGGTGAGTTCTTTCCTGCTGTTAGCGACGTTAGAGTGAGGATGAAATACGTTGCTACAATAGATGATAAAACTCAAATCCATGTCAACCACAGACTCCATACCATTATGGTATAATTTTTTACATCCATGACAGGCCAGCTCTTTAAACTTGGGACCCTACTCCATCTGTATTCCTGAGGCCAAACCCAGCATCAAAACATAGTAGAAGATTCTTCCCAAATGCATGGCTAGGTAAGAATAAAAAGAAGAAGAGGAGCAATTCTGGTAGGCCGGTTGTTCACCCTGCAATGGGAAGCAGGAAATGAACATCTCTCACTGCAGAACAATCAGGGTTAAACAGAATTATAAAAAGCATCTCTGGGTGGCTCAGAAGATGTGATTTATTCTACTGGGGAAAATTAGATCAAGCTTTATAAAGAAGCCAAGTTCTGAACATTCCCATAGAAACTCAATTTTGTAATCTTAAAAAGGAGATGGTGTTTAGATTATAAGCAACAGGTGGGAGAGAACATTGCACCCTACCTTTCGATTTCCAATAGAGACCTTCTTTTCCCTCACGTTTATAAAGAGATCATCTTCATATATGCCTGGGGTCTCTTTGTAAGGAGCAAAGTCTTTTAATCCATAATTAGATTTAAATTGCAAATATTTCTTGGAATAGAAACAAAGCAGTTTATAGTTTAAAAAATGAAGTACTATGTTATCTCTCATCTCTTTTGCTGTCCCTTGGTTATCTCATATTGTTACAGTATCTCACTTTGTTACCTGATATATCGGTTATATTTGTATTTGGTTATTTGAAATTGGATAGGGAATGGGGGAAAACAAGATGAGGGGTGGAGGTGGGGGGGAGGGAAATGGGGACCAAGACATGTGAAAGGGTATCAATGTATGGGAATTAATGCAACATCTATCTGGCAAATATCATGTAACCCTTCTATTAATTACAATAAAAAATATATGAAAAAATGAAGTAAATGAGTGACAACCAGTCTCTTTTAAAAGCTAACTGTGGTAGAAGGCAAAGGAGGGGTGGAAGCATTGGAGCTGAAGTTAAGAAAGACATTGAAAAGTGTATTGTCTTATTGTCATACTCACAAAGCAAAAAAGAAGAGACTGCTCCTATCCTGGGCCTGCAGTTACTTTGTCTTCTATTTGGCTGGGTATGCATTGTAACATTCCTTTACAGACCTGGGCCTTCTTGTAACAAGAGTAAAAGAAGTAAATACTAACACTCAGATTCATTTTTAGCATATTTGTGATTTAGCAGATAAAACAAGTGTGTGGGTGGCTTTATAGTAGACCCCCAAGCTCTACCATATTGGTGGGAATCAGTCTTTTAAGGAGAATGGAATCAGGTCATGGGAAGTGAGTAGACTTTTGTTTGGTACATCTTCTATCACAATAATAGAGTATAACATATTCAGGAACTTAAAAAATAAACTCTTATCATGGCTCACAGGTTCATAATGCCATAGTTAATTTTATACATCCATTTGGCTAGACTATGATGTCCATTTATTTAGTCAAACACCAGTGTAGATATCATTGTTAAGGTTGTTTTGTAGATGTGACAAACAGTGATCATTGGAAGCCTAAATCAAACAAATCACCTCTTCTTCTGTGAATTGATGGCCCTAAGAGGAAGCACAGTATTCTCAAAGAGACAGGATAGAAAGCTTTCTCATTTTTGTCTTAGTTTGGTTTGTGCTAGCCCATGTCTCAAAGGACAAGAGAGGGATTAGAA
This sequence comes from Megascapheus bottae, assembly GCF_031878675.1. Taxonomy (NCBI): domain Eukaryota; kingdom Metazoa; phylum Chordata; class Mammalia; order Rodentia; family Geomyidae; genus Megascapheus; species Megascapheus bottae. The sequence goes on along the minus strand of NC_143535.1, from coordinate 15,838,224 downwards.
AATCCTGAGGCCTAGACATAAAACTTGACATCCAATCAAGTAAATAATCATTCTAAAGCCAAAAGCTAGGAAACTAGGTTCTCTCATTGATGAGAACATTGGCATGGTCCATCTGGAAACACCTGGATCCAGAGTGAAGATTAATTGGGACAATTAATGAAGTCAATATATCACTTATATTCTACACCAAGCCAAGAAAGGCTTAGCAATAATGCTGTTATGATTTGTGCAATCTCACATAAAGACAATTAACCTCCTCTAGATAACTAGGGGCATCTGGCTGACCTCTAAGGCTCTCTCGAGTAATAGTTGCAGTGGGGCTATTAAAAGAAATAAGTGCTATCTGCTCAGAGTGTCCTCAATATAATAATATATCGACTGTATAGCTCAGTGTATTATTGAAGCAGCACTCAGCAGTTTACATTGCGCTTTTGCATTCATTATCAGCTTTAAGACACAAGACCAGGCAAATGCTATGTATATAAATACTAGTAAAGAAAAAATAAACAAGAGGGAGTTAAAGAGTGAGGAATGCCAGGAGTTGAGATATAGAAGGATTCTGTCCTAAAGACAAAGTGCTAGGATGAGTATTTTTTGGAGGGTTCTGTGTAACTAGGGTAACTCTCCGAATTGGATTTCGAAATGGATTCAGAGTGGATAGAGAAGGATATGGAGTAATTAATGATGGCAGATTACTTCAGGATGAATAAATATATGGCCCCAGCTCCTCGACAAAAAGAGAAAACCAGTGTCTTCAGAAGATGAATTTGGGGAAGCCTTTGTGGGTGTAAGCAATGGAGTATTAAATGTGGGTATGTCTTTGTTTATTCAGGATACATTTTTTGGTACCTTTCTCCTCTTTTTTTGAAAAAGGGGAACAATGGCCAGGGAATAAAAGGGAATATGCCGCAGATTAGAGCAGACAGAGGCACAGGACTCTTCTGCAGAGCATCAGTAGGAAGACTTGGTTGTGGGGTCAGCAGAAAGGGAGATGAACCATGCCACATGGATCAACATCAGAGCTGCAGTCCACCTGTGAGCTTGCCATCCAGTGCGTCCAGGAAAACAAAAGCAGCCCTGAGACAGTGGTATCTGAGGTCCCACCTAAAACGAGAGGAGGTTTCCTGTGAAGGCTTTGAACATCACTGGCCTAGCTGGCCTAATGATGGAACTCCCTAACGGCTGTTCCTGGAATGAGGTCAAGAGCTACAAACAGTTACTGAGGATGGAGCTGACTGATCACAGCATGCTAGCTCTTTCAGTTGCTCAGGGACCACAAGACAGTAGTTTGATATTTGTTCAACATCAGCAGGGTCTCTAACAGAGTCCTAATCCCCTTGGAAGCTCAGGTCTCAGCTCCTAGAAACCTTAAAAGCAAAGAGGAAAAAAAGCCAGAGTGGGGGCAGGGAGGGGAGGCAGGATTTGGGCAACAACCTGAATCACCATGAAGTCGGGCTAAACGTTTCATGGTCATTGGGAACAGAGTCTGCTTTCAGAATGGGACGCTTTATTAGCTACCTCCTTGGAAACTTTTCTATAGTGTCAGTTGTCAGAGAGAACCTTAGACAATCAGCAAAGGATGAAGCATTTTCTAGAGTACGGAGAGTGAAAGAGATTGGAAATCGATGATGTTGGAAAGTCTAGCTGCCACAACTCAGCCATTGTAACAACTTTGCCAGTCCTGGGCATTTGTGCAGGTTACCAAGCGGTAGGAGAGTGTCAAACTATTAGCAGATAAAATAAGAAAAATGGGCTAAATAAAGCCAGGAAATCCATCTGTGAAAATCCACAGAGTGACATGGTAGTGTCTTTACCACATCATATTCAGGAAAGAATTCCAAACCAAAGCATCAAACAACTTAGGCAAATGCTCACTCTGCCTGTTTATTAATTTCCCTTCTTTTTGGTTGAGAGGAGATGCTGAGCTTGAAACTCAAAACTTTGACCATGATAAACAAGCATTCTGGCTTAGCCATGACTCCATTTCTACTTAACAACCTTGAGGCTCAGTTTCTCCCTGGTAAGTGTCATGGTATCCTAACTCACATACTTACTGCCTCAAAAGTAAGAGTATCTATAAATGTGCTTGTTAAGCTGCAAATGTAGTTATTCAAATGGTAATGTCCATAATTGGTATTATCATCATGTTTGATTAAGTGGTCAGGCTCCAAGCACACGTATTTGCATATTCATTAATGCTACAAAAAATGCTGATGTTATAACTGTAGTCAGTTCTGAAGAACCTGTAGCAGTCTAGATTTGTCACAAAAGAAAATTACAGAAACATGACTCAAGCAGACCTGCCCTCCCTAAAAGTGATAAGAGAAAAATGAAAAGCAGTTTATATCCATAGCAAGAATGTCCCTTTTACTGCCTTCAAACTAAATATTCATTCTTGCCAACTCTCAAAGCTATTCTGAGACAAAGCAGAGATCACAGTTTATCTCCTGGGCTTTTAATATCCCCCATTTGTATGGATTGAAAATGGAGGTGCCCAGAAATATAAAACAGCTTGCACCAAACTCAAGATTGGAGTATACTTTAAACAGCTAGGTCTTCTCTACCCAAGAGAATGCCCCCTCTGAAAAACTACAGCTCAGAAAATACACAGACACACAAAAAAGATGCGAAGTATTAAACAAACAAAGCCCATGTAGTGAAAAGAAAAACACTCTATTCTGTGACATACTTCCAAAATAAGAGAGAGAAATTCTGAGAATAAAACATGCTGCAAGAATAAGACAAATGCTGGAGTAAATATGAAAAGAAGATAAATTTCCTCTTTCAGATATTGAGAAAGTCAAACTCTTAAATGTTAAGACCATGGTTGAAGGAAAGGTAAAAACAAAACCAAACTGGGAGGGTAGAAGATAAACACTATAGGACAATAAATCACAGAAATAACACTTCTGAGAATTATTGTGAATAAAACACATGCCACAAAGCAGGCCAGCGAAGGAAGACAAATGCCATGTAACTAACAAATACAGATATGGTGACAAGGATGGAAACCATCGTTCAGAAGATAAATACTCAGAGTGGTGCGGTCTGCCCTGGCCTTCGTGGAACATCCTATCTACATGCATTTCCCTAAACCCTTCCATCTGCTTGATCTGGCTTATTCATAAACGAGTGGAGGTCACCTCTCTCTTATGTGATACTGGTTCTCCTCTACCTTGTAAACGGATAGTTGGCATAATCCTCAAAGGAGAGGATTTTTTTTTTCTTTCTGTCACTGATAACTTCAATCCTCTGTAAAAATACAGAGCCCTGCTCTTCTTGTCCAATCCAGGCTTTGTTAAGTTGAGGGGAGCAACTGCAAACATGATGTTTGTTATCACCATAAAACTGGCCCATCCTCCCCAAACTCCCTCCCTGCATCACCATATGGACATTAGGGGAAGGTGTTCCAGTGATGACTTTACACCAGAAGGCCTCTGGGATAAACCTAGAGAAGGAGCAAGCCATCATAGCTTGTCATAATAAAACTCAGGCTTTGAAGTCAGATGTCCTAAGCAATGCAATTGCTGTGGCAATTAGACATCAGCTGTGTGACCCATCATATAAACTGTTACCTCTGAAATGAGAGTAATACTTAATATTCTGAGATCATCAGAAAAACACGTGTGCGAAACATCTAATTTGGGACTCAAAAAAAAAAAGAATAGCTTGCAACAGTGATGATTCAATCTAATCATAATCTGGGTCCTCATGGATTGGGAATTTATAGGAAAAGGAAATGGCACAACCATAAAGTCTTCGATGGTAGAGAAGAAGTGTCTCATTTCCTGAAGAATGAGATTTAAGGGCCTGCAAAAATCCCAGAACCTGGTGATAACCATGGTACCCAAATTCTCTATCACAGTGTCAAATTCACAGAATGTTTTCTCTCAAGAGGAGACATGGGATCCAGGCAATAGTGGCTCACACCTGCAAGCCTAGCTACTCAGGAGGCTGAGATGTGGGGATTGTGATTCAAAACTAGCCCTGACAGGAAAGTCCTTGAAACTCTTATCTCCATTAACCACTAGAAAACCAGAAATGACACTGTGGCTCAAAGGGGTAGAATACTAACCAGCCTTGAGTGATAAGGCTAAGGGACAGAGTCCAGACCTGAGTTCAAGCTTCATAACCTACAAAAGTGAGACTCGCCCTCCCTCCCTCCCTTCCCCTCTTAGGGGGACTTAAACTCTTGATGTTGGGCATAATATGCATTTTTTTTTACTTTGCACAGTAGCTTCTCATCTATCATCTTACAGGATCACTGCCACCTCGTAAACTAAATAGAGCAAGGATTATTCATCTCATTCTCATAATGTTAAGGAGCTGAGACTCAGCTGAGACTCACTCAGCCAAAGTCATGCAAGGTCATTCAGCCAGTAATAGCTAGCACCCAGTAAAGTCTCTGAATCTACAACATACAATACCAATGCCAACTCTCTTGAGAAGAAAAAAAACGTGTTCCGATTTAGGCTTCATCAAGAAGAACCTATTAGCTAAAAATAGTTCATGCCTTCATGCAAATTAATAATTCTCCTTGAGAGAAAAATAATACACAACCAAACAATCAGCCGGGAAGTAAATTCAGTTAGCATAACAGTGGAAAGCCAGGCAATTGCCTCTCCTCCTGTCCTCAGAATGTGGTCCTCCAATCAGCTGCCACCTGATCACCAGTGAGCCTATAGCAACACAAGCTCTTGATGTCTCTTCCAGAGCCACTGATTCCAGAGTTGCATTTTAACTCAATCTTCATGTGGCTCATATATGTAAACTGATATTTGAGTATTGTTTCAGGATAATTCAGAGAGAAATTTATTTTGTCATCGATAAAAGCCTAAATCCACCTTATTATGGGATAGCTCTCGTATTATTGGACCAAGCTGATTTTTAGGACCCAACTGCCTGTTCTATTACCCATAATCGCCCACTCTCTGAGTGCACCTGTCGAATTGTCTATATGGGTACATCCAGACCAATGCCAATGGGCTAGCATTGAACCACAATTTTCAGATCTCAGCCTCTCTGACTAGCTAGGATTACAGGCATGAGCCACTGGTATCTGGCTCAAAGGCTTACATTTGAATGTGGCATTATTTCTTTTAGATGATTGTTCTAAGAGCCTTGGCATAGCCTCATTCATGACACTCCTCTATGTTGTTAACCCATTTACCTGAGGACAAATTTACATAGGTGTCTGAGTGCTCTCCTGACCACTTCTGCCCTATCATGTGGAGAGCCATCTCAAAAGCACTTCTCTGTTCATGGTCACTCTTATTTGAATTGCTTCTTCTAGGGTCCAGAGGGCTGATTTTGTTCTGAATATTCTTGCAAGAGGCATTCTCAGTCGATGACCTAGTTTCATTTGTTTAGCAAAAATAAGTGAGCTACACCTGGCTCATTCCCTTAACCAAGTGAGACCACATTGCCTCATGCCTAGAGAGGGCTCCAAGGGTCTCACACAAAGATACACCGTTATTGCATGGTATTATTATCCTATTGCCCCTCAATTCAAATAAGTGACTCTTTTAAATGCCGTGACAGCTGCTCCTAGCAGTGTCTTCTTGCAACACATTTCTGCTCTCAATTGTCCCGTTTCCCCTGTAGCCTTTATATCATTGTTTAAGCTGTGTTTCACACTCACTACTGGGAACTCCACGGGAATCTCAAATATAAACAGTCTATTTTAATACGGACCACCCCCCCACACACACACCCCCAAGAAACCTTAAACTACCAAGAAGATGGTAGGCAATTCTCACACCCAGACCCCAAAGGACCTTTGTCCTATGAACACTTTGCAAGAGTAGCTGTATGGTGCTCTTCTGTATTGCAGTCAGACCCACAGGCATCACACTTGGGTCCTATAAGAAGCCAGTGGTATGCAGTGAAAAGCAACACAATGTGTCACCTACATATGCTTAGCACCGGAGAAAAATCCAAATGCATCTTCCTGAAAAGAGAAGCATTCCTTGCATGCTTTTCATTTTATCTATAAAATAATATCTGTGATATTTTGATTTATAAGAAACATTTATTTCTACCTTTACCCCATTCCTGGTCATAAGTACTAAAACTTTTAGAATGTTGTATAAAACTTTAGATATGATAAGGCTCTTCTTCTATTCCAATGAGATAGCTGATATCTGGGTTCTTCTAGATAGTCTCAGGGTGGGGACTGGTTGCCAGGAGAACAACCATGTGGTCTCTGGGTTGGAACTTTTCATACTTTGGGCCTGGGTGATGAGAAAGACTAAAGACTGAGTTGCCCACCAATGGCTAATTTTTTGTCTTTTTTTACTCAAGCATAAGTAATGAAGTCTCCATGAATACGTTCAAAGATCTTCCTGTTGCTGAGATGGGAGAGGTTCTCAGAAGATGGTACCCCAAAAAGTATGGAAGCTCCTTATAGACTTCCCTGAGCATCTTCCATCTTGCTGCTTATCTGCCTCCTTGGAAACATTCTTTTTAAATGAACTGTGCATGTAAGTAAAGCTCCTTTCTGGGTTGGATTTTCTTTGAGCCACTTTAACAAATGATAAAATCCAATCCAGATGGTGGAATCCAGGAGATATCATGGGAACCCCAAAATTATGCCCAGCCCATCAGAAGTACGAGATGGAGGAGGGAGTCTCTAATCCGTGGGATCTGATTCTAACTACAAGTAAACAGTGCCAGCACTGAACCACATTACAGGATATGCTGCTGGTATCCAATAGAGAATTGCCTAGAGTAGGGAAGACAATAAATCAATATAGAGGATGTTAGGGTAAGAGTATGTAGAGGAAAATAGTGTGTTATCTTTTTTCTGTTATAGAGTGTTGAATACAGAATGCAAAAGAAATAGTCACTAAGGATATGTTAGATCAGTGTCTAGTCTCTTCTCAAACCCATAACTCTTTTCTCTTCCCTTCTTTTGCTTAATGAATGTGTTCCCTGCTTCTCTGAAAGGTATCAGAGAACCTTCACAAACTTCTAGCTATCTGCTCACATCTGAGCCTGTATTCTTCCATCCTATATCAACCACCACTCTTAACCAGGATGTATGATTACTATCCCAAATCAGCCTTTTTGGGGAACAAATCTCACCACCTCTTCCTGTTTAAGGATGTCTCAGTGGAAAGTCTTTCCACTCTCATATATCATTCCTTGTGGTTTTTTTCTTTTCTACTTAGCCATTCCACTCACTGGAATAATAATCTCCCACACTAAAAAAAAAGTTAAAAAAGCTTTTGGTCACACATAGTGACACATTCTTGTAATCCCCGTCACTCAAGGTACAGACGTAGGAGGATTGTAGTCCAAGAACAAAAATATAATCCTATCTAAAAAAAATGACAGTACTGACTAAAAGCAAAGAGACTGTGGATATGAATCAAGGGGTAGAGCACTTGAAGGAAAGACATGACATTCTGAGTTCAATCCCTAGTACCATCCAAAACAAACAAGAATCACAGAAAATTACTATTGCTCTTCTCTCATCCTCTGGCCCTTTCTGTATACCTGTTGATAGCATAATGAACTGTGTATAGTTACTGTTCACAATTTTTCTAATACTTTCTGAACATTTCCCCACCTCGCTTTTCACTTTTCTGCTTAGCTCCAGTTAAACAGTTCTTATCAAAGTGAACAGTCATTCACATGTGACTGTAGCTAGGTTCTAATTTTTACTCTTCCCTTTCTTTGATCTACTGGCAGTATTGGATAGGAGTAATTATTCTTCCTCCCTTGTACATTTTCCTAAGTAGGCTACAAGGTCTCCAAAAAATATTGGTGTTATTCCTACCTAACTGGTAAATCTGCCCTGGTCTTATGTTTTGGCTCCTCCTCAATTCCCTGGCATCTTTGAGTATTGGAGCCTTGGTCCTCTCTATTATTCTATTTATATTCATTCTCGTGGTGATTCAGTATCAAGGTTGTAAATAAGATGTTTGTGTGAATGGTCCACAAATTTCCACAACCATCTCAGACATACACAAATAATTCCACTACCTAGATATGATAGACATTTCAAGGCTAGTATATGCAATATTGGACTCCTGATCGTTCTCTTCAAAGTCATGTTGCTCATACCTATTCACCCCCCCTCTGTTTTTGCTCAGGCCAAACGAAGTGGTTTCCCACATGTGCTTACCTCACAGGGTATGCACAATATCTCCTGCTTTATCTACAACTATTGGATTTTTCATCAACTAACCTTTCCCACCTTGGTCCAAGCTATAGCAGTTCCTCATCTCTTAAGTAACTTTTGAGTTTAACTTTTGAGTTTCTGTGCCTGACTCCAGTGGTCTGCACTGCAACCAGGTTGGCCTTTAAAATATTTTAGAGCATGCCATTGTTCCGTTCCGAGCCTCATAACAGATTCCAGTCTTGCTTAGAAGGAGGGTCAAGCTATCATTTCCAGGCCTCCAGTGATTCATTTATAAAATGATGGAAACAACAGCATATACCTCACAGGACAATTGTGAAAATATAAATGAAATAATTCCCCTAACTTGCTGAAAGTAGGAGGTTCTAGGACCTGAAAGATGTAATCTGTCCTTCTCTTCCTCTTTTTTCTCCTCCTCTTCCTCCCCCTGCTCCACCTTCATCCTCCATTTCCTCTGTCTCACTATCATCATCATCATCATCATCATCATCATCATCATCATCATGCATTGATTATATATTCAAATTATAGAATCAGTAGTATTTTGTATATATAAATTATGATGTTTAAAAACGATACTAATCATTTTCTCTATGTGCTGTTGGTGTCTTCTTAGAATCAGACTTTCACATGGGACATTTTGTTGTATGTTACTTTTATTTTGTGGTACTAGTTATTGCAGGACCAATTCACTGATGCCAGGGTTTCGGGCAGGCATGGAGCATCTTGAGAGATGGATACATTTGTTCAGTTGGTAATTTAAAAAAAAAATCTTAACAATGGAGACAAATTATTGTGGACAAAGATTTATGAAGTCAGTTGGGGGAAAAGTCAAGAGTTTAGGCAGGAAGTCCATCCAGACCTAATTCTTGGACATTCTGTCTCCCTGCCTATTTAAATGGATAACAGCTCTGCTTCATTGGAAGTAGAAGGCACTTGACCTTCCCAACAATGTGTCATTCGACCTCTTAAATTCCATGGCTTCCTCAAGTCCTTCCATGCCTCTGGCCCCTCGTTTCTGCCCCTTCCCCTCTTCTCGGTCCAGAACCCCCTTTCCCAAAGGACTAGGCCTGCTCTTTCCAAAGTGCTGTGTCAGCTTTGTCAGCTTCAAACCAGCTGGCAGAGAGACCCCCCCATGAAAAGGTGAGTGAGCACATCTTTATGCTGGCGTCTGTTAATTTTTTTCCCTGTGTGTGTAGTTTCCTTGCTCCTCTAAATTGACTATTATCATTTTCCTGTTTTTTTCCTTTCTCATCTGAATGGTGCCACTAATGCAATGAGAAATAAAAAAAAATACAAAGCCCATTAAAATATAACAACAAAATAACCCATGGCTCAGAATGCTGAGGTAGCTTAAAGGAATCCTCCTATTTTTTATTATCTTCTTTTTCCAACTGCCAACCCATCCCCCAAACCAGTCTCTTTCTTCTGTCTTTCCTTAGTGGTTCTATTTCTGCCATTTGACTTCCTAGCTCTCCTTTTCTCTTTTCTGTTCTCCTGTGGTCTAATTCTTCTTTCTTTCCTTCCTTCTCTGAGAGATTTCCCACCGCTTTGTCAGTGCTCCCTTTAATTACCTCAAAGGATACTCTCACTGTATCCTCAGTGCTATGAATTCTCAGAAAAAGCAGCTGCGTCCTAAGAACCTAGAACAATAGTGAAAAAAAAATGACCAAAGGAAACAGGAGACAAAACATTCCTTCTCAATGAAACCTACTTGCCTGACCCAACCAAAAATGAAGGGCACAGAAAAGCAGGAATGAGAATGAGAAACCTTCTAGAGGAAGCAGGGAGAACCAAGAGCATTGGGTGCTGTGTTAATGAGGGAAGACTGATCCTGCCATCGATTGCTTACTAACTAGAGATTCTTAAGGTCTATGCATTTGTGCCTATAGTATGCCTACACATCGCTATACCAATAGTCATTTTGGCCTCACTTATAGTCTCTTTTTGAAGGACAAGATTGTGTTTTCAGAGCCTTTGGTTCCAGAATCAACAAGTGATATTGCATGACATAGTTAATATATTGAATTGAATTCCCTTGCCTCTTGCATCCTTTGGAACTTCTCTATTTCTTTCCAGTTGTAACCATTTCTTCTACCTCTCAGAGGCACCAGGACTAAACAAAAGCTGTGACTGCCCTATAATAACTTCTATGTGACCCAAAACAACTACTTTATTAATGAGCTGTAATAACCTAAAACAATACTCTTGCTATATTAATGCCTTAAGAGAAATAAAATGATATAAAAGTTATAGTATGAGATTGTTGTCCTTAATGTACTATGTTGTCTCTCATCTCCTTTGCTGTCCCTTGGTTATCTCATATTGGTATAGTATCTCACTTTGTTATCTGATATATTGAATTTATTTGTATTTGGTTATTTGAAATTTGATAGGGAAGGGGGGAAAACCAAGATGGGTGGGGGGTGTGTAGGGGGGGAGGGAAATGGGGACCAAGACATGTGAAAGGGTATCAATGTACGTGAATTAATGCACATTCTATCTCGCAAATATCATGTAACCCTTTTACTAATTACAATAAAAAATGCAAAAAAAAAGTTATAGTATGAGTCTAGTGACTTGTGCCACACATGTTTAGACCCCAAATCTAATACTGGCTTACAAAAACTATGACTCCAAAATATTTATATTAGTCCTAGATTTTGAATTATGATAGATTTCAATGATTTTTCCTATTAGGAGTTTTCAGCATTGATTAGGAAATACTTTCATAATTTAAAAAAAATATAAAATGCAGTTTTAAGGGGGATTCCAATGACTATGCATATACAACACCAGACACACACACACACACACACACACACACACACATGCACGCACATTTCCCACTTTATCTTATCTATAGTGCTGAGTTCTCCAAAAATGATGAATGAATGTAGGGACAGAAAACCAATGTCTGTGAGTTATTTTATTTCTAGAATAGCATACCTAAATTGTAATGCTTTCATTCCCTCAAACACTGACAACTTTGTCTATTTAGGGAATTTGAATTGGGGTATCATGTGGACATGAAGCTAGATTGCCATTACCATTGATAGAAGGCAGAGAAAGAGGGTAACATCCACTTTTATAATTCATATGAACTTCCTAGCATTTTCTCTCCATCATCTGAAAACTACAGTCTGGGATCATTGATTTCTGCTTGTCCTCGAAGGAATCATGCTCTATAACCATTGAGGCAAGCTTAGCCAGTTGTTTTAACCATTGTAGTGTTGACAGTCAAAATGCAACAAGGATGACGTTTTACCTTTCAGGAGAGCAACATGTATGTATTTTGCACAGAAATGTTCAATCAGCCTCACCTCCTACTTATCTACCACTATGTGCCAAATTGCACACATGTTAAATTTCTTTTTTATTGTAATTAATAGAAGGGCTACATTATATTCACCAGATAGAAGGTACATTACTTCACAAACATTGCTACACTTTTTCATGTTTTGTCCCCACTGCCCTCCTCCTACCCCCTCCCCTCATCTTGTTTTCCCCCCTTCCTTATACAGGTTTCATTTTTTTGATGCAATGGCATTAAAGAGGGTCAGCCTCATAATCCAATCACTTGGGTCTCGTTCAATGTTATCCTTATGAGGAGTCATTCCTATGTTAAATGAGATACAACCACAAGTCTACATCACTTCAGGAAATTCAAACAGAGATACCCTCATTAAAGGAAAAGTGAAGAATATTAAAACATTCAGACAATCTCACTTGCATCAACAGTAACTTCAATACAAAACCCAGTAGTCTACCTACTATCCTGGCTACTCAGAAGGCTGAGATGTAGAGAATCATGATTCAAAGCCAGCCTGAGGAAGAATAGTCTTTAAAATTCCATCTTCAAAATAACCACAAGACCCAGGCTGGAGGCGTGGCTTAGAACACCATCTGAGAAACCAAACCAAATCTTACCTTGTACCAGTAATAAAAAAAAAAATAGAGAGAAAAGGAATTTCATTGTAAAACTGTGGTCATGATTCTCTCATGAAGCTATGACTTGAAATTTAATTCACTTTCTACATGAGAACCTAGTTATTGGCAGATAAGCAAGAGTTCTGAAAGATTCATACCTGAGGCTCTGGGATTTACACCATTTCACAGAGATAGGATAGGTGTGGAGAAAATCCCATTCTTGGATTTGCCTTTTCTTTTTTTTTCATGGCTTTGCCTTTTCTTGAATGCTATCCTTGGAAGGTACTTTAAAAGAATTTGACCAAAAATTTGCTTCTTTTTTTTAGGGGCCATTTTACTCCTGACCCATGTTTTTAAGACCAGAACATCTGATCCGAATAGTAGAATCTTAAGTAATATATTTGATACATAGGGGATTGTATGCTCGAATTTTTGCAGGTTCTTTGGAAAAAGAATGCTAGTTGCTTATATAGATCTAGAATTTATCTCAGGAATTTATGTTGAGCACCACAGGGGTTCATGCCTGTGATCCTAGCTACTTTGGAGTCCCAGATCAGAGGATGGCCATTCCAAGCCAGCCTAGGCAGAAAAGTGCATGAGACTATCTCTAATTAACCAACAAAATGCCAGATTAGAAGGGTATCTAAAGACGGCTAGCTGAGCAAACGTGATGCCCTGTGTTTAAATTTGGATGCCTTTTCCTGTGCAGATCATATTTATATTTGGAATACATGTGGACTCAGGGAATATCATTAAACACACCACCTCATACTATCTTTTAACTGAATGAATTCATGGAAACTCAAATATATATATATATATATATCCTGCATATATCATAGATATATCATTTGTATACCTATGTTATATATATCTATATACCAATGATAATAAATATATGTATCACATAGGTACATTCCGTAAACAACTATACGTGTTTTTATTTTATTCACCTTGTGGTAGAAGGGGGGAAAACGAACTCAGAGAATAGAACCTAGGTATTCCTCTTCAGCTATAGCCATGGAAATGAAAGCAAATAACACAGAGAATGTCCAAGCCCTGAGAATGTCTCATGTGCAAAGTCTTCTGTAACTAGATTTCACTGCAGAAACCATTTTTTTTTTGCCAGTCCTGGCCTGAGCACTGACCTTGGACTTTCTCAAGGCTAGAGCTCTACCGCTTGAGCCTCAGCAGCACTTCCGGCTTTTTTCTATGTGTGGTACTGAGGAATCGAACCCGGGTCTTCATGCATGTTAGGCAAGCACTCTACCACTAGGCCAAACTCTCAGCCCTACAGAAACCATTTTGAGAAACTTCCACAACAGTATGCATCATAGTAAATTGACAATGCCATCTTCCAAATGGCCTTGAGATGCAGAGAACCATTGGCCTCATTAATTATTGATGACAAACAGAGTCAATTTGACTTCATTATAGGCTAAGAAGAGGAAATCATTGAGCAGCTTTTTCTTAATGGATCTAAGTGTAATGGGAATGGGATGGGGTGGGAAAGGTCCCTCTCTCAAACTCCTCTCTTCCATCTCCTTGAGAGCAGCATTGTGACCAGAGGTAGATGAAATGTCTAAATAATTTAGGGAAATGTTAATTGGTGGGGGCCCCTAAATTTCACATACCTGATATCTACATGTGCATCACAGCTCATCAGATAAGTGTGGAACTATATCTTCTCTTGTAAGGAGATTATTTAAACATAAAACTGAGTTTCTTCAGGATTTTCCAATCTTGTCTTTGTTCTCTCTTCAGGGGATGGTGGAAGCCATCTCCTTAAAGATACTAGTGAGGAGTTGGGACTGGCCGTTCAAAAATGAGGATGGAGGCTGTGATAGGAAAACACTGGGTTCTCTGTCAGCTATTCAACCTGTATTCAGCAGAGCCAGACATTAAGAAAGAAATAAAGCTGAGTGCCATATCTGATTGGAACTGCAGGGGGCTTTCTGTAGACAGGATGCAATTATTCAACTTGGAATGAAGCCAGAGCCAGTGTTTCTGTAATCACTCTGATTCTTTTGTGTTTCTGTAGTAGCTTCCCCTAGCCTGGCTCCGTTGCATTTCACTTATTTGGGCTTCAGAAGCGTTTCCTGTTTTTAGAAGCTCTTATATTAAACAGCTCACTTCAACTGAATAACATTGAACCTGTGATAGCTCCAGTGGTGTACAAGACATTTGAGGACTTGTAAGAAAAATATAAGGCATAACAACCTACATGACTAAGGAAATTTAGTCCATCACTATGAACAAAATCTTAACCAAAGAAATAATTGGAGGGCAAGACAGCAGATACCCAAGTGGAGGGAAAAAAACAAGGGTCAACTAAGTTAACATTATTTCTATTTTTAAGTGGGAAAAAGAAAGTCTATAATATTTCCTTGGGTGCAAGACTTAGCACAATGGACCTTGGATTCTATTTCATTTACTTTTGGTCAAATCTATGCACTGAGAAGTTAATGAGAACAAGTATCACTGTAGTTTAATCATGCATAATCTCCCAATTAATTTTTCAAGTGTGTGGAATCTGGCTTTCTTTCCACAATAAACGTAACTTTAAAAAAATTCATACTTTTCTATCCTGGCACTGCATACAGCTTGCATTCATTGAAAGGCAAAAGGATGCTTTGAGCTTCTAAGATATATGTCCCCTTGGTACTGAGCATACTCCTATGTTACTCCTGGACTTTGAGACATTCTTGTGTTCCTTTTTTAGTAGGATATGTAACCCATTTGACCATACAAATCTCTTCTGCTCATGTTTGAAGTATCCTGTGCAGTTTGTTTATATTTATCATTTAAAATAATTATTTCGATTTTTAATAGACATGGAATTAATTGGACATTATTGTTCAATTGAACAGGGAGCACACAAAATGGCAAATGTCAATTCTCATTAGTATCTGTTATATAGCTAGTGAAGCCCTCTCCAAAACCTATGCTAGAAAAAGCATGTACCCTTGAGGTGGATGTTAGGACGACTACCACTTTTCAGCCTAAAAAGTAGCTTAATTACTATTTAACTTCCTAACATGTACATTTACTGTGCTTCATTCTCACTGAGACAAGGAATCAGAAAAAGCATGTTTTATTATCCTCATACTCTTGGCAAAGAAGCAAGGTGTAGTAATTTCATGCGACTTCTCCAAGTTAACCCTGTTTATCGGTAGCATAGTCAGCTATGCTAACATCTGGCCCAGTTCTCTCTCTGCTATAACCTCTCCTGCCTTCCTAGTTGGAAACTGAGTAATGACCAAGTAAGGTGGTTTGCAACTGGAATCCCCTAAAAAGCCTCAAGGAACAGAGGCAGTAGGATCCCTTGTGTCAGACCAGCTTTGGCAACATAGTTAAGCCCTCTTTAAAAGATAAAGAAATGAGGAAGAGTTAAAAACAAAGAATTGCAACAGATTGTACTATATTAGACTTCGATAGTCTCATGGAGGCTGAAGGGTGACAGGTGGCTCTTGGCTAAGGGATAAAGGGCAACTAATCACAGCATAGCCATGGCTAGAGAAACGGAATTTTACAGTTCAGTTCCCTCACAACATCTCCTGAGCAGGAAATAATCGACATTACAGGAAAGTCACCATCAGTATAGAGACCCAAGTCTTTTATAGTAGGTATTGAGCATGCCAGCCCTTTTCTTTGAAGGAAGACCTATTTTTTTTATTTTTACAGGGCAGTGAGAAAAATGCACTTCTTTCCAGAGAACTGTGTTCCATACAAACATCCACTCAAATAATTTGAAGGCAGTATTTGTGCAAAGTGTGCAGAAATGCCTGAAACTGATGTATAATTATCCTTCAATATTAGTCGCTCATGAATTACATTTTGCCATAGTAATCTAAGGGACAAGATCTAGCAAAGGGTTGGGTTAAGGATTTAAACCCAAGTGTCTTTTCACTCTAAATCACATTCTCTAATGCTATGTTTCCTGCCCAAGATGAAGGAATTATCTTGAGTGCATTTCTATATCTGTTAAATCATACTTGCTGGATAATCATCGTTCTTTCCATTCTGTTGTAGAAGAAGTACCAAACAACCACTTCTCAAACATGTATGTTCTATCTATAAGTGGAAGAAAATATAACGTTTAAAGATGGTGGATCTTGGATGGGGAGTTTGGCTTAGTTGTCGAGTGCTTACCTAGCATGCAGGAAGGCACAGGTTCAATTCCTCAGTACCACAAAAAAGCCAGAAGTGGTGCTGTGGCTCAAGAGGTAGAGCTCTAGCCTTGAGAAAGCTCAAGGCCCTGAGTTCAAGCCCCAGGACTGGCAAAAAAAAAAAGAGTTAGATCTTGGCCCTTTGATTTTCTGGACTGTTTGGCAATAGGATGAGTCCAAGCTTTGGAGCCAGACAAAACTTGTTGAAGCTAGATTGCACCAAATGAAAGAGTAAGTGGACACAGAGGCAGGGGAGGCACCCAGGAGGGTGCGGACCATTTGGGAGTCCAGGGTCCCAAAGACAGTCAGTTAAAAGAATGATTTGTCTAATGGGAGGCTTACTTTTGTCTTGTACTTTCATACTTTTGTGGAAGAACTTTCTTCAGGAGAAGAACTGGCAAAAGTGCTGAGCTTCATTTCTGGATCTCTTGTATAGAGACAGCACAAAGTAAGGGTGTGGGAGGAAAGGGAATCAAGGTGTCACACCTCCTCGAAAGCACACTGAAGTCTCAGGAAGGCTCAGAATATTATATGGTATGTTTTGCTGACTGCAGTCTGAATGGATGGCTTTTATCCTTTGGTCCCTTCCTCTCTAGCTTCTAGATGGGTTTGGGTCATGGATAGAATCTGCCAGCCACAGCTGTTTCTCTACCCAGATCTTGCTATGGTTTCAATGTCTCCTTAGGTCTAGAGCCATAGTTTTTGTTGTTGTTGTTGTTGATGTTGTTGTTGTTGTTTTTTGCTAGTCACAGGGCTTGGACTCAGGGCCTGAGCACTGTCTTTGGGCTTTTCTCAAGGTTAGCCCTCTGCCACTTGAGTCACTTCACCACTTCCAGCTTTTTCTATGTATGTGGTACCGAGGAATCGAACCCAGGCCTTTGCACCTGCTAAGGCAAGCACTCTACCACTAGGCTAAACTCCAGGCCCCTAGAGCCATAGACAAGTGTCAAATCTTAGGTTCTTTCTCATTTGCCAGCTGTGTAACCTGGGATAACTAACAAATTTCCTCCTACTTCAACTTCTTCCTATGTAACACTGAGCTTATAATTATACACCCTCAGAGGGATATGTGCAGGTTAAATAAAAAAACTCTTTAACATAACATCCAGCACTTAGTAAAGAGTCAGTAAGTATTAAATAATTGTTATCATTATTGATGCTGTTGCTATGTTATTTTTCAGTACCAGCAGTGTGGAAAAAGAAGGAAATTTTCTCTCTAAGGCTCATTAACTTTTAAAACAGAAAGACCTCGCTAGAGACCCAGTAAATGTCAGTGAACATATGACCCTCTTAAGCCAGGAAAAAAATTATCTAGGACATAATATGTTCTCAGTATATTTAGAACATAGGTTGCAAATGTTTCAGTTGGCATGTCAAATATTAATAGTGCATGTTTGAATATGTTCACCTACTTCTAGAAAAGATGTCATCTCCATATCAAGGGATTAATATCATTGCTTGAATGTTTCCTCTAAGCTGAGATTTCTTTCCCATTATAGGATTTTCTATTATTAATCATTTTCTTTAATATCTTAATAATGTGATAGAAAAAATCAAATTAGCTTGGTAGAAATTTCTCTTCAAATTGTATTAACTTGGCCTAGTAAAGACCTCAGTTTTCTTCCTAATGAGAATGTTAACAGCCCACTCAGTCTGTCCTCCAGATGTGTGCAACTCCCAGGCCTTTATTTGTGGAGAATGTATTCATCATCTTGTATTCTTCCTCTTTCACTGCCATTCAATCAGGTTCCAAAGCATGTCAGTTCTGCCATTCAGTCCATTTCCTATCTGGCCTCTAAACCACTGAATATCTCTGTCTAACTCTTATCTAGACTGCTGCCATAGATTCATAACCTCCACCAAGCATTCTTACTCACCCTCCATAGTGTGGTCATATTAATCTGTCAAAGGCACACCTCCGATTACACTATCTACATCCATGCAATGATTGAATATGTTCCCACAAAATATCTGTGCTGGAAACTTATTCCCTAAAGTCATATGTTAGAGATATTAAGAAGCAGAGACTTTGGGAGGTAATTAGGAACGGAGGAGGCCATGAGGATGGGACCACATGAAAGCATTTGTGGTTTCGTGCAAAGAGGAAGAGAAATGAAAATTAGCATGATCTTTCTTTCCATGTAGTCATCTCTAACATATTTTGGAGAGGCAAACCAGTTATCACCAAGAACACAGCAAAACTTAGCACTATGATCTTGGATTTTCTAGCCTCCAGAGCCAAAGGACTTCCATTCCTTAAAAACTACCCATATCAGGTATGTGTCATAGGAAAAGAAAATGAAATATGACAAGTCTCACCTATCTATTCCACTGGGAAGTAGAAGGAAGAAGTTCTTGGCATTTGAAGGCTTCTTATGTGAAGGTCTCAAATTACTTTTCTGAGTGAACATGTTCCATTCTCATTTCTCTAACTTTCTCTGCCAGTCAAAATGAACATATCAGCTATGCTGAATATTTTCCCCTTGCATATTTTTGCAATATTTTGGGGGGTGTTCTTTACCTTTCTCACATTTCTCTGTGCACCAGGGGACACAGTGGCAGGGACCGCCTTGCTCACTGCCTTCTGTCTGGGATTGACCATTGGCAAACATAGATAATAGCTTCAGAAAAAAGGAAGTATTGAGCTGCATGAATTCTTGTCCTAAAAGCCCAAGTTACAGTCTGGAAGTCCCTGTACTAATTTCAGTGTGGCCTCTCTGCTCATCTTCTAGTAATGGTTCCCTCACCATTCAGACCACACTCAGAAACACCACCATCCCTTGTTAGTTTTCTTTTAAAAGTCTAATCACACTTTCATAGAGTATCCCTTTATTAAATTCTCCTCAAGTTGGATCCCAGTGATCATTCCTATAATATTATATATTACCCAGTTGGATATAGAGGGAGGATCATTATTAAGATCCAGCCAGGTAGAAAATTCTGGGAATCTTCTCCTATTAGCCAGCAAAATGCTGGACTGGAAGAATAACTCAAGTTGTAGAGAGCCAGCTGTGAGCAAGAAAATCAAACAAGAATGCCAAGTGCAGAGTTCATACATATGTATACACACACACACACACACACACACACACATACACATACACACACATCTCTTCATGTACACACACTGAAAAATCCTGTCTGAAAAAAAAATAGGTATACTGGGTGTGGCTTCAAAAAAATAAATAAAACAGGCCTCAGAGTTACTCAATTGATGGATTTGAAAGTCTCAGGGAAATGTTACAAGGAAAGAGACACTTTATAAGAAAATGACACACTGTTTATTTGCCTTGCAAAGGTACAGAAATTACTTGAATTAACACCCATTGGGTGGCATGAAACAGAAAGAGACCAGTTTAGTATGGGCACTAGAATGACAACTGTATTTCAAAACCATAAGATCACATTACATTGTTTTTGACAGTCAGACAGAGAGTACAGGGAATATGACATATTGAAGTCCTTCAATTTCCAGCTTAGTACTTGGATAGAGAAATCAAAAAGGCTCTGGGACCACTTTGAAGGAGGCGCTTATCCCTGTCCCTGCTGGAAAGAGATGGTTGACCAAACTCAAAGTGGCAATTAAACATCATTTGCCAGGTGTCTTATGTCAAGGTAGGAAAGGTAGAGGGCTATAAGAGGAGATGGAGACATTCCGACAGATAGATCTGAAGAGTCCAAGAACTGCACCTGCTAATCCTCTGTACTTCTGCCAGTAGAAGCAGTGCTCTCTCATTCCCACACTTGACAGTTAAGGCCTACTTTTGCTGCACATCGAGGTACCTACATTAGACAATTGCTTAACAAGGCAGCACTGAATCTTGAGAAAAGCACCTCTTCCGACCACTGTACTGCATTTCTTCCAGCACCCTAAGGAAGACTAGACAGAAAATTCCAGGGCCTGCCTGGTTTTGCCTGGAACAGGGAGAGTCAGGGGCATCATGAGAATGTGCATGATCAGATTATAGGTAGAAGTCACCAACATTGATGCCAGGGAAAATTCCCACTTGTCCTAGAGCCTCTCTCTCAGAGGAAGTCAGCTGTTCAGTTACTGGCTGTTCATGTCCAGAAAGATGCTGACTTCCCCTTGTTACTAGCTCCAAGACACCATCACTTCTTGATGACCTCCTTTAACCCCACCTGCAACCTTACAATCCAATCTAGCCTTCCTTAGTTACCCTGGAGGTTAAGTGCCGACTCCTGCCAGGACCCTGAGAGGTACACTCCATTTTCTCATTTCCGTGCTTGAATGCATGTTAGTCATGTCATCCTGGGTATAAAAGGAAAAGCCAGAATACTTTACCTTGGGTCACCAAAACACATTTGGAGCTTTTCACACACTGACCAGTTCTTCAAATGGGCACAACTGGGTGTCATATTATTCAATACAATTTTCACACTCTTCTTGGAAAAACAGCATGAGATCCCATAAGGTAGAGAGTCTAGACCCACATACTTATTCTATGCTAGATGCCGGTCACAAAGAGTAGGTTTTCACCTGTACTTTTGAATAACCAGCTGTAAATCCCAATTCACAGTTTCCACGACCTCTTTCTTAAGCTTAACTGATGTGTTAAACCCAACAGATAACAGAATTCAATGAGACGCTGGTTTGTTCTAAAGGCTATCAGAGAGAAAACAATGGAAAACCAGATGAAGAGATGCCTAGGGAGAGGTGTTGGGTAAAGGCTATGGCACTCCCATACTTTCTCCAGGTATATTACTCTCCAGAAACTTCCAACTAGCTAGCCATTCCACTCTGCAATCCTCCAAACTCTGTGGATTTTTATAGCAGCTTCGTCACCTTAGGTGTGAGTTATTACATCTTCAGTCACAGTCCATTAAGCCAATCTCTCTTGGTCCTGCTTCTGTCTCTGGAGGTTGAAGGTAAAGGGCAGGGCAGAAAGTTGATCCATTCCTGGATTCTCTATCCTGAGTCTGTTCAGGATGCTCTCCAACAGTTACCTCACTAAGACAAAAGATGCCCCAAGGATACAGGAAATTCCAGGGGACTTAGGAGCTCTGTGTCAGAAGCATGAGCCAATACAAAACTGCTAGGACAAAAGTTTAACCTAAGCCAGGTGTAATCCTGGCTACTCAGGAGGCTGAGATCTGAGGATGATGGTTCAAAGCCAGTCCACGCACTAAAGAACTTGAGGCTCTTATCTCTAATTAATCACTAGAAAATGGGAAGTGGGGCTATGGCTCAGGGTTAGGGCAGTATCCTTGAACTGAAGAGCTCAGGGACGGCGCCCAGGCCCAGAATTTGAGCCCCATGACCCACAAAAAAAGAAAAGATTAAACAAATATCCTACGTACAAGGGGATTGGAGGTTCAGCTACCACTGAGTTACATCTTCAGGTTGCTCTACAAATTGCTTGCAATTCATTTCTTGAAGGTAGTAGGGATTTTTCTCTCCTTAATATTGTATTTCCCTTCTTATGTGAAGGATTGAGTCCTGTCTTATTCCCCAAGGTCAAGCAAAGCACCAGGAATATGTTCACGTGCTTGTCTGCAGGCAACCCCATTCTGCCCTGGTTCCCAGGGGATAATAGCCCCCACACCCAAGGTGGAGCATTCCACGGTGGGCCTGGCCAAGGACTCACCCTGGGCCTTCAAGAGACTACCCCCATCTTTTAATCTTGCTCCTTTGTTAAGCCCTTTATTAACCTACCCCAAACTCCAGTCCCTAGTATAACCTCTGTGCCCCTAGCTGTTCCTCAATACACAGTCCTTGCCTGTTGATGATTGAGTCCAGCCTGTTCCTTTTCCATTCTCTCCATTTTCCTTACACTATGTACATATTTTGTGCTGTGAAGCAATTTCTTCTTTGCTCTTTCTGGGCCCAGTGCAATTTCTTTCTCAACTTATAAGCGTCCAGAAGGCAGTATTTATGTGCAATTATTACTGTTTATCTTTAATGGTCTTTTATCAAACTGTTTAATAAAGAATATTAACTACCTCTCCTTTTCTTTTTCAAGTGTTAATCTATGTCTTCCACATATATCAATCTACTCAATTCCCTAATAAACTTGAGAAGTTACTGCTACTGTAATATGTATTTCACAGGAAGAAATTAAACCTAAGTCTCTCGTTCAAGGTCACATAGCTGATAAGTAAAAGAATAGGAGTCAAGCCTGATATTCTAGCCCTAAAACACTGATTTTAACCACAGTAATGTACGTTCCTTGTTAAGCGAGCAGAATCAGAAACAAAAGTCTTGGAATTACTAATTGATCTCCACTCATTTCATTGTCCACAGGGTACTTGACATCACTTCCTTTCTCCTTTCTCTCTTCCTTCCACCTCCTTCCGTCTTTTACTTCCTCCTTTGTTCCTCAGTTCTCCCCTCCTTCACCCAACTCCTTCACTTCATTATTTCCTTCCTTTCTGTGGTTCATGGTACTGGCAACTAAGAAGTCCAAACTCAAAAGCTACATACCCAGTGAAGAGTCTGCTTGCTATTACAACAGGCAAGGCAGCATGAGAGAGAGCAAGAGTAAGAGAAGGCCTGAGCTTGGTCTTTTATACTCATTCCTGAGATAACAGCACTAATCCCTTCATAGCAGGGCATCTTCGTGACTCCAACACCACTCAATTAGGCTCCATCTCTCATCACACTGGCCACTAATCAGGGATAGTTTCCAATACATGAACTTTAAGGAGTTACATTTGGGCAGTCGGACTTACTATTTGTGAGGTGTCAGATTCAGTCTCCAATATCTCAAAAAAAATCACCAATTGCAAATAAGTGAATTTCATACTACAAATTTTTTTTCTCAATAAAACTGCAAAGGACAAGAAAGCACTTGTTTCTCCAAAAAATATTTAGAAATTAAAATATTCCCAAGAAATATCTATTTGGGGGTAGAATCTCCTTTCCACTTAAACTAAATACTACAGTTTCCCATTTCCAATAACATCATGCTTAGCTTTTCAGCGTTTTCCCTGTCGCTGACACTTGGCACCTCTATTACTGAGACATAAACATGGAGTAAATGAGTTGCAAGTGATTAGGCCCTCAGGGACAGCAAAATCTGAAGTAATCACATGTTAAAAAAAGATCTCTTATTCTAATAAGGTGCATTTTTCCAACCTTATATTTGCCCAATTGATAAAAGAACTAGATTCTGCCTCTTTGTACATCTATTGAAAGACAAGTGTTATTACCTTTTAGTAGTTGCACAAAGGAGGGGCCCTCCAACAAAGCAGTTCATGATTTGACTGCTTCCTGAACATTTTGAAAATAACCACATTAAAAGTAAATCAGTGCTAGACTTTTAATCACCTTTTTTTGGCTTACATACAAAGGATGAATTTTAAGTACATGACTCTGCATTACTCCACCTAAGATCAAATTCAAAATGAATGGATGCATTTCCAGGGAACACATGAAGAGTGTGAGCACAGAGCAGGTGAGATCAGGCTATCCCAAACACAAAGTAGACAGGGTAGCCATGAGCTGTGAGGAAGGTTCTCATTGAGTCTAACCCTAGTAGAGTGTTGCTTTCTCATCTTGCAAATCATGAGATTATAAGAATTCATTCATTTGCATTGCATGTATATATACTGGGAACCTATTGTGTGTCAGACAACATATGTTTTTTTGGCTAGTCCTGGGCTTGAGCTCAGGGCCTGAGCCCTGTCCTTGGACTTTCTCAAGGCTAGAGCTCTACCATTTGAGCCTCAGCACAATTTTCGGCTTTCTTCTATGTATGTGGTACCTAGGAATCGAACCCGGGTCTTCGTGCATGCTACCACTAGGCCAAACTCCCAGCCCCCAGACAACACATTTTGATAGCCATAGTTATTTTTCTAAAATACAACTCATCTTCAAGAGCAAAAATATTCTTCTCTAAGACTGACAGCTATAATTAATTAAGCAGAATGGCAAACTGTAAGGGAAAAATCTGTCATATTTGTTGAGCAAAAAATGATTCATCTTATTCCTTTGGTTTATCCCCTGCTGCCAATGTATTTGATTTTGGTACCCTGTATAATGTATATACATTTATCAGATTTGGGGAAGGGAGAAGAATAGCAAAATGGTGAGACAAAGAACATCAGGAATACTCACAAGACGTTACATTGGAAAGACCTTTACAACTTGGAGTACAGGGAGATGAGTGGGGAGGAGGCAGAGGGGGAGAAAATGAGGGAGTGGATAACACTGTTCAACAAGAAATATATCCATTACCTTATTAATGTAAGTGTAACCCCTCTGTAGGAAATATTAAATAAAAAATATTAAAGAAAAGCAATCAAATCCCTCAACTTTGACTTGGTCAAGTCTAGAGCATTGTATCTAATCACTGTGTGAACTGCGATAGAATATTTAGCCTGTTTCCCCATGAAACATGGAAATGAAATACGATCTACCTACTTCACAGAATTATTTGGAGAATTAGACAATACATGGGAAATGTTTTGCTCGGTGCTAGGTAGATAAGCACTTAATGAAACACTTGTAGAATAGTTTTTATTATGAAGGACTAGTGAAAACAGGTATTATATTTTCTTAAATGTTAAAAGAATTGGTCAGTGGAACCATCTTTAATTTTTCTATAGGATAATATGTTAATTTATGTAATCTCGAATATATGTACATGTATATATGAAGCCATTTGTGGTTTTTATCTTATATCAATATTGGAAATCGTATTTTTCAAAATATGTCAACTAAGTTGTTAAACTGAGTGAAGCTGACTTCATAAACGTAAATTAGGCACAACAACACAAAAGAGGTATTCATTTTTATTCTGATGTTAGTAATTTAGAATTTTCTCTTTTCCTCATGGTAAGTTTACCTAGAAGTTTGTCAATTTTATTAATTTTCTCTTTACAATCAGTGTTGGATTTTGTTGTTTTTTTTCATTTCTCAGTTTCCTTTTCCATCCATTTCTGTTCTTGCTTATTATTCTGTTTTCTGCCTTCTTGTTTGTTTTATACCAGCACTGGAGCTTGAGCTCAGGGCCTCAAACTTTTACTAGGCTTTTTGTTGATGGCTGGCACTCAACCACTTGAATCACACCTCTATGCCAGTTTCTCCTCCCCACCCCCAGCAGACTTCTCTACCTGAGGCAGTCGAATGAAAATTTTCCTGGTTGTATCCTCCAGAGTAGGGAGGATTACACGTGTGATCCACTAATCTCCCACTGTTCTGTTATTTATTTCTAGCTCCTAAAGATATGATAATACACTTTCTTCTTTCATAATAACAATTCAATAATATACTTTCTTCATTCTTCTAACAGAAAACTTTTAATGTTAGGAATTCTCTTCCCAGGCTTGTTTTAACTGCCAACAATTTGGATGTATTGTCCTTTCACTGCCATTTTGTTGTATTTTGAATGTTCCCTGTAGTTTTTTTCCTTTCACCATGGATTATTTAAAAATATGTTGATTAATTTCCAGATCATCAAGTTTTCTAGGTACCATATTTTTATTTATAATTTAATTCTACTGTAATCAAAGAACATGCTATGTATAATTTTAGTCCCTTTGAATTTCTAAGCTGTGATTTATGGCTCAACATATGTTCTATCTTACAGAGTACAACATATACACTTAGAAAGAGTGTTACCCTTCGTTGTTGGGTAGAATTGTGCATGAATATTAATTAGGTCAAAGCGGCTGATTGTGATGGTCATATATTATGTATCTGTACTAATTTTCATTTTTCATCCAAGTATTTCTATCACTAACAGAGAAGAGGTGATTGAAACTATGATAAAAGTGGTAGATTTTCTGTCTTCTTTTAATTAGATCAATATCCTGGCACATCTTTTAAAGCTCTGTTATTAAGCACATAACCTTTTATGATCACTATGTATTGTGTTGAGTATGAATTGGTTATTACATTATTGTGAGATATGCTTTATTATTTGTGATAATACTCCCTGTAATGAAATCTTTATCTTTCACCCTATTCTTCATATGTCATTCTTTCTATGTTGCATTTTCTATTCATTTTCTTTCAAATTGTTTTTATATTTAATATAAATATCTAAAAAGTAGCATATTAGTATGATTTTAATTCATTTTTATCATCCTGCCTTCAATTTTGGGTTTTTATACTCTATTTCTAGTTAATGTAAATATTAGCTAAGCTAGATTTAGCCTGTCAATTATTATATATATTTTTTTGGTCTGGATCTTGAATTCAGGGCCTGGGCACTTTCCTTGGACACTTTATTTTTTTTCCTTTTTTTTCTCAAAGCTACTGCTCTGCCACTTAAGCCACAGTGTCACTTCTGGCTTTTTCTGTATATGTAGTTCCAAGGACTCAAATCCAGGGCTTCATGCATACGAGGCAAGCACTCTATACGAGGCTACACTCCTGTCCTCAACTTGTCAATTATTAATCTTTTTGTTTCTATTCTGTCACTTTTTCCTTTTATTAAGATATTTTTAGCTTTATAGTTTATTTCTAATTGGTTAGATAGCATTTACAATTTGGGTAAAATAAAAAATGTATAATTTATTCATATTATTTACCATTTCTTGAACTCTTCGTTTATCCTTGAGATACCAGTTTTCTACGAGATATGATTTTTCTTTCAGCCTAGAAAACTTTGTTTACTATTTCTTGTCATGCAGATCTGCTGGTTATTATCTTTTTTTCTATCTAAAGATAACCTTTATTTTGTTTTCATATTGGAAACATTTTTCATACACAATTCTGGTTTCCTTCAACACTATAAGAATACAAATCAATTGTCATTGGCCCCTAACACTTTTTTGTTCTGTTCCAGTAACTACTAACTTAACTTGGTACAGACTCCAAACTGAATCTACTTTTTGGTGGGAAGAAACTGAAATCTCTGTTTATTGGTCTATATGGTAGCTAGGATTCCTGGTGTATTACTCATGCATGCATATTTCAAAGGCCAATGACCTGGGCAAATTTTACAGACTAGGGTTACACCTCTCACTAGCTCTCTCCTCTTAAAGACTTCCTTCTTCCTCTTCTTCCTCGTCTTCCTCCTCCTCCTCCTCCTCTTCCTCCTCTTCTTCTCCTCCTTCCTCCTCCTCCTCCTCCTCTTCCTCCTCCTCCTTTTCCTCCTCCTCCTCCTCCTCCTCCTCCTCCTCCTCCTCCTCCTCCTCCTCCTCCTCCTCCTCCTCCTCCTTCTTCTTCTTCTTCTTCTTCTTCTTCTTCTTCTTCTTGCTTCTCTCCCTTGCTTTTCCTCCTCCTCTTCCCCTTCACATTCCAGCCTCAGCAAATACAGAGAATGCTGTCTCCTGCTTCCTCCACACAGAATGATTATAAAATTTATTCATATTGAGCTAGAGTGTGTTGGGATATGGGTCATAATAAAAGGAATAAGACATAAAATCTGGAATTGGATACTAGTTTTGGAAACAAATGGACAAAGACATGAACTAATCAGTAACGGGGGAGAAGTCGGGAATACCCAGCATGAGATCTCGTCTCTAGAAAGCCTTTCTCCTCTTTCTGTACACATTAAACATCAATTTTTACCACTCTATTCACAGCTCAGGCTTCCTGGAGCTTGGCCACTTCTCTCTTTCACACTTCCCCAAACATTCAGCCTTGGAGTTGTGTGGGCTTTATGGAGTATACACTTTACATTATCCAAGTTGATTTCAAGCTCCCAGAAATGTGTCTTTGAGTATGCATGGGGCCTATGGCAGAGTAGGCTCCCCTTAACACTTTTGGGGGTTGAATCTGCCACTGACCTTGTCCCACAGTGCCGCTGGTAACTGTACCACAGCTCCAAAGCATCTCTCAGGCTCCCCAGGCTTTCATAATCATTTACTGAACATCCCCTCAGAAGACAGTCCTACTCTGGCTGTCAAGTCTTCTGATCAGTTAATAGCATCTGATGTTTTTCTACATTGCTTGTTTTAAAGGGACAGGGAAGAGAGGTGGAGCCTTGATTAGCTGCAGACCTTGAGAGTCTATCCCTGGAGAACGATTGTAGCACTCCCCTGCCTGTCAGAGATTGTGAAGCAATAAAAGCACAGAGATAGAATTTTTGTAGCCACAGGCCACTGCTGGTCATCCTTACCTGTTGCTATTGGTGTGAAAGAAAATCCCAGGCAGATCTTTAAGATGTGGATATAGTAGATGTTGCAGGCATAATGAATGTGAGTCTACAACTGATCACACCCAAAGGCTTCTTAGCATAAATAACAAAATGCAAAAAAATATATATATAGTAAATGGAAACTCCTTGCCTCTGGAATGCTCCCAGAAGGCAGCAAATTGAAACAGCACAAAACCCCAAAGCAACAGTAACAGAAAGGAAAGTCAAGGTGCTTTGGACTGCAGAGCCAGGAAGAGTTCCACGGAAGCCAATGAAGAGAGCAGCAGGAGTGCCCTCTGGGAGAAAAACCAACCAAGGAACAAATCTATGACTAGCTAACAATTTAAGGAAGCCTACTTTAAAGCTATATATATTCTCTCTCCCCCCCCAAATCTCTCTCTTTCCCCACTACTGTGGGAAAAAAGAAGACTCCAGACATAAAAACCCCAATTCTCATCATCTTTTTCACATCATATCAAAATATGTTCTGATTAAAATTAACTATAATTTTAAAACTCTTATTAATAAATAATCAGATTAGGAACCAAGAAAGAGGTTAAGGATGGTTCAACAGGAGAATAAAGACAGACAAATTTTCCCACACTGAATGTTTCCATTAGCTCCTCCCAGAACTCTTCTGACACATGGGTGACAATGAAGTTGAGCCGTTCCCCTCAGCCTGTCTTGGAATCACTGTGGAGCCTGTGCCCACTTTTTGCTGAATGGCAACATGGGTCCATTCCTTCCCTAGCCTGCCTAAAGCCTCCTCACCATGGAGTGGTATCAATTCAAGACAAGAACATGATGCTTTTCCTGAGCAATCTTTGTCACTATCATACTGTCGGTACACAAGACAGCTGTGTGCCTAGGTTCACATCAGAAAAAGTAAAGTATTTAACTCGAAAAATCTCATTGTTAAAATTCAATAACTAAGTTTACACACTCAAAGCATTAAGTCAATGCTAGCCCACAGTCAATGTCCAAGAAACATGGCATGTTGTTACAATATGTGATATTAGGATTATTAAATTGAATTGTCATCATCAATCTTTTGCTTGGGAAAAAAAAGTGACTTGCAAGCCATCTAAAATGATCTTCTATTTAGAAATGTCTCCCTTGTTTAAATAAAAAATTCCATGCAAAGAATTAATATCTTTTGTTAAGAAGTTTGAATGGGATGACCACTGGTACTTTACCTCGATAATCATAGGTATTCAGAGGGCATAAATCTGAAGAACATGATTCACAGCCAGCCTGAGAAGTAAAGTTCTTTAAATTCTCATTTCTAATCAACCAGCAAAAGGACAGAAGTGGATGTGTGGCTCAAGTGGTAGAATGCCAGCTTTAGGCAAATAAGCTAAGTGAGCATAAGAAGCCCTGAGTTCAAACCTCAGTACTATCATGAAAAAAAGAGAGAGTGGCGAGGGAAGGAGGGAGGGAGAGGAAAGGAGGGAGAGTGGAAGGAAGGAAGAAAGGAAGGAAGGAATGAACGAACAAATTAAGGAAGGAAGAGAAGGAGGGAGGGAGAAAAGGAGAGAGGGAGAGGAGGGAGGGGAGAGAGAGAATTTTCCCTCATTAAAATTTTAATTACAAAGATTCAGAGAAGTATTTTGAGTCCCTAAAACTATGTAAGTTTGAACTTTATATGACTGTTCCCTTCTCCACTGAATAGAAACACAGAATCTTGGGACTGGGGAATATAAGGGATACAGAGGTAAAAGTTATTAGAGAAAGGCATCGTTAAGAAGTTTATAAAACAATGATTGGACTAAATAAAATTTCTTAAATAGGATGTCACCATCTTGCCCAGGTGAGCCTTGAACATATGATCCTCCTTTGGGATTATGTAACTGATCACATCCCACCAGGCTTGCCTAGATCATGTACCATGGGCTTTCATTGCCAGTAAGCCACAAACTCATTTAATCCAGTTTGATTGCATTTAAACTTTCGTCTAAGCTCAGGCTTGCCAGCTTAGAGCCTAAATACTGTCCCTAAGCTTTTTCATTCAAGGCTAATGCTCTACCACTTTGTGTTACAATTCCATTTCTGGTTTTATGGTAGTTAATTGGCGATAAGAGTCTCACAGATTTCCCTGCTCAGGCTGGTTTTGAATCATAAACTCCAGGTCTCAGCCTTCTTAGTAGAATTAAAGGCGTGAGCCACAAACCATCCAGCCCCAACTCTTCTTTATTATATCCCTAAACTTCTGTGTTATGTGAAGTCAAGTTCTTAAATATAAATGTGCTTTACTGGTGCCCTGGCTCTGTGTGTGTGTGTGTTTGCGTGTGCTGTGTGTGTGTGTGAGTGTGTGTGTGTGTGTGTGTGTGTGTGTGTGTGTCCACGTACAGGTAGGCCTGACTTGTGTAAAACAGTGCTTAGAATATTTAAATTTTTAGCCTGGCATTTATAGACTGTAATCCTTGCTACTCTGGAGGCTGAGATCTGAGGATCAAAACCAGCTCTGGCACAAAAGGACCTGAGACTCTTATCTTCAATTAACCTCTAGAAAATGGGAAGCAGGGCTTGGCTCAAAGTTAGGGCAGTGGCCTTGAGCTGAAGAGCTCAGGGACAGTGCCCAGGCCAAGTTCAAGCCCCATGACCTACAAATATATATATATATGTAAATTTATAAGGACACAATTTATTATACTGACTTTATAGGTAGAGATAATCCCATAGAACCACCCTGAGCACTCTGCTTTGTTCCTGTGAATGCACCCTTACACTCTTATGAGTGGGCTTCCATTTATCCAAAGCACACAAATACATCTTGAAAATAATCTTACACGTTTTCAAGGATCAGAGATTCTAGAACCAATAAAAACATTATCCAGATTCTAATTTCCTACCAACCCCACCTCCATAGAAAACTTAAGCTAAAATATAGCACTTTTTTCAAAGGGCAAGTTAACAAGAAATTCCAGAAATACTCAAAATAGGAAAGGGTAATAATAATAATAATAATAATAATAATAATAATAA
Source organism: Megascapheus bottae (assembly GCF_031878675.1). NCBI lineage: Eukaryota > Metazoa > Chordata > Mammalia > Rodentia > Geomyidae > Megascapheus > Megascapheus bottae. Next base: position 15,806,944 of record NC_143535.1, on the reverse strand, counting down.
TAATGTGGGCACTAGTGGTTCACACCTGTAATCCTAGTTACTCAGAAAGCTGAGATCTGAGGATCATGGTATGAATTCAGCCCAGGCAATTAAGTCTGTGAGATTCTTGTCTCCAACTAATTAAAGAAAAATCCAGAAGAGGTGAGGTAGCTCAAGTGGTAGAGGGCTAGCCTTGAGCCAAAAGGGACTTAGGGGTAATGTCCAGACCCTGAGTTTAAGGCATGGACCCAGAAAAAAAAAAAGTGATCCTTGCATCTGAAGATGCAAATGAGACCTCACAAACAATATGGCATCTTGCTTCATTGATGGTACACTATTTCTGTGTAGTTCATTTCACCTTGATTAGAATCAGCATTTCTGTGTGGTCTGCGTTCCTCTTCCTTTCTCTGCTTGGTAAAATGGTGTTACCCAGTGAACATTTTCAATCATTCAGCCTCTTCACCTCCCAGTGTAAGAAAAAAGAAGTAGGGGTAGGGAGAAGGCTAAAGTACCAGCTTTTTTTTTTCCTCCTACCTCTTTTAGATTTTCAAATGAAAAGAAGGTGAAAAGTGAGATTGTTCTTGGCTGATTTCCAACCCAGGAAAAGAAAGATCTGGGACCCTGCCAAGGAGAGTAAAGAAAAAGGTCTCTTATATCTAAAGGTGAATAATGAGGCATTTCTGCTTGCTGATAGAAGCAGAAGAAAATACTTATTTATTGAAAAGCTGCCCAGGCCTCCAGGGTTTTTAGATGGAAGAAACAAGAGTATCAGCCTCCTACTGGCTATTTTAGGAAATCTGGAAAATTCAAATATTGTTAATTTTGAAAACAGCACCCCCTGACAAACACACTGTACCTTTCAGACTCAGGCAGAAACAATGGCATGAAAGATAGCACATCAATGCTGAGTCCATGGAATAGCAACCAGTAAACAGAAAATGGAGAACACTATAGACACCTTTGGATAGTGTCTCGGGCTTACAGGAGTGCCAAAACCTATGGCCATGAGAGCAAAGGTCAGTCCACATAGAAGGGGACTCATGGTACGTAGCCTAGGATATAAGCAGGTTTACTACGACTGGATCTCCAGGAGAGATGCTCAGAGCTGAGCAAGAAAGACACACATTCATCCGAAAGAGGACAGAAACAAAGCCACTGCCATGAGAAAATCAGAGAGGAAGATGAGAGAACAAGGAGATCATTTATACAGCACAAAATGGCAGCAGAGCTGCTGTGGGAAAGAGGAGAAGTCACAGGCTGAGGTTTGGTAACAAAAGATGAACTCTCAAGTGACTTGAGCAGTCAAATTCCACATAAATATGAGTGCTCGAAACCGGCTCTGCCTAAAGTCTTCCTTGGGGTCATTTGGCAGGGAACAGAAATTATTGAGACAGAGAGTGCCAATCCTGGAGAGAACTAGAGAAAGGAAGTTAATGGTGCCCATAAACTGTGACCCTGAACAGTAGATTGTTTTCAACCATGTGGTGACAAACCACACCTTGGTTATTTAGATGAATCTGATGAATTTTTTATGATTGGAAGTTGGAGATACTTGGGAGACCATAGGTATTTTAATTAATGGCCCCAGGACTAATCTGAATCGGACTCTAAAGAATATATTCAAATACATTTGAGCATCTTCAAAAGAGCAACAAACTCTCCAATCTACAAACACAACATAGACCATCTATTGTGGTGCATATTATCTGCTGAATACGGTGAGTTTCTGAATATGCTGTGTCCTGTGAATTTGCTGTGGTTTTCTTCTCTTTAATAAATGGGGACACTGAGACTCAAAGATTTCGGGGTTTGGATGCTTTAGTATTAGAGCATCTTAACTCATGACACCTCCCTTCTTTCTCTAGTTCCCCACCCCCTCTCCTCTCTCCCACCAAACTTTTCAAATCTGTCTTTAAAATTGAATAATTTTCTGCCTAGAAATGTTGCCCGTGTCATTTCATTGGCTTGCCTTGGCTTTGGGATGGTATTGTTCCTCTAGATGGAACCTCATAGGAAATGTTCCTGACCTGGATGAACTCTTCCTTCTGGGTCCTTCTGACATTTCCCGCATTCATCAAATTCCACCAGCTTGTAAGAGAGGTAATAACATCTTTTCCCACTTCTGCTTTCACAGTTCATCAGCTGATCCACAATTCAAGTCCATTACCTTTGAAAGGATCATGAAGAATTGTTTTTCTTTTGTCAAAAATCTCAGTTGAAGCAAATTCTTTATTTCAAGCCTGGACCTGAGACTTAACTAGCCTCCTTAAATATCATCTGCTAGATAGCTATCTTGATGAGTGCGTTATTGGCAAGTTGTTGAGAATTTAGGGTGTTTTTTTTTCTTTTTGTGCTGGTTCTGGAACTCAAAGTCTCTACATAGTCATTTAGCTTCTTTTTTCCTTTCCTCTAGTCTAATGCTCTATCACTTGAGCCACAGGTGTATTTCTGGCTTTATTCTGCTTAATTGGATGTAAGAATCTTACAGACTTTCTTCCTGGTGCTGGCTTCAAAACTTAATTCTTAGAACTCAGCCTCTTAAGTAGCTAAGATTACAATAGTGAGCCACCAGCCCCTGGTACATATTTTTCTTAGTCAGGTGATCTTTAATGTCATTTGCTACAACAAATTGAAGGACACTTGGACCAAATATTCTACATATGAGCCTCCCTTGAAGGCCTTAGGACATGTGTCCATCAAATCAAAGGTCCACACTCTTAAAGATGAATCCAAAGAAAGCGTAGAGTTTCTGATTTTATGATGTTTTTTTTTATGTCTCCATCGCTTGATCCAAGGAATACATACATGAAATCTTTGTTGCACAAATGAATGAATAAGCACATGCATAAGTGATAGATAAACAAAACAGTGAACAAATAAGAAAGACTACAATGGATAGTTGGATTTATTCAAACCCCCATTTCTATACTTCCAAAACATAGGATAGAGATTGTTTGTGGTAGTAAGAGTTTTGGTGTGATAAGATACTTAGAATTCAGTCATCTGCCCCACTTACTACAATGTCATTTGTTCTAAATCGAAGTAATCAGTTTAAAACAAAACAAAACAAAAACAAGAAAGAACTAACACCCCTAGTTTCCAGGCCAAGGAACTTCTACCCCTGGCCTCTCCCCAGCTATGATGCTGTAAGGATTGTCCCTGAGTCTTAAAATGTCACCATCTAGCTGGCCACTAGTGACTCACACCCATAATACTAGCTACCAGGAGGCTGTCATCTGAGGATCAATGCCAGCCCAGGACAGAAAGACTGTGAGCTTCTCATCTCCAATTCAGCACCAAAAAGCCAGAGATAGAGCTGTGGCTCAAATCAAAAAAGCTCAGGGACAGCACCTCAGCCCTAAGTTCAGGCCCCAAGACCAGCACACACACACACACACACACACACACACACACACACACACACAGCACATACACACGCCTAATAAGTATCCCATAGCTCTGCTTTTAACACGAATTTCTTTTTCTTTTCTAATGTAAATGCCAGTCTATGGAGGATAATGCATCTTTTAAGTGAAAATTTTGCCTGATACTCTATTCTTAAAGGATAGTCAATAAATACACATTTCCCCGAAACACATATGAATGATAGAAATGATTATCTACTGAGCTGGAAGGTTTGTGTTGTACCTGAGATAAAAAAAAATAAAATAAAATAAACCACCACTCCTACCCCAACAATATCCTCACTTTTCTTAAGTTTTAAGATATGCATTATTTTTTTGCCACTTTTCAAAGTAATTTATATATACCAGGCATCTTAATCTGTGTCATCCTTTCAACATTTTCATCCTCCACCTTTCTCCTCTCACCCCTTCTCTTATTTTTTCTCAGGTCTATGGCATACACAATGCTTTCTTGTCTCTATTCCACTAATTTTCCCCATTCGTTCTTCTATACCTCTCCACTTACCCTTCCTAACTTGCAAGTGACCATTTCCTGGTACTTATTTTGTTAGATTCTGATTTTGATGATTAGGTTTGTGCTCTCCACACACTGACCAAGAGCCACTGTGGTTGTAATCTGTAAAGTCATTTGTACAAATACTTACAGAAAATAAAATATACTAAAAAAAAAAAGAAAAGAAAACTGAACTCTTGACCTAAAAACCATATCCTTCCTCAAGGAAAAAGGAAACCGAAGACTGCATAAATCCAAGGACACATGGAAAGATGGCAGCTGATATAGATTGGAGGAAATCAATAGAACTTGGGCCCTGGGTATTGCCAGAAGGAGGTTTAGAGTTAAACAGAGAAAGGCAATGGGCCATTTGACAGGTCAGGAAGGAAAGTTGAAGTTATCAAGGTCATCTGTCCCACTGATTGCTGTGGGCTAATCTCTCCTCCGCCCACCAACCCCAGAAAGGCCATCACGCACATAGGGCCTTCGATCCAGCCCAAGCCGACTCCAGCCATACTTTTACAAGAGCTGACAGCTTGACAGACAGATGGCTTGCATATTGACAGCGCAGACACCAGGCCCTTCCACCTCACTGGTCATCTGTCAGCAATTTCAGAAAGGACGCCAAATATCTCCTAAAGGAAACAAAGGAAAGAAGAAGAGAGGGAGGAACACTTCTGCCTGAAAAAATGCTCACAGAATTTGCTTAGGTTGGAACTGAGGCCTTGCTTCTCTAAAAGGCCAGTAAAATCCAGGCTTTAATGATGGAATGATCTTTATCTAATGGCTATCTTGCAACCTGCAGAGTCACATGGGCTGCTGATTATCTGATGAATTATCCTGGAGCTGGTTACAACCCAGTCACTTTTCTACCTTCTCACTGCTAATGCAGGCATGCCCAAGAAATATGAAGTTCACCACGAACTTATGGCCTAAATACAGAGCTGTAGTCTCCTATTTGAGGCTCTTAATTCACCTTCCTGAGAAAGAAACCGTCAAGATCCCAAGAAGTAATCTGTATCTGACTTGTTCATTTCTAGCCAGTTGCTAGATCCCTGCAAACACACATCAGGTAGTCAGATATTTGCTAAATGAATGAACAAGCAAATGAACAAATAAGAGTCCAGTAATATTCAGCTGTGAACCATTCCAAGGATCTTGAATTACCTATCTCACAACCTAACCAGAGCTGGATAGAACTGAACCCCTTTAAACCCAGACTTTTCTATAGAAGGCACTTGGATCTATTATCATTATTTTAAGCTCAGTAATGAATTCTTTTTTAAAAAAAGAACCTGTGTTTGATTATTTTTATGCCATGCATTTAGCTCTTATTTATTGAAAATTGAGTGTTCTAAGACTTCTGTAGAATGGAGAGATATTTCCTCCAGTATGGATGATAGCTAGGAGTTAGGAGAGGATGGAAAAGAAAAGGTGCCCAGATTGAAAAGTGTAGGAAGGCATACAAGGGGATGAGAAGCAGATAATCATAATTAGGTCTCATGTGAGGGCTTACCATGTAACAAGTGAAAGAGTGACCCCACCCTATTTTCCCAGATGCATATGAACATCAGGGTAAAACCCCACAGACACAGGCAGAGTAATTCAACCTAAGCCTCTAATCTGTAGAGACCTCTGAGGCCAAGCTGTGGGATCAGAAAAGTTGTATCAGTACTTAAAAGGCTGAGAACTGGACCCTGAAAAGGTCAAACAGTCAAAGCAAGACTATCTTAAGCATGCTTAAGTTAGAGCTTGAGACCTTAGAAATAAGATTGCTCCCCCAAGCCTTTTTGAGAACCTCTGTCTCCTTGCTGAGACCCCATAAACAGCCTAACTCCAGTTCTACCTCCTTATTACCATTCCTGCATGAATATTGCCTGACCTTTATTGTGCTTCAATAAACAATCCTTGCCTGTTGAGATGGAGTCCAGCTTGTTTCTTTCTCCTCCATTTTCCTAACAAGTACCTTGGTAAATGCTTTAAAAGCATTATCTCATTCTTTACAAGACCCTTGCAATATAAGTGCTGGCATTATTTCCATGTTGAGTGAAGAAACCAATTTAAACTCCAAATGATCAAGTAATTAGCCGGGTGATGAACCAAAGAGAGAGCTTTATGGTTCTAGAACCAGATACATCCATTTCTCTCCCTACCCCACCCCTCTCTTAGCCTCTCCTCCCTCTCTCTCTCTTCTTTTCTCTCTCTCTCTTTCTTTCTCTCTTTCATGCATTCATATATACACATCTCGTTCAATTTGTACTCAGCAATAGAACTTCTCTATTATTTTACAAATTCTCTCACATGTCAGCTTGCTTCGACGAACTGGACTTGACAAAATTCAACTAAAAGAGTAAATGAGTTTCTTCTTCTACAATCCCCACAAAATCACTTTGGATTAGTCTTCTCTATCCCAGGGATAAAATTTCAAGAAGGTTTCAAAGCCATCTAAGCTCCTTTTAATCACAAGGCAGTTTCAATTCAGTAATTAAAACATCCAGTCCACAGCTATCATCAAAATCTCCAACTTCATCCAACTTAAGAATGTTTCTTTGGCCCAAGTTTAGTCTTTTTTTAAGGCTTAAATCCTAAAGCAAGGCTATGTGTGTAGAGGGACTATTTTTTTTTCTTGCTTTCCCTTTTCTCTTCCTATACCCCGTCAAAGGTGTGAAAGAAGGAGAAGGAAAAGATGCAATTTTTCATCAACAGTACCTTTGTTATCTGGACCTGGATAATCTGTGAGTAACAGATGCACAGTATCTAGACTTTTCCCTATGTTTAGTTTGTTGTGTTTGGGATTTTAAAATCTTTCTACTGAGACTTCATCTCAATAGGTACAAGTGAAGTCCTTTTTCTCAGGATAGATCTTCCAGAATCCCAGTCTACTCACTATATGTAAGGTTACTGCTCCTAAATCTTTGAAACTTTCTAAGCTAGCTCCCCTAGTAGAGCCCACCTAATGAGGCTCTCATGCCTCATTGAACCAGAAGAGAGGTCACTCCCAAGAGCCTCTTTATATTTAGTTCTCCTCAAGCTGAATATGAAACACCTGGCCTTGGGCCACCCACTCCCTAGAAGGCTCCTGACAAGGTCTCTGAGCATCACCACGGAAGTTTTTCTTTTTATCTGCTGTCTAGGAAAAAGCATCTCAATCCTCAAAAAGTACCTTCCAAGCCTTGTCCCTCTTAACTTCGCCAGTTGTGTTATTTTCTTTCTATCGGAATTCAGGGGAAATTAAGCTTGGTGGAATTTCTTCTGCCTCCATTATAGACTTCTATGAAAGTCCCACAACAACCAGGTACACATCGTTAACTACTAGCAGCAGCAATATCTAATCCCCATGCAGGTGTGTCCAGGGAAACCATAAGCTCATCCTAGGTTTATGACTACAATATCTCTTAATCAATGGCATCCCTTTCATAATTTTCCTTCATCTCTCCCAAAACTGCTCATCCCCTAAATTTACCAAGTTCCATTTTCACACACACACACACACACACACACACACACACACACACACACACACATGCACACACGCACGCACTGATAATTATGACTGCATTTTCCATCCTTCTTCTCTTCATTCAACTACCCCCCCCACTTGACATCATCTCCCCTTGATACTTCAAGTTCCAGCTTTTTGGTATTTATTTTGTTAGATTGTAAGTTAGTTATTCAAAGAGATTATACCATTGAGACTCTTCCTTTCATGTTCTATACTCTAGTTAGTTTGCTTATGTATGTATATGTATATGCATGTAACCCTGTCTATAAGATATATTTATAATTCGATCTAATTTCCACAAATGAGAGAACTCTTGTCTCCTCGTGTCTCTCTGATCCTGACTTACTTCACTTAACATCATTTTTCCAGATCCATTCATTTCTCTGCAAGTAACACAATAATATCCTTCTTGATGCATGAATACAATTCTAATCTCTCTCTCTATATATATATGTGTGTATATATATGGCTATATAGATGTAGATACATAAATGCATATATATAGATAGATACATAGATATCACATTTTCATGATCCAAAATCTTAGCATTTGTTCTCTGACAATTTATTCCTTGACTATAGAGTTACTTTCTACTCAATGATTTCAGCTTCTCTGTAACATGGAGCTACAGACTACTCAAACAGCGTTGACAGTCCACTCTTAGCTGTCAGTCTGGTTCCTGATTGTAAGTCTTAACAAAATAGTGAGGATGGAGGCTCATTTATCATTGTAGAATTGCAGATGTGGAGAAAATTGAGAAAGGAGGAAAACAGTGCAAGCAAAGATTCCTGGGGACAAGGCCACCAGAAAAAGTATAGTACAACAGATCCTAACAACTAATTTTTATCAGATATTTAGGTTTTGTAAGACATTGTCCAGAACATGCAACATACAGTGACATATTTCACTCCATGATGCTCCTACACGATCTCTACTATTAGCTCTGTTTTACAGATGAGAACACTGAGGCACACGGAGACTAACTTGCACCAAGTCATACACAAGCAGTCTCCCCCAAGCTTATGCTCAAATGCAGCTCACTCCTTAGCCTCTCACAGATAAAACAGTGGGAAGTGCTATGCAATGGAAGGCCTATGGAGCCATAATGAGTTTACAATTATCCTCCTAGTGCTTGGCAAACTAGGGCTTATTTTTAGTATGACACGAACTCAGAACGGATTATATATATTTAGCAGGTTGCATATATATATATATATATGTATATATGGAAATATGTTTGGGTGCTTTATTTATGTATGAAACAGTGACACAGAGACACTTTAGGCTTACGAAGCCTAAAATAGTTACTTAATGTCCCTTTAGGATAAATTTGCCTACTCAAGGTTGCTGGTTCTTGGGATCTACAGAGAGTTCAATTGAGAGCTGAAGAAGGGCATATGCTTTGGATACTCAAGAATCCAAATTCAATTCTCATCACCACAAAACAAAATGTAATGTTCTTTTTTTTTTAAGATACAGTAAAAAGTGGACACTGCTGAAGATTTCTCTGGACTTCCCTTTCAAGAGCCCCCAAAATAGAACTCCTACATTCATCGATTTTGAGTTCTACTTAATACTTTGGTTTTGATAGCATAAAAAATGGCTAAAATCTGTGGTATTATAGGTTATAAAAAAACAACATTAAGGAATTAGTCTCACATAATTCTTATAATTAGGAACCTTGTCTACAAATCAAAATGAAATAAAGGCTAGGATGTTATTCAGCATGAAATCAAAGAGTAATAACTGAAAATGGGGGGAAGGGTAGCAAACAATCTGAAACTAAAACAGAGGGAAGAGGTAAACAATGTTGATACTTCTAGCATGAAACTCTGAAAGGATGGAGTGATGATAAAAATGAAGGGGTGTAGGTGACATAAAATAGGAAGACTTGATAGGACTTAATAAGGCACTGCAGATGGAAGTTTCAAGAAGGCAGAGGTGTCCCATAGGGATACTTAAAGCAAAAGAAAGGAAGAAAGAAAGAAAGAAAGAAAGAAAGAAAGAAAGAAAGAAAGAAAGAAAGAAAGAAAGAGATTCAATTGATGGAGTAGAAAAACAGGACCCAGAATGAAGGATATCAGGAGGAAGACTGTTTGCACGGACCTGGTTTTTTCTCCTAGAACCTCAGAAAAAAAAACCTTGAAGGTCTTCTCTCCCATTGCCCAACATGAAAATCCAAGGGTAACAAAGATGGGAGTCACAGGACATCAACTTTACCAATCTACCTTCAACAGCCACGGTGGAGTTGACTGCTGCTATGATGGTCCTCAGATGGTGTGGACTCCAACTCTTTCCCTCTGATATCCCTTCAGGGAAAGAAAACATAGGGCTTGACCTGTCTGGCCTTCTTTCATCTGTTTTCCTTCAAGAGATATTTTATCAACAGAGAGCAATAACAATGGCAAGATCAGGTACTTAATGTGCATAAGTGAAATCATGTTTGGTGTATTTTCATCCTTTCCCTCTTGTCCCCAGATGACAGATCTTAGAACTCCACCTGCCCTTCAGAGACAGTCATATGCAGTCTTGGGCCTGGTGACTAGATTCCAGAACAGAATGCAGACCTGCAGCCAGAAGACTTCAATTTCTTTCCCATTCCTTTTAGATCCTTGCCTGTGTCAGCAGGGTGCTATTACAACAGGGGACTTTATTACATCTTATCCAACTGTTGGCAAGTTCTGAATCTTAAAGAGCACTGTTTTGTAGTACAAAGATTAGAGTGTTCTACAGAATATTGAAGAGGGAAAGGGAAAGTGTGGGGGGAAGAAAAACAAAGTCATCAAGAAAAGTTGTTTTTTTTTTGAATCCCTCTGCACATGCTTATTTGAAGAACCTGTATTATGCACTTGGAATTTACTTTAATTATTAACATAGAAAGAAAATGTACCTTTTAAGCACAGTTATTTCAAAAAGGTAAATAGTCATCAGGGCTCAGGTATCTTTTCCTTCAGGTGCTGTTAGAATAGCAACCATAGCCCTGCCACTACTTAGAGGCTTGGTTATTGTTATTGTTGTTTGTTTTGTTGTTAATCACAAAATGCTTTATAAGTCAAAAAAATCAATAAGGCTTCTACCTGGTTGGATCAAACTGAGACACAGCTATGACTTAGCTAAAGGTCACTCAGTCACTCTCCAGAGAGTTCTCTGCACTTTCTCCCCCCCCCCCTCTCATCAGGTTTCCAAGTAAAAATTAAAAGAAGAGATGCATATTTGGTAGCAAAGTGATGACTATCTAAGATATGTCAAGGATACCAGTGGTGGGAGGAAAGGAAAAGATCAGTGAGACACCACCCCCAACCCGGCCCAAAGGAGAAGGATGTAAACAGCCAGCAGACATGTCACAAAATCCAATAGAAACAAATCTCACAGCATCCATTTGAACAGAGCATAGCCCCTTGGAGGTCAAGTACGTGGTCTGTGGTTTCTCAAAGCAGTCCCCATTCAAGGCCATAGAAACTGAAGAATGCACCAGTTCCCCTTCCATGAGGATGAGGAAATAACCCTCTAGACATGGGCCATCTTTACATCTTCACATCACAAGCAAAAACCAGGTGGTGGAGATAGACTTTCTACTGTAGAACAATGGCTCAAAGGTCAGAAAACCCAAAAGACCCTCATCCATTTCTAAGTTATGAGGTTATTATTTTTACATCTAGCTCATATTTGGCCAGGTTTCTTTGCACCTCACCTAGATTATCCTTCACCTTGTTAACCCTTAGCTGCAGAATTTCTTTTCAACTAGAGTCTCATGACCTTGTCTCTGCCAATTAGATTCTGCCCACGCCTCTAAGAGTCACCTACAAGGGGAGAATGCTAACAGATATGCTTATATAGTCCTGCAGATTACCAAAAGAGCTGTTATGAAGCAGTTGCCTGTGAGAGTCTGCTGGGAGATATGCACATTTTCGAACAAACATAGGACACACAGAGCATATTTTGGTGTTTGTCAATGGTTGGATTATTAGTAGATTATTATTTTTTGTGTGAATCATAGGGCTTGAACTCGGCCTGAGCACTGTCCCTGAACTCTTCAGCTCAAGGCTATTGCACTACTTCTGGGCCTAGACATTGTCCCTGAGTTCTTTGGCTCAAGGCTACTACCCTACCCTTGAGCTAAGCTCCACTTCCATTTTTCTAGAGGTTAATTGGAGATAAGAGTCACAGGTCCTTTTGTGCCCAGGCTGTCTTTGAACCTTGATCCTCAGATCCCCACCTCCTGAGTAGCTAAGATTACAGGCATGAGTTACCTCACCCAGTCATTAGTGGATTACTCTGAATGAGGTATAAGAATGTGGAAGAAAACATTGAGCTAGGACAACACTGGTCATTTATTTATGAATTACTGACGATCAGTCAACAACTGTTTATGGAAGTTGCAAACTTACTGGGCACTGGTAGCTCAGGCCTAGCTACCTACTCAGGAGGCTAAGATCTGAATATTGCAGTTCATAACTTGCCCAGGTAAGCAAGTTCGTGAAAATCGCATGTCCAATTAACTACCACAAAGGGCTGTGGATCAAGTAGTACAGTGGTAGCCTTGAGCGCAAAAGCTGAGGCATAGTACTGAGATATGGAGTTCAAGCCCCAGATCCAGCACACACACACACACACTCTCTCTCTCTCTCTCTCTCTCTCTCTCTCTCTCTCTCTCTCTCTCTCTCTCTCTCTCTCTCTCTCTCTTTAAAAAAAGTAAAAGAAAACTTCATTTGTCCAGCCTACTTCCTAAGTGAGCATGATTCTTCTCATAGTTCAGCTGAAGTAATTATCTAATGAATTAAATCCTCATGGCTATGATATTTCAATTTAGCAACCCGTCCCCTCTCTTCCTGACATTTCTTAGTTTTAAAATATATGTAGGCCCAGCTCCCCTCCCAGCCACACACACACACACACACACACACACACACACACACACACACACACACATACACACACACACACACACACACACAACACAACACATACACAGACACACACACAGAACTAAATGATTGAATTTTCATTTTTAATGTCATTTAGTTGTCGTTACTATTGCCAGTAAATATTTATGGAGTAACTACAGAATACTCTGTACCGAATCAAGATCCTGAAGGATGTTTTTAGCACCAAGAATATTCAGGTCCTCTTATTCAGAAGTGTAAAGAAGAGGTCAGCATTCAGTTACACAGCTGCCCAAGCCTGAGCGTGGGGGAAGCATTCTGTATAATCAGTTATTTTTGATTTATAGGAAATATACTCTCTTCCCCTCTTATAACAAGCAGGGAAATAGCTATTTTCTGTTTCACCCATAGGGATCTCTGCATACAAATAATTCAAACAAAACTAAACTTTCAAACTTCATGGTTTCCCAAGGGAATCATCTTTTATTAGAAATAGTCACTTCAAAGGTTTGAATAAATGTGAGGGATTTTTTTAAACACTGGAAGCAATTTGCATTTTTGTGTGTACATTTTCTAAATGATTCTGATCAGATTCAGGAAGTCATCCTGCCAGAAATGTTATGAAAGTGTGAAACTTCATAGCACAGTGATGTCAACCAATTAGTGACAAAAATTGGCTAGGTGTTCAAAACCCCCAAATGAACTTGAGATTAGATGAAAATTTGACCCAAACTCAATGAACATAGAAGTTTGTGTTTATTTAGAACCTCTTATCTAGCAATATCAATGGCTTTTGAAGACTCACTACTCTGACAAATGTCATTTATGACAATAATAACCTGACATTTTCTTCATACCACCTGACCAAAGTTTACAAAATACTTCCTCACCCATTATATTTTATTTATATCCTCTTTAAACAATTCTGTGAGTTTGATCTTGTTATTCTTCTCCTGTAAAGATCAGAAGACTAAAGATTAGGATCAACAAGAATTGTAGAGCTTAAACATGGAAAAAAGGAATCTTGAAGCCAGATTTTATTTTAATAAATGGGAATCAATCCTCAGCTATTTTGGTCTTTCTTTTTTTTTTTTCCAGATGGTTTCATTCCAAGTATTGTAGAGGAGAATGTGAGGGGTAAGAGGAATCTAAATTGTCCAGAATGGCAGTACATGCATTACAAATATTTTACATAAATAGTTTATATGTTCCTTGATGACTCTGAAATACATCAATAAAAGACCTAAACTGCTAACTAATCCTGACTTAGTAACCATTAAAGCTATGCAATGTGAACTTTCTAGCAAAGACCTAAAGCTCAGTTAAACCAAGATCTATGTAGTGTGGTTTCGTGTGTGTAAGGCTACACTAGCTGTTGATGAATAACATTTTTACAGACTAATAAACATTTGCAATTACATATGAAATGATGGTATCTAATCAGCCTGACTTTACGCTAGACAGTTTCTGGTACTTTAGCTCATGAAATCTTTATGCCACTCTCTGATAAGCATCAGCTCATTTTTTAAATACATCTTAAAGAATTTGCAACATTTCTGATGGAAATATTAAGTAACTCAGGGACAAACTAGGAAGAAAGAAGCTGGCTATATTTAGATAAAAGGGAGTGATGGGAGGTATTTTATACTTCAGGCAATTATAATCTATTGTATCTTCTTTGTGAAAAAGAGTTTTTTTTTTTAATCTGCTTATTTTCCATTCAGGTTTTATTTGCCTTTGACAAGACCTCTGTCTCTGTCTCTGTCTCTGTCTCTCTCTCTTCCCATAAGTCTTGCATAATAAACAACAGAATGCGAATGAAGCAGGATAGCACTCAATCCTAGAAATCCTAAGGAAATTGTCAGTGCCCCATGGAGACTAGAGCCATTGATTTCCTCCTGGGACCTGCTTTTGGAAAGAATGATCTCCAAGGAATTCAGCACCATTCATTCTGTCAGTTAGCCCAGAGGGGAAAAGTAGAGATAAATTCTACTCTCCATACAGTTCAGTTCTGCATATATTCATTGAGCTGAACACAGACTTTACGACTCAAAAGTAGAAGATAGTCCTTGTCCTACCATCTTGCTGGGGGTCTGGGTTCCTTGCCGAAGGTATCTCTATCTATGAACCTGTTTCATAGTACACAGACTGCCAAGTGTTCTCTGGGACCAAGTAGTATAATCTGTGTGAATTACCTAACCTGTAGGGAGAGTACTAATAAGGATAATCATCACAGAATCAAATATTGTTGCTTTCATGACTTACTGAATTCTACCATTATTTCTGAAAACTCAAATGAGTTAGGGATATGCTGACTGTAGTAGTAGGAGACGAGTTAACCACAAATATAACTGTTGTGGTCATAATCATATACACTAATGATGGATAAGAAAAGTTAATCTGTGCTTACGATATTACAATGTAGCTCAGAATGTTCCACAGGTATTTCCTAACTGTTCTCTGCTTACTCATTCCTCAGCCCTGTTGATATAGGTTGTCAGTTCCCTCTTAATTGTTAATATGCACATCCCTCAGCATTGCAAACATGGATAACCAGCTAGACAGGGCAGGAGGATCCCTTAAACTGTTCTGAATTTCCTATCATAGGGCACTTCAACCCTTCCTGCACCCTCCATCCTTCTCCTTCCTTTTTCCCTCTCTCCTCTTGGTTTCTCTCCCTCCCTCCAACTACTCCCTCCATTCCTCCATCCTTCACTTCCTTCCTGCCTTTCTTTTTGCCCCTTTTTTCTTCCTCTTTATCTCACTACCCCCTATCTCTTCCTAGAAAGGAAAGAAAAGATCTGGACTTCCTTTTCCCTTTGAAGCTGTGGATTTGTGTTTTGTTTACATATGAACTAGATTTCCTAATAAATGAAACTAATGAAGACAGAGGTTCAAAGAGGGCTGTCATCTTGGGACAGTGACTTGGAGAACAGATTTAAGGAACAATTAAGAAAAAAATAAATGATTTTTTTAAAAGAGAAAAATTCAGAGCTTACTTTCTTCCAATGAGTGTGGGGTATGTTTGAGCAGAAACTACTAGTTGGTTTTACTTTGTTGATATAAATCAAATACACACAACACACACACACACACACACACACAATCCAACAAATTCTATCAGCTAGAAGTAGGTTTGTCAGTATATATTATAGAGTCCTTTTAAAGAAGACATAACATATGAGGAGCTCAGTATTTAAACCGATTAGTTTAAAGTATAATCAAACTGCAAATTAAAATATATTCCACTCTTCTGCCTTAACAACAACAAAAAAGTCACTGCGATAGGAGCGGTCCCTTGGAGCTGTAAGACTCTCCTGAACGTTATGACACAACTAGACAGTGAAGAGAGGATCAGAACCAAGCCTGTGGCCATTCTTTTCCCACTTCAGGCTCTGATCTGAAGGACCAAATATCTTCTCCATTCATCTAGGGACTCTCATTCCTGTACACTCAAGCCTTACTCACACCCACATTCGTATGCAGGCCTGCTGCTGTGCACATCATTGGCAAGTAACATCCTCCAAAGACACACCAGGTAAAGGGTCCTTTGGTGCGTCATATTGAGCTTAAAGACGCATGGGTAAAGAATTGTGGCATCTTGGGTACCACAGAATGATCTCTAAGCGGATGGTGACTTGAGGCAAGCTCCATCCCTTGGCCCTCAATTCCCTAAATTAGGAATATCTACATCCTCAGAAAAGCAGTTTCATGGATTAGCAGCATCTTCAACATAACCAGAGAGATTCAGACAGCATTTTAACAAAAATCCCCAAACTCCAGCTGAATGGAATGTACTGATGGTCAAGTGGGGCTGTCAAATGTAAAGCCCAGTAGAGGTTTTGCTGTGCAAAGATACACTGTTTCCTCATTCCCCAGAGATGTACAGAGATCTGCAACTCTTCCTTTGATTCTTGAACACCTCTGATTTGGGCTGGTGGCTAACGATTCCTGTGATTCCAGTAGTGGGTCACTCAGCCCTAAATGAACCTATTCTGTTATTTCAAGCCGTTTTCCTGCCCGTTGATCTTGAGAGACTCAGAGATGAGCATAATAAACACAATTTTAATATCTAAGAACTTGCTCTTCTTGATATGATATTTGTAACCCTGATACGGAAGTAGGTCAAGAAACACAAAGATCATCAATGCATTTAAATTGAAAATTAGTTCCCAGTCACCCCATAATGGTTTGCAAATGTGGGCTTATCTCTTCCTATGTAATTTGTTTGGGAAGGTGCAAGTAGACAAGAGACCACTCCATTCCAAAATATCCTTGAGTCATAGCCCCTGGCCTCCAGTTACAGAAAGCATTACAACATTGATCAGAGTTAAGATTCTGATCTTAAAGGGTGTCTATTATTGGAAGCTCCTGCTGCTAGGCAACATGAAGAGTTCTAGAGGACTTTAAAAGGATATTAAGAGGCCCTAAGATATGAAACACCTCCCCTCTCTCTCACGACTCAATGCACGTATCCCTGAAGGAGAAGAGGGGGAAGAGGCAAAATCACTGTAGGAAGAGGAAAAGTAGACCTAGAAGAGTCCATATTCCAGACAGATTTCCTTCAGCCTATCCAATAGTTGACTCTGAGGGTTTGAGAAGGATCAAAGGAATTAACCTTCTGTCTTTGAAAACTATTGTTTGTTTGTTTTTTTGTTTTTGCTTTTTGTTTTTGTTTTTCTCCAGGGAGATGTCTTCTTGTATAGCAGGTAAAACAGGACAGCTCCCTGTGTTGGCATTTCAGCATTATCATCACTTCTAAGAACTCTATGTTATTTTTTTCCCAAAGTACAGAGCTTGTCATCTTCATTCTCCAGTGCATAACCAAACAGAGACATTTGGGAGGTTGCGTTTTCGTTTTTGATATTTAGTGTGGGAAGACATGTTCCAGAAAGTCCATTTTTAGGAAAGTGACTCATTATTTGCTGAGAGTCATTACTAATGGAATAAGTTGATATAACTTCAAGTAGAAAACAAAGAATTATCAAGATCATTTTTAATTCTGTCCAAATGTGCACCAAATTTGCTGCCTTACTACCCTAACCCCAAACTAAGGATCTCAGCCTAGTGACAGGGTCAAGGTAGGCTCCTGAAGTCTGTGCTTTCACAAACCTTATAGAGGCAAATACATTTTAGTACTTCACTAGATCGATACGCAATATTCCTTGATACTATTTGAAACACTTGAGCAGGACATGGTATAGAACAATGAAGATGTCCAGTTGAGCACAACCATAATCCAGTTCTCATGGAGGCAGAAATAAGGAGAATCACAATTTGAGACTAGCCTGAAAATCAACCACAAGGGCAAGCAAGGAAGATTAATTAGCTATCATTAATCCCAGCAATTCAGTAGATACACCTTATAGGATCTCAGTCCCCAGCTGGCCTTGAAAAAGAGAGAGAGAATTTATCTGTGGAAAAAAAGGCAAAGAAAAGAGTTGGAGGCAGGGTACAAGTGGTGGAACATTTGCCTATTCAATGTAATGCCTTGCATTCAAACTGTACTACTGTTAAGAAAGAATAAAAAGATGTCCTCCCTGAAGGTGGAGACTACTGAGTATCTACATAAATGTTAAAGCTCCTCAGGTGGTTCTAATAGGCAGACAGTGGTAGACAACATCTAGACCAGGTAATCCGAAGGACCAGCTCTCATTTATTTCTAAGGGCATTGCTCCATGCTCAAATCGATGGGCTACTGAACGAATAGGGGTATGATGTCAAGAGTCCATGTCTTCAAGGAATAGTCACAGAAGCAACCTGGACTTCAGGCAATAACCTAACTATAACTCCCTGTTCTTCAGGTTACCACGTGGCGTTCGTACCACTACAATTATTTCACCCAAGGCTAAAAAGACAAAGAAAGTTAAATTACCTCGCAACCTTCTTACATGTTTTTAAAGAACATGTCCCCTCTCACTCAGAATGAGGTGTGTATCTCCTTCTCTCAGGAACTGATATAATAAGGCGCTCTCTCTCTCTCTCTCTCTCTCTCTCTCTCTCTCTCTCTCTCTCTCTCTCTCTCTCTCTCTCCTCAAAATGCAGAAATGTTATTTATGGCACAAAAGGAGATTTATGTATTTTCTAAAAATCCTGGCAGCCAATAATAGCCTTGACTGACTCTGTTGGCATCTAAATGCAATGAGATTGTATTTGGATATAAATCTAGATGCATTGTAATCGTAGCCCTGTTTCTCTCCGTTAAAGGCCAGATGAGGCAAAGGGGTTTGGAGGGTAAATGGAATAAAATTATTGATAAAATGCATAAACATAAAATACTAATTCAGGGAAGACCATTTTCAATATAATCAGTGTAAATATATGTGTATATATAATGCATACATGTATATACATATATGTGTCTTATTCTGGTGACTATGCTAATGGAATTCTGAGCTAATATGAGTTCTATTCAATCGCAACTCAGTGGTAACTTATCCTCCACACCCCCACCCCACCTCTTAATATCCTAGGAAGTTAAAATGAAAATATATTCCATAAAATATTGTCCCAGGGTAAGGAAAAGATTCCAAAGCTGCTTAACATCTGCTGTGTGATATTTCCTGTCACTTCTATCATTTGTTTCATTTTTCAAAGAATTATTAATAAGGGAATGTAATGCTGGATCTAGCACATCCCATGCCAGAGTCTTGGAGAGATGGCCTGACTCTGATGCTCCAGAAGGCTTAGAATGAAGCTTGTGGCAAGTGGTTTTAGAATCACTCTGGCTCTGGGAGTGGCATGGATTCTATCAGTTAGAAAACTACAGGTACTGAATGAGAGCTTAAAAAGAGTTAACCCAAGGGGAAAATATCTGATGGTGTGCTAAGTAAATGGAACTTATTTTGAAGAGTGCTGTGATATACCAGAAAATTCCAGCCTATTGAAGCCTGGATTTCCACTCCAGTTCTAAAAAATCTTGAGCATAATTTGTGTTTTGAAAGTAAACATCCTTCTACATATTATACGGCATCACTCATCCACTGAAACCAGGTGTATATTCTTGACCATATATAGGGACATCCAGAAATGATTAAACTTCTAAAGACTGCGTGATGGAAAGCCTTGGTAAAGAGATAAAAAGAGGAGCCCAGATCAGCCCTGTTATAAATTATTACTCTCTTGGAGAACAGTGGCCTATATTCATTTTGGCTACTGCCATTTGGGGACTGATTTTGTTTTTGCCAGTCCTGGGGCTTGAACTCAAGTCCTGAGCAACTGGCCTTGGGCTTTCTCAAGGCTAGTGCTCTATCACTTGAGCCACAGCACCACTTCCAGCTTTTTCCATGTATGTGGTACCAAGGAATCGAACCCGGGACTTCGTGCACACTAGGCAAGCACTCTTACCTCTAGGCCAAACTCCCGGCCCCAGGGAATGATTTTTTTAAGTATCCTAAAGAGCAAAACCAAGAGTAGTATAATAAATGCCCTAAAGACATTTTTCTCAACTAAATTACATGCATTTATTTTTCACCAAGGGGGTCAGAGTCGAAAAGCTAACAGGCTCCAGAGGGATACTGCATGCTAATTCTACTCATGGTAAAGGTCCCTTAAAATGCTGCTCATGCCTGAAGCACTGATGGCGTTCACAAGTTGCCAGGCATGAGTTGTGCTGCACACATTCCCACTGGAACCCATTAGACAGCCTATAGATAGTTGGGGTGCTGAATGGATACACAAGCAGACATGCCATTCAAAAGTTTTTAAAAAAATGACTAAGCAATTACACAGATTCTCCAGCTCTAACAACAAGGCTAATGGCAGCCCATTTGCAATCAAGTACAGTAGATTAGTATGGCACAAAGACTGCTAAACTGTTTAGCATTGAGCTCAAAGCTCCCATAGAAATTACATTCAATTGGAATTTATGGGAAATGATGGGGTGGGGTTGAGTTTTATGCTACATACCCTGGGTACCACATGCATTCACTGTGGATGCAGATTATACTCAACTTCCACCCAACATGCTTACACAAAAAAAGCTATATAGATGTTTTCCTAGCTATTTATATACTTAGAGTACACATACTTTTAAACACCATCTTCAAGTTCTTTTTAGACATTTATACTGGGAATAAGTTTAGCTTTTCCACTTTCCTTTCTGCTATAAGAAAATTGAGACCTCTCAATTTGTGTATAAACACACACACACACACACACACACACACACACACACACACACACACAGGTGCACAGAGGCATACACAGACACACCAGGCTCTGTATGTTCAAAGTTGTCCCATTCTTCACATTTAAGTCCTATGTCCTTGAAGTCTCTCAGTTCTAGGCAAATTGAGACACTTGATCTGGCCATGAAAATGAACTAAAAAATGTGAGTTCTGTTTTTGCTTCTTACAACAAAATATAATCCCAATAAAACCATCTTTCCTGGGAAACCTAACTCAAGTGGGAGCCCAAAAGCCCAATGTAGAGATGTTATGAATTAGAGCAACAAGGGATCTCTCACAGTGGTAATTAATGAGCTATTTGAACCACTGCTCATTTACTACCATTTGCTGCTGTAATCTTCATGAAGACAAGGTTGGGGTCAAGGGTTTGCTCATTGTTTCAGACTCAATGTCTGGATCCACACTCACAAAATGAATTGAGAATATGAAATTTGTGGGTATTGCTGTGGTATGTGAGAGGGGCATGTTTAGATAGAGCCACTCTCATGCAACATTACCTTTCTCTGGGATACCCAAATAATACATAGTTACTGGTTCTCAGGCACAGGTTATCTCTGTTCTGAATGCAACTTTCAATCCCATCATAAGCTTTGTTTATCCAACAACATACCTGAAACTATGAAAGGGTTAGGGGAGAGAGAAACAGAGACGGAGGCAGAAACAGAGACGGAGATAGGGACAGAGACTGTGGGCAGTATCCCCAAAGCCTGAAAGAGTATCCAGCCCTGACTAGTTCAGTAAATGCTTATTGGTGCCCTATAGGAAGGAAAAGGGAAAATTTGCTTAGAGAGAGAAAAAAAGGATTGATGGAAGGAATGGGTCTTCATTACTTTGTGTCTCCAGTCTTTGCACAGGAAATAAAATATGGTAAGTATATAATGATGCAATTAGAGAATATTTGGAGATTTCTGTTCTAAACTCAGCCATACCTTTCTGAAATCTGAAAAAAAAAACCCTCTAATATATGTTGTTTCCTTCTATAAATGAAAGAAAATTACCTTGCCCCATTGGCTCAGGAAATCAGCTAAATCTCATAATAGGAAACACGTCTCACATTTGAGAAAACCTGTTCCCTCCATTCCCTGTCTAAGAAACCTCAGCCTTCAGTGACTGTCTTTCCATTTTATTTCTTCCCTGTCTGTTTAATTTCCTCCTGCAAGACCAGCTGCAGCTCAATTGTGGACTATGTAATTCAATAGATTTGCAGATATGTCTTGAGTCAATTTTAATTCTATTTAAAGGACAGTCGATAGAGTCATCTCTGGGGCTTTCTGAGATGAATTTCATATTCCATACCCTGCACAAAAAAAAGTGGAAGAGGGAAATGCACTTCTCTTTAAAGATATAATGAGTTAGATTTCTAAAATGTTCTATGTCTGTCCTACTTCTCCATTTCAACAAGATTTGGACTCAAACTTGGGAGATTATTAGGAAATTTGAGTGGCTAGCAGAGAAAGTGTACATTTATATACAGCAATCTAGGCAATCCTGGTCTCTTGATTTTGTCAAAGGAACTGACAACCAGGCTCCTTCTCACAGACTCTTAGCCCTCTGCCTTTCTCTTCTTTTGTTTCTGCTCATCTCTCTGTCAGGAGCCATTCATGAGCACCAAGAACGCTTGGAGCTTCAAGATTGGCTCATAGGCACATCCATCATAATGCTTTCTCTTCTGCTCCTCCTTCTTCCTCATCCCTACTTCCACATGGTAAAGAATCCTTCATCAACACACTTCCGTAATGTCTTAATTTTGCTATCAGACCCATTTGCTTTCTTGTCTTAGTTTAATCTGCAAGATCCTTGAAGATGAGGTTTGGAGACCTCCTAGCTCACTCGGGTGTCTGAGTTGTTAGTTTGCTGTCCTAATAGTACGTAGCAAACACCAAGTTTCACAGGCTCGCCACAAGAGCTATTCTCCTAGCTTGAGTGTTTGACAGTCTTGCTGACTAAAAGTCAAATTGGAGCTCAGGCTAAAGAAACACTGGCCCCTAGGGCCAGTTTTTTTCTATATAGAATAGCAAGAAGTCAGGCCACATCAGGCCCATGGATTTAAAGTTCTGCCACATCATACCTCATATCCCATGGCCAAGTCAAAATTCAGCAGCGAGAGGATGTATACCTAAGCTCAGCAAAGTTGCATGCATGCATGACTTCTTAGCGCACCCCTATAGCTTGCCAGCTTCTCATGGCACCTCAGCTTCTAGAAATTCTTCTAACCTCTGTACTTTCTCAAGAAGCTTTAAAAAAAAAAGCCTGGACCCATTGCCTGTGGATTCTTTAACCAAGGCAACACACAAACACAGAGGTAGAGTTAGAGCTTCTTCTCGTACTCATAGGAACAAGAGAAGCAATCAGACAGCTTTTGTTGAAATGCGGTGCAACATTTTGAGGAAGTCTATTTCAGTATATTCATACAAGCAAGAAACATATCACTGGCCTTTATTAGCTGAATTCTGAAGATGCAAACAAGATCTTTATCACTTGAGATTTTTATCCGCTCCTGCTGTGTTTTGTTTTGCTTTTTTTCTCTCCCTCCTGAAGTGTTAATCCTTCATGGGCCTGCATCCTAAATGTCTGTCTCTGCGGTAACACCCATGGTCATGTCCAATACCCACTTGTGGGTTCAGATGGGGAATGACCAGCAGGTGTGTCTGAAATAGACAAACAACTATAATCTACATTTCTCTAAGCCTAAAAGAAAACAAATGCTTAAAGATGGGCCTCTCATACATAGGTATTTGAGTTAGTTAGGTTTACCTTATTCCTTCCGCAGTATCATGTGAATAACTGTCACATATGCACACACACACACACACACACACACACACACACGAGCGCACACACACATTCACGTTGAAAAGAAGGCCATATAGACCTGTTATTCTTCAAAAGATTAAAAAAAAAATGTGAAAGGGTATCAATGTATGTGAATTAATGCACCTTCTATCTGGCAAATATCATTAACCCTTTTATTAATTACAATAAAATATATCAAAAAAAAGATTTAAAAAAAAAAGTGCCGAGAGAGAGCAGCCCAGATGAGGTGAGTTGTGGTCGGACTGTCAAGAAGGATCTAGTGACTGGGCAAAGTCTTTATGCTGCCTTCAAAGTCAGGGTTCTTGTCATTAGATCTCACTCTGGAAAGTGTTATTATTTAAAGCACTTATTCTGCTATTGGATTTCATTCCATCCAGTATTCAAGGTTTTGTTTTTTTTTAATAGCACCATAAAGCCCATTTGTTTGATGCACAGCACCAGCTTTCTAAAGTGTGTCTGCTCGCATATGCTCTAATCCACACTCCTCACTAATTAGTCAAGTCGATCCCAACCCTTAGTGCAAACTAATGAGGTTCTACCAGAAAGGGCTTCTGAGATTTTTGATGAGACACGAGAATGGTTCTTCATTCTCGAGACATTCCTCCACTCCCAAGATATATGATCAATTTATTTAACTCAAATTGCATTTTCAATAGCCCTCTCTTCCCCGAGTCAGCATATCTGCTGTAACTTAAACTGAAAAAAAGGGAGTCGGTGCCAGGAGGCTGGTGTGGCTGAGGAAAAACTGGGCAGAAATGGAAACATTTCCTTGCAATGCTTAAGTAAGTGTAGTCAGACATTCTGAACAAAGACAAACCATAGAAGTAGCAGTCATTTCTATGACCAGCGACAGCTTTCAGTGGTGGTATGATACTGCCCGATCTCTGTAAATTCTCCATTGTGTGATGCTTTAGAATAATTAATGCCTATCAAAACGGAGTCTAACCCAAGTGGACATTTCAACAGTATAGGGTTTTCCCTTGTCAGGCAGTCTCTTTTTAACTGCGTTGAAAGCCCTGATGGACATTTACTTCCTTGTTATGCCTTAAAAATGGACTTCAGTGGCACTAATAATAGCATTACTTTCAAGCATAAAGTTGAGAGGACATAGTCTCCAGAGCCACCAGTACGCCATATTTGTCTTCGGCTTAATTTGCCCTCACTGTGTGTTATTAGGAGTTAACACTGTAGTTTTGTCTAATAACCAGCTTCGCCGCCCATGGCTGAATCCAAACTGATCACTCAGGCCTGCTCATGAAAGTCCTAATTCATCCTTGTTAGAGCAATTAGAGGGAAATTGGATAACCGCGCCACTTCTTGCAAAGGTCTACGGTGTAGCTATAGCCTATTCCCCCAAGAGGTTATACAAATGCTCACTTTAGCTGCAAGTGAAATAGATATTTTCCCTGTAAGTGAGATAGGACCAAATTAATTTAGACCTCAAGAAGTTTAAGCTCCAACTCAGCTTCCTTTCTCTTTCTTGCTCTCCACCTCTCTGTGCAGGTAGGTTAAACACTGGGTGGCATTAGAAATCAATTATGATTTCTTGCCAAACTTCACAGGATGTGGTAACATGAACTTACACCTGGACAGACTGGCGTCAGGGACCTTTTCCTTTCTGGCCTTTGATATCTCAGTGGTCATTGAAAATAGGAAACTTCTCAGGGACTGGGTAAAGAGAGAAGAACAAGAAACTGCCATCAGAGAATCCCCAAATATCTAAACCTTCAGCCAGTGGTTTGCTAATTTTTCTAAGTCTTGGGTGCATTGTTTAACTTCTTGGCTCTCAATTTCCTTATTTGTTAACTGAGGGACTTATGGTTTCCAAAGTTCTGCCAATTCTGTAATGGGAACTTTTTTTTTTTTTGCTGCAAGTAACAAAATAAATGGGATCCTTTGTGTCACAAAAAAAACACAGCAATAAGTGGCTGTTGACCTTTGTTCGGCAGCTTGACGTTACCAAGGTCAGCATCTCTGCAACTCTTTTACGCGTGTTCTCTTCTTTCCTTGCATGATCACCTAGGCGGCTCCTGCCTTTCGGGCATCATATCTATGTTTCAGATTAGAACAAAAGGACACACAAGGAGCCTTCTGTCCCTGAAGCTTTTACCTACCTTAAAAAAACAAGATGCCTTCCCAGCACCACACTTGCACACCCATTTCTTTTCCTCAGAATCTGCACTTGGTCAGGAATGAATGCAAATGCTTGGAAGTTGAGCTTCGTTTTTCAGCTTCTGTAGCAAATGATGGAAAGCAGTAAGGTGGTAAGAGAATGGGGTCCTAATTTAGCCTATAATATCTACACCAAGTTTTGTAGCTTGAAGTACAATACCCACCCAGTTTGCCTAATGCTTTACCAGCCTCAAACAGGTGGAATTTGAGGACAAGGAAGCATATATATAGTTTCGGTTTTCCCCTTTGGCCTTTGGAAGGGGACACTCTCCAAACTCCTTGAAACCAGATGTAGAAAAGCAAATTTACTCCAGCCAATCACGTAGATGTGAATGTTCCCTGTATCAAATTTCGGATGAAAACATCTGTGAGCCAGTGTAGAATTCTTTCTTTTAAAAAATAGTTTATAAAGGGGTTTCCATTCAACATATCCATTTGTGAGTATAATGCATCTTGATCGTTAACCTTTTCATCATTCTCTTCCATGTCGCCCATCTGAATAAGTTCAAGTGATTGGAGGTAGACAAATGCAGACAGAGACAGAGAGGGAGGGAGGGAGAGAGAGAGGGGGAGGACAGGATGGGAGACTGAACTCATAGGACTCAATGAATATATGAGAAAACAGAACTATCAATGACTTGATGTCTTCTCATCTTCTTGCCTCTTTATCCAGAAAGGTTTCAGATGGGGACCCATTGTCAATGGGAAATGATGATAAAATGAAGCAGAGCCCTGCAAAACATGTGGAAGACGCAGAATGTACATGTAATTTGGAGAACTTTAAGAGTTTCCTGATTGAGCAAGTGGTTATTGCCAGAACAAAATCAACGATCATCAAGCCCCAGTCATCTAACATTTAGCATCTCCAGCTTGTCTGGAGTGTGGTCATTCTCTTTGTTCCTTCCAATTATGCCTGCTATTCTGAAGAGCTTCTCAGATGACCAAATATGCCACTGGTCCCGGAGAAATGATGACAGGGGAAAATTTGCTGAGAGGAGTGGTTTTTAGAGCACTGCAACTTGGTGCTGTGATGTGGGACCACATGAGGTGTTGCTTTCAACACATCTCTCTTTGTCTGATTTTTCTCGGGCTCTTGGAAGTGGGAAGAGAAAGAACAGGAGGATCTTTTGAGGGGACATGGCACTCGAAATCATTACATTTTGTGATGCGGTAAGTGTGATAATAATAATGATAGATGATTTTGTAATAAAGTTCAGGGGGGTCCCATTATCAACATTATCACCACCATCCTCATTATTGTTATTGTTGCCTCTAATCATGCTCCACATCTAGGGAGTCCTAGCAAGGAGAGGAGACCTGCAACCTATGATCTCTTCCTAGCAAACATATATCTTTGCAAAGGTTCTTGGCTAAGCAAATCAGAGAAATCCCTCAAGGGAGGGGAAATCTTCATTTATAAATCCCAAGGAAGGTAGTCTAGTGACTTTGAGAAGAGTGTCACACACTCAGGATAGTTCTCTCCTTATTCATTTGTATACTCCCTGTGTGGCCCTAAAACAAGGCTCTTGCCTTTTTGTAGAGTTCCCATTTTTCCAACTTACTAGATTAGACATAAATGTACTCAAATCCTCTCTGCATTTAAAACAGCCCAGGGAGACAAACTTTGATCACAGGAAAAAAATGTGCATAGTGGTCAACTTGGCAAAGCCAAATGGAGAGAAGGATGAGGTCAGGGAGTGCCAGTTTCTCTAAATCAAAGAGGATCCCAGGCTGTGAGCATGTTTTGCCTGCCCTACAGGAGCCATGCGCTCATTTGGAAGGAGACAAATGAACAGGAAGACAGAAAGGGCTAACTAACATGAGGCTATTTACTTGCAAATGTATGCAGTCCTGTGGCGTGTGTATATGCGGGAAGGTATTGGATCAGAAAGACACAGCAGGGTAGACCACAGCAGCTCATGGGTTGAAACACCTCATTTCCGGCTGTACACTTTCATACCCTATTCAAGCATATTAACACTTCACATGCTTTCTTCCCTTAGTCTTGAGCGTGGCCCACAGAACTTGTCCACATCTACGTGAGGCAGCCTGGATAATTCTGAGAAGTGATATGTTTCCTCCTCCTCCAACCTCTAGTCCAAGGACTTGGCACATTCCAGGCACATACAAGATGTGAGGTTAATCCTCTAATGACTTGCAAGCATGCTAATTACAGGGATTATGATATATCTCTTCATCTATTTTCTCCTGTCCTGGACCTCCATGAGATTCCATTCTATTTTTTCCTCTTACCCCTCAACTTCCACTAAATCATAGCCCTCTTTACAATGTCCTCCAAAATCTACTCATATTCTGTACCCATTTGAAGATATATCACCTTCAATGGCCACATCTCTTTGGCCACCTCTGATCTGTACATTTCTTAGGCTCTTCTCCATTTTGAGGACCTTGACAGTTTTCAAGACTATTTACCAGGTATTTTATAGTGTGTCTTTCAATATGGATTTATTTGTGTTCCTTTACTCACAATTAGACTGGACTGAGGGAGTCAGGGAGGAAATTACAGGAAGGGGGGAATTGTCTTTTCCTCACATATCTGGAAAGTTTGGTATCAACAGGACTTATGACTACTCATGACTGGGGTTGGTGTTAGGGTTAGGGGCTAGGCTTTCTCAGCTGTAACATTGTCATGTTCTGTTCTTCCAGCAAGGGTCTTTAGGTCCCTTCACCCTTCAAAAAAGGGGTTGTCCATCTCCTGGAGAGGATA
Source organism: Megascapheus bottae (assembly GCF_031878675.1). Taxonomy (NCBI): domain Eukaryota; kingdom Metazoa; phylum Chordata; class Mammalia; order Rodentia; family Geomyidae; genus Megascapheus; species Megascapheus bottae. Next base: position 15,778,758 of record NC_143535.1, on the reverse strand, counting down.
TCTGCATATCTTATTTGGAATTTTGTGACATAAACATATATCTTCAGCATCCATTCATTTATATTCATGTGGACTTGTGAGTGTGCGTTTGCTTTAAGACTTTGACATAACTATATTATTTGCTGTATACTATATTTTTCTTACTCAGTGGGTTCCAGTTTTTTGGTTCCAATTTTTCAGAACCCATTCTGTGTTTCTTCCACCAATTTTTTTCTTTCCATTTCACCTTGTTTTCTCACCTTCTTTATTCTTTTTCCCCATTCATTTCTTTACAAATTGTCTAGTACTTCTAAAATTTCTAAGACTATACTATTCTCCAAATGCTCTTATATATTCCAAGACCCAGCCCATCCAGAGACATTCCTCCCAAGAACCTTCATTGAAGATTAACATGTAGAAACCAATATATAGGTGCTGGGTGTACTTCTAGGAAATATAGAATTAACTTTCCATCAGTATAAGAAATCCCTTGGGTAAGCAATGAATAAAGAGAAAAGGGTTATTTTGGCCTATGGTTTTAGAGATTTCAATCCAGGTATAGCCCATACCTCATTGATTTGGGCCTCCATTGAAGTGGCACATTGTTTAGGATATGCCATATGGAGAAAAATAGCTCTCATCTCATGGGCAGAATCAAAAAGAGCTCCTTCACCTTCAGTGTATGTTGAAGACTTCCTGCTAGCCTCATTTCAATGTTACTACCACCTCCTAATAACACAATGCTGGCATCCAAGCCTTGAACACAATGACCTCTGAGGGACATTTCAGATCCAAAATATAGCAAAAAGCCATCAATAGGTATATGCATAGCCATCTGTGTGTATGTGTATACATACATGTATCTATATATACACTTTGGTTGACAGTGACATTTCTTGTTTCTAACATAATTCTAGCACCACAGAGGTTCTTACAGCTTTTCCTTTTTTGTGGGTGGTTTTCTTATTTGTGTGTGTGTGTGTGTGTGTGTGTGTGTGTGTGTGTGTGTGTGTGTGTGTGTGTGTCCATCCTGGGGCTTGAATTATTCAGGACTTGGGCTCTATCCCTGAGCTATTTTGCTCAAAGCTAGTGCTCTACCACATGAGCTACAACTCCACTTCTAGCTTCTTTTTTTTTTTGGGGGGGGGGAAGGGATTGTTAATTAACAGTGAAGTTTCATGGATTTTCCTGCCTAGGCTGGAGTCTAACTGTGATCTTCAGATCCCAGCCTCCTGTGTAGTTAGCTTACAAGCATGAACCAACAGTGCTGGCTGTAGTTACTTCTGCCTCGCTACATCTTTTTCTGACAGTGGGAATTCTAATTCCTATTACCTAAAGTCCATTCACTTTTAGCCTGTGTTGAAGTCTCTTTCATCTTCTAGTCATAATTTGCTTCTGTGACACAAATTCCCACTTCAGACCATACGCATGCTATTCATAACATGTGAAGGACCCATTAAATGCTTATTTAATGCTCCTCCACCTTGCCATAATGCAAATTGTCCCACGATGATTTTTCTCACTGCTGGACAACTGTTCAAATACTTCTCAACTAAGAGAATGCTAACACCACAGCTGCTTGTAACCAAGTTCTCCACCAGTCCAAGCTTTTGGTTGTTCTACCCCATTATACAGATGGAAAATTTCCAAAGTATCTCCCCAGCTCTACACTACATCTTCCTTTCTTTTCTTCTTCTGAGTGATTATCAGTATCTGCTGGGACCTTTTTTTCTGTCTCCACCATGAGACTGAAAGCATTCTGTGGGTAGAGAACTTAGCTCTTTTAAATATTCTAAAAATAGTCTGCAATTCAAAGAAGATGCTTGATTAAGAATAAAACTCACTGCATAGTAACTAAGAATATTATTTTTCTTATATTAATACAAATATTAGCCAAAAAGGTGAAAAATGGTATTATGCTTTTTACCTATTTTAGTGACCTTAGTAGAAATAAAATGAGAGAGAGATAGAAAGGTAAGGAAAGTCAGGGAGGAAGGAAGGGAGGAAGGAGAAAATGAACCAAAGCCTCAAATTGTCAAAGTTGAACTTTAATAAGAAAGCAATTTTCAACAAATATAGGCTTGCAAATACAGAATGATCACAATTTGAGGCATTTACAGCCTGACTGAGGTTTCCTGGCATTTTCCTGTAATGCTTCTCCAACTTCTTTGCATCACATTGTCTGCACAAACTGTGGTTTTATGCCCTTTCCTGTTTCATCTCCATCATCCATCTTTCCCTCTCTCACAAAATGTATGAAATTTATGAAAAAAGATAAATCATTTAAAACATGACTAACTGGAGACTTATTGGCTGAAGCAAACAGGAAAAGATCTATCCAGGGTGGGGATGGTAGGCAGGTTTTACAATCCTGCTGTGGATAACTGCAAGTCCTTGGTCCCAGTCCCAAAGCATTTTCTTTGGATTTTGCGTCATTTTTTCTTAAATGGTATCATTTTTTAGAATAAAAGCTTTTTATTTTGGACATTTTAAAATTGACTTTGAGGAAATTTGATGAGGTGCCAGGAGCACACTCACTTTTCCTGGAGTAATGGATCCTTGCCCCAGTGAGACAAGGCTCGGGTGATAGCTAACATTACATAAGGGGCTAATTCTTTTAAAGGTACAAACTCCTGGAACTCCCGTGTGCCTCCACCAGACTCGCTGAGCTGGGAGAGCCTTAGAATGTGGGCTTTGAATTAAATTCCCCTAGTGATTGTTATACTAGCTGCCTAGCATTGGGTTGGGCCGATACTGTAAACAAGTTTGTACTGGTATTACCGTTTAGTAGCACATACTCAGTCTTTTAAGAATGAGATCTCTGAGCTGGACAGTAGAGGCACCTATAAATCTAGCTTAGGATATCTGAGACCTGATTATCACTGTTCAAAGCCAGCCTGGGAGTTTGTAAGACTGTTAAATTTAAAAAAAAAAAAAGCTGGAAATTGAACTGTGGCTCAATTTCCTTTCCTAGACTTGAGCAAACATCTCAGGGTCAGCATCCAGGTCCTGAGTTCAAGCTCCAAGACTGGTACAAAAATGTGTGTGTGTGTGTGTGTGTGTGTGTGTGTGTGTGTGTGTGTGTCTATACACATATATAAACATATGTAATTTTTAAATAATAATAAAAAGAACAAACAAAAAGTAGTGGGATCTGAATCTTTCAGACCAATAATATATTTGTGGTAGAACCTAGGGCTGCATGCATGCTTAAACACACTTTGTACCACTGAGTTCTATCCTCAGACGAAACCATTAATAAATTAAGTAGCTTTTTTATATAAAGGTAATTAAACTTATTTGTTCCATGGCCCACAGTAACAAATACTGTGTTTTACATTACACTCAGAACACAGAGAAGGGGCATACACACGTGTATGAACAGGCCTATATGAAAACCTATTAGAAAAAAAAATCATAGGATAATACCGGTATGAGAGAAAGTAAAGAAAAAATAATAATCTATATAAACATGACATCAGCAAACAGAATATAGAAATAGTCCTCAATAAAAAATATGAAAAGAATTTTTATCAAACATCATATATATATATTATATATTATATATTATATATAATATTATATATATATATATATCTGTGATCCATTCATAAGCTCTAAGTCTGGGGCTTGGGAAATAGAACCCAAATAATCCTGCTTGTTACTTACGTGTGTGGTGGGGGGGTAGTCCTTATTCTACTGGAAATAGCAAATTGCACTTTTTTTAATCATTTGAAACCTAGAAAATAGGTTCAAATGATGAGGTGCATTAGCGAATGTATGAACATCCTTTGAGCCGTTTGTATAACAAAAAGCTCTGCCAGTTATGAGTGGAGGGGCCATTTTCAAACCTCAGTTGCCCTTTTTCTGGTTCCCCACCATTTCTTTGCTTCTGACTTCATTTCCTTCTTCAGTGTGAATTCAAGGTCCTGCAGTTTTATTTCCTCTGTGAGACCAGAAACTAACTGATTCTGACCATAAATTGTGGGCTGTTATACCTAGCTATTCACGACCTCTGCCAATGCTGTTGGCCTTCTTCCTTAACAGGTTATGTCTCTACACGGGGCCAAAATTCTCTGTCTCATGTCTCTCACTTCTAGAAGCTTAGGTAATTTGTAACCAAACTCTGTGCAAATCAGCTAGTCTGATCAACATCCTTCTTTTCACTTCCTATCCAAATGCCCCCTGGTAAGCAGTAGATTATTCTAACCTGCCTGGACTTGTTTCTTTCTTCCATCTGCCCAGCCTGTTGTGAAATTCCAAGGGGGCACAAACAATAACTTCACACTGCTAAATAATACTGTAATAGTGTATGGGAAATTGTGAAAAGGATGATAGGCTTTAAAAGTGTTGCACTTCAATTTTCATCCCCTTGGGATACTTCAAACTTACAAAACGGAACTGTGTACTAAAAGCTCATTATTCTAAGACTAGAGGAAGTGGGGAAAGTAATATATGTTCATTAAAATCTGTAGGGAAATAGGGTACCTTTACAATTAGAGTATTTGTAGTAAAGAAGTTCTGTTTTGACTTCTTTTTAATTTTTTCATTGTGAAGCAGTTGTGCAAAGAGGTTACAATACCACAAGTCAGATAGGAACACGTGCATCTTGACAAACTTCATGCTTTCATCATTCTCTCCCATTATTCCCCTTTTCATCCCTACTCTCAGGATACATGGGTTCAATTTTTACATAATGTACACCGAAGATAATGACTGCACTTGCTCCATTTGATTTCTTTTGAAAACAATTAATGATGAAATCCAAAATTGTTGAACGGTGCTGCTAAGGGATCTACTATAACATAAATAAGTGAAATATACCTAGTATGCCCTATTGATCCTAAATCAATGGTCCGTTCTTGTTTTTCTAAACTAAGAAATCAGAAATTGGAAACAGTTCACTTTCATCAGACACCCATTATGGGCTGTCCTATTTGAGCTTAGCGGCAGTGCTTTATGATTATCTCGGTTTATAAAGTGTGTGACTAAGACTTTGAAAAAGCATCTGGCCAAAGGAACACAACGAATTCATCTTGGGACAAGGCAATATTGTTCAAAGCGCTTATGTCCAAGCTCCCTTCCTGAAGTCTTCACCACTTTTGTTAACTTGCTTCGCAAATCCTGTAAGAGCAAAGTGAATTCCTCACCTTTCATTCAGACCATCAAGAATTTGGAAGGGAAATGGTCAGAGCTGGTAAACCTTTCTGTAAGTGCCTTGGGGTGTGAGAAATCATGGTATGAATTGCTAGAGAGAACTCCATCAGTTTAGGATTGAGCACAATTCCCCTGCGGACCTTTATTCTCAACCCTTATAAATATTACCAGGCCAATTCTTTCGGGATACCACTTGCCCAAACCTCACTTGGATTCAGAGAAGGGTCATTTAAAAAGTTTCAGCAATAGCCGAGGTGCCCTTTGTGAGTTACAGGCCTGAGAAAAAATGAACATGTTTTTGTTCGCTTGGATATTTGTTTTGTTTTGTTTTTAAAAAGTCAAGACCTTTTTTTTCCCCACAGCTCCCCCATAAGTCACAAATAGCTTTTCTTTCAAAGTTCAACCTTGTCAGGCCGTTAATCCTCCATGAGGAAAAGCACATTGTGATAGGTTTAGAAAGGTTTGCTTTCAAATAAGGAAGTTATTAACTTTTCCATTCCTTCTGGGCGGCCTTCTCTAGAAGTGTCTAGAAGGCTCTGAGAAACTCTCCTATACTGAAGTAGAGTGAGAAAATATCCCATTGCCCTACCTGCCCCCCCTTACCTAAAGGCCGGTACAGTGGAGTAGAGGGGGCGGGACATCTTGGGTATGAAAAGTCATCACAGATGGCAGGACAGGACAGCAAGAAAGGAGAATAACCTTCAGCGAGGACATTCCAGAATTTACTAGAATCATTCCTGAGATGGAGGATCTAGTTTAAGGGGATTCCCAATAAATGCAGTTCAAGTGGTGTGAAGCACATACCTGCAGCTTCAAAGACTTAAGGCATATCCTTCAGTATGACTCTCCATCTGTTAACACAAATGTTTGTGTGGAATATGATGATTAAACTAGATTTTGCAAGGCAGCTGTTGGTCTCAGCTCTAGTTTAGGCAAGTCAACATTGCAGAGTTATTGTTTTCTGACCTGTTCTATCATTAGATCTTAAGGTATTTGTGGAAATAATAGCTGACACATATCAAGCATCTTTCCTATGCCAACTACAATGCTGTAATTAATGACAGATGTTATTCTCCCCATTTTACATACAAGTAAGCTATGGTGGCCAAGAACTCAGGTAGCAGTTTCCACTGAAACAGAAGTTGACTTTCAGGCAATGTGGTTCTGAAGAACTCATGGGTTTTAGCTATGAGATGCGCTGCCTTTAATCAGGAATAGAAGAGCTTTTTGTAAACTCTAAGAGGCTATATTGTCTTTATCGATACTCAGCGTCCTGAGTACAATTCTAGGCTCTCACAGTGACTCAAACTCAGCAGAGAATGAGGTGTGATGAAGCTCCCACTGGTGATTGTTAGACAAAACAAGGGTTCTCCATTGTCAACAGGCTTCAGGCCCCCCCTGCAGGGTTTTTGAAATAGTCTTGCCCAACAGTTCTGCTTCAGGAGGTTTGAAATGAAGGCTGAAGATCCATATATTTAGCAGCTTTCCAAAAGCAGCTAATGGTAGCCAGGTAAGGATAGCCAAGATTTGGAAACCATAAGTGTGGTTCAAAATCTAACCTGGAATGTAGGAGTCAGCTCTGTCCCTTGCTGAGTTCACAAGTTCGAGTCTCAGTTTTCTTATCTGTGAAATACAAATACTACTAATACCTTCCCTGAAGATTTGTTATGAAGGTAAACATAGAAGGATCACTCCTAAATGCCTCGACTTCTCCCAAGGAGATAGGAGCTCTCCAGTGGCCAATCCAAACCCTATTCCCCTGAGATCTAGCAGTAAATCCTTTAAGGAACTCTGATGACATATCCTTCCAGGGTTAAATATGCTACGTTAATCTTGTGTCCTTTAAAAGCTATCATTTTATTTTGCAGTGTAAAGGGGAAGAAGTAACAATAATACTGTACACCTCAAGATGCCAACAGGAAGCAGATGTTACACTCAGAATGGAAACTGTTCTACAATGGCTTGTTTACAAAAAGGATTGCTTACCACTTGTGGCTGCTGAGGGTCTCATCCTCTAGTGAAGCAATGTGGAACTTAATAAAGACAGAAGGCAGGAGGAGAAGAACAAGCAGTTATTGCAGCCTGATGAGAGAAAGCATTCTTTCTGGAGTTTTCTTTCTGGATATCTGCTTCTGTCTTGAAAGAAGTAGATATCTGTGATCAATTCCATCCTAGCCGAGTAATATTCTAACTTCACTTTCTTCCTTTCTTCCATCACCTGCTAGATTCCAGTCACCTTAGTGACTGAGTCTGTAAGCTAGAGGATTATGGAAGCCAAGGATGAACCCAGAATAGCGGTGTGCAGACATGACTACCTCCTTTACAGAGGAGGAAATGGGTTAGATCAAGTGTAAGTAGCAGTACCACAAGGTTTATTGAGTTGGTAGGTATTCAGATCAACACCGCGTTGTTTCAGAGCCTTTCCACTAAGCAAACACAGTAGAGAGAGTCTCAGGAGAGAAATCAAAGAAAATGAGATGCATACTCTGAGTTAGTACAAGAATAAATACTATGAATGGTGGATATTACATAGTTGTGGGATTTTAGGGCCTCAGTGACCTCATCTGTCTTGTTAAGTTTAAAAACAAAAATAAAAGAAGCAACGTTGTCTGCTTATTAAAATTACAAGCCTATAAAATATGCATATGGTAATTGGTGAGCTATAACAGGACATTAAGAAAATGAGTGATTCTTCTTTTTATTTTCTCCACTTTCTGAAGTTCCATTTGGAACTTAACATCACTTTAGCATGAAAGCAATCAAATAAAAATTTTAAAAATAAAGTAATATGAAGGGCAAACCAGACAATCTTCAAGTTCCCTTGAATGTTTTATGAGCCTACAATTTTGATGTCAGTCTATCTCTCCTCTTTTAATATTAAAGCCATTCTACAAATATGAATAAAGTCCCATAGAATATATGTCACACCTGTAGGACTCACTATAAGAAAATTCTGCAGGTGAAAGTTGGTGAACAAAGTAGAGGGAAAAAATTGCAGGGAAGCTCTCCAGCAAGCGGAACAGTTTTCAGTCCCCGCAGGTTGCATCCGATTTGTCTTTTGTAGCATTTCCACTGAACTTCAGAAAGGTTGTGGAGACTTAGAAAGGAGACTGAGTAAAATGAATATGGGCTGATAGCCTGCTCTAGAGGTATCCCTGATAGACTGTTCTTGAAATAAGAGTTGGAATGACCCAACTTGGGCTTCTTTCTTGAAAGATGGGCATCCATATAAACAACTTGGAAGGTAAAAAAATCTCAAGAGGTCAGAGCATGATATTTCAGAGGCCTTCTTCATAGGCCACTGAACCCCTAGAGGCATTAGTGTTTGGTGGTGGAAAGTCAACCCAGTGTCTGTGCCTTAAAGACTACATGAGGTCAAGGCTCTACATTTCTAATTGTATTACCAAATGTCATAACTGTAACTGTGAGTGGCTAACCCAAGACTCTGCATTCTTAACTCAGGGAAAGTCTCCTCTTTCTTCCATGTGTTCTCATTTGTACAAGGGACCATTCATGTCTAAGTGGCTTAGCTCTCTTCAAAGCAGACAGACTATCAAATAGGATAGGCACCCCACTCTTCACTGGGCACCTCTTCAGAGCACTAAGGTGGTGATCACCATGGACCATCTGTTTTGTATCTCTTGAAAGCAGCAGTGTCTTCTGCTTTTTTTTTAATTCTGCAGGGTCCCTGATATTGGAATCTGTATTTGGAAATGACAGAAATAGATTAAAATGCTAATAATCTCAAATGACAGTGCCTCTCACTCGGAAGAACTCATTCCTAAACTCTGTGACTGGTATTATGTTTATGTTTATACTTCTTTTTATTTACTGACAATTCACATGATATTTGCATTATATTTTTGTAGGGAGTCTTCCCAATGACATATATTTCAGGCATCATAAAACCTCTAACCACTTTGTTTATAAGTGCAAGGATTGTACACTATTTCAGAGGTATACAATTCAGCCATGTTCAAATGGCAAACATCACAGGATCTGATTCATCTTAATTTGTGAGGCTTATGTAACAAAGTAACACAAACAGGGTGATGATTAACATTTATTTCTTGGGCTGGGAATGTGTGACTCTATAAGTAGAGCATTTAGTCTATCATGTACAAGGCCCTGGGTTTAAATAAAAATAAATTTAAATCTTCACAGCTTGGAACCTAAAAGATGAAAGAAACCATAGACTTGGTGTCTGAAGAAGTCTTATTTCCAGGCTTGTAGACATAACCTACTCACTGTGTTCCCTTCATACTAGTGGCAAGTCTCTTTTGGCTTCTTTGTTAGGGACAGTCAACCCATTTATAAGACCCCTACCCTTCTAACCTAATCATCTCCCTACGGCTTCCTTTCCAGTGACATCCAATTACTGGTTAAGTTTCAATATAAAAATTGGTTGGTAGGGCAGAGAAGTATTAAATTCATCGCATGAAATTCTCCAATAAAATACATTTTTAACCCACTCCATATTTCCTCACTAAGTAATCTTAAATATAATGAGAAGAACATTGATCACCTAAATAGTTGAAAAGCAAAGGACATGAATTTACAAAATAGAGTATAGGTCAATAATGCCATAAGGACTAGACTCTGATTGCTACATAGTGATACTGAAAAGTGAGGACAGACATGGCCAATGCCAAGGAGTAATTAAAACAGTAGTTTGGGAATGACGAAATTTCTCTCTCTTCTGATCATAGACTTCATTCACTCAAGCCTCAGTTTTCTCATTTATAAAATAAATAATAGTAATAATAATAATAATACCAATAGGCTGAGTTATTACAGTCAGTGGGACAGCAATTGCCTAGCGTATATCAGGTCCTGGATTCAATCCCAAGTATTGAAAACATTAAATAAGACAAGAATAATCATACCAATCTTGTGATCACTGGTTCTCTCTATTGTAACAGTTCTCCTCAGTGCAATAACCTTTTCAGTTTTTTTGGAAGTATGAGGATTTGAACTCAAGGCCTTGGATTTGCTATGCAGGAAATCAGCCACTTAAAGTCTTTATGGGATCTTTATGAAGATCTTTATGAAGAGTGAGAAGGCACATGTACAATGTTCAATGTGGTATCTAGTGCATTATTACTGTTCTTTCTATAGACAATGTCTGATCTAGAGAAATATCAAACCATTTCAACAATATTCAATGTATCATGATGTTGCATTAGTTAGAATCTCATGCTATCCCTTTGCTTCAGCTCTTCTCGTGACTTTCATCAGGACATTGTAACTATTGCAAATTCATAACTATATAAATGGGAAAGCCTGGAAAGAATGATAGAATTTATTTTTGGTCAGTCATGGGCTTGAACTCTTGGCTTGGGTGTTGTCTCCGAGCTCTTCAGTTCAAGGATCGTATTCTACCACTTGAGCCACAGTGCCACTTCCAGTTTTCTGGTTGTTAATTGGAGATAAGGGTCTCACAAACTTTAGGGCCCCAGGCTAGCTTTGAACCACAATCCTCAGATCTCAGCCTCCTGAGTAGCTGGGATTACAGTGTGAACCACGGTTGCCCAGCCCAAAAACTTTTTAATGATCTCCTCAAATTGACATGGCAAATAAATAACAGAGCCAGAATTAAATGTTATGTTCCTATCTAAGCATTGGTGAGTCAACCGAGTAATCTTAGCTACTTAGAAGACCAAGATCTGAAGACCATTATTCAAAGCTAGCCCAGGCAGAAACTCTTGGCACCATGATACTCTTAGCTCCAATTAAGCATTAAAAAAGCCAGAATTGAAGCTCAGGCTCAAGCCTTGAGGGAAAGGCCAAGGGACAGAACTCAGGTTCTGAGTTCAAGCCTCAAGAATACAAACACACACACACACACACACACACACACACACACACACATACACACCCCACATTCATAGGAAGCTCAAATAGTTCATGATACCAATCAAAACTTCAGCTTCTATTTATTGGGCACCTACTCTTTCTCTCGGTAGATAGATAGATAGATAGCTAGATAGATAGATAGATAGATAGATAGATAGATCTAACTATGAACTGTGCTTCATGAACTATGCGGGAATCAAAGATATGAGAGTCCTTACTTTCAATACATATTCACCCAAATAATTTATTCCTATAAAACATTACTTAATAGGCGATACAGGAATTTAAAAAAAGGTCTGCTATGGAGACATATACTCCATAAACAAAAAGCACACAGGTTTCTTGACTATATATACCTTCCTTAAAACCTTCGTAATGCTGATTTACTATGCAAAGCTTTAAGACGACCAAAACTATCTGTTATATACTCCAAACATTTAATTTACAAAATTCTTTATTAGTGTCTAATGTTTACTAGTGTACAAGGAATATACTTCCAGAAACATAGAATTCAAGAACTTTAACATGGATGTATGCAAGAGAGATTAGGGGAAAAATTAATATGTCATAAAAATGGATAATTAGATTCTGAAAAGCTGTTGGGGAGATATATTTTAAGACAAGCCTTAACGATGGATCAAATACTAAGTGATTAATACACAGACAAGAGGACCCCGAGAGGCAGATCTAGCACTACCAGACAAAGGCATGAAGCCAAGAGTATGAAAGACTAGGCTGACTCCACTGGATTAGCTCATAAATGATTGCACAATGCCTGTAAAATGGAAGAGAGAAGTTGAGCTATGGTAGAGAACAGCAGGAAGCCACGAACAAGAGTCCCACTGCAGGTGAATGAACAGGGACTGTTCTGCACTCTAGGAAGGAAATTCTGTATTGGGACAGAGCAAGTTAGGAGATAGAGAAGCCAGCCAGAAGTTATCTCACTGATCTCAGCACGATGTAATTTTTCCTGAACTGAAAGGGTGTCAACTAGAAAACTGGGGCTGATATGTTTTAGGGAGAAACATCTTAGAGATAAAATCAAGGTGGTGTGACAGCTTCTGTATGCTTCATCATATTGAGTGACATCTTCTCATCATTGTTAAGTGGTCAAGATGTGCACGTTATGTTTAAGAGATTAAACCCAGCTTATACTATTTCTCTGCCAGTATGGTGGGGATTAAAAGATGATAAAACTGCTAATAAAGTAGGGAATGTAAATTGTCACAGTGAAAGATTTCTTTGGAAAAGCAAGGGATCATACTGTCTGAACAGACAACAAGAGATCCACCTGCTGCCCCCAAAATGTAATTCTTAAGTAGAACTGACTTGGAGATAAAGATGATCTCCATTTCAGTCTGCCAAATTCTTGGTACTTTGGGCTATCAAAAGATACCCCCAAACAATGCTAGCTTACAATTCTAAGTTCTGCCATCCAAAACCCATACTTAGAATTGTTCCCCGTGCTGAACACAATCAGGCCCTTTGAGCAATTAAAGCTAAGATCTCTGCTGTCTCACAGACTAATTGGGGAAGGTACAGCATGGGGTGTTGGGAATCTAATTGCTTAGAGCGGGGAGCAAACTCTCCCAGGTTCTCCTGACCTGGATTTTGTAACCCAGAGATGGCTCACCCACCACGGGCTGTGGTGAGCCAGCCTGAACAGAGAAGTCTGCACTCCATCCATCACATGGAGACTTCCCTGCCCCATACTGTGGGTGGCAGATGTTTTCCTCCTTAATTGTTGAAGATTAAGATTTGCAAACCAGAATGTACAGACACTTCCCCCCAGGCAATTATGGCCAATCAAAAATCACAGGCCTTAAGGAAGAAAGATGGTGACCGTTCCATCCTGCCACCCCTTCCTCCTCATGAACAAATCGCCCTCCCCTGGGTTTATTTGGTCACACATGGACTTGAGTTGCCTGCACAGCCCATGTTTTCTTCAGTACCTATCCCAAGAGCTAAGGTGTATGGGAGAATAGGAAGCCTGCTCACTTCTGATCCTGGGAATGTGAAATGCCCCAAACTCATTTATTGAAAACCCTGTCTGTCTGTCTGTCTGTCTGTCTGTTTGTCTTGTCTTGTCTTGT